>NC_141814.1:5154015-5457045 GCF_057944985.1 Cucurbita pepo subsp. pepo | reverse complement strand
ACGTTTGAAGCACGTGCTAAAAAATGGAGTAATAGGCGACATTTTAAGAAATTTTTGTGAGGAATGATTAGGCTTCATAACTTAGAACAGAATTTCGAAGAAAAGGAGTGTATAAAATAGTAAACGATTGCTTAAAATCGAAACCTTTTTCCGGGACGTTTGAAGCACGTGCAAAAAAAAAATAAAAAAAAATAAAAAAAACCGAGTAATACTAGATGTTTTTTAAAATTTTTGTGGGAAATGATCAGGCTTAGTAATTTAGAATAGAATGTCGAAGAAACATAGGGTATAAAACAGAAAAAAAGGTTGTAAAATCGAAAACCTAATTTGGAAACCGTAATCCGGGACTTTTTAAGCACGTGCTAGAAAATCGAGTAATAGGTGACAATTTAAGACATTTTTTTGGGGAATGATTAGGCTTCATGACTTAGAAACAAATTTCGAAGAAAAGGAGTGTATAAAATAGTAACCGATTGGTTAAAATTGAAACCTTATTCCGGGACGTTTGAAGCACGTGCAAAAAAAAAAAAAAAAAAAAAAAAAACCGAGTAATACTAGATGTTTTTTAAAATTTTTGTTGGAAATGATCAGGCTTAGTAATTTAGAATAGAATGTCGAAGAAACATAGGGTATAAAACAGTAAAAGATGACGTAAAATCGAAAACCTAATTTGGAAACCCTAATCCGGGACGTTTGACGCACGTGCTAAAAAATCGATTATAAGGCGACATTTTAAGAAATTTTTGTGGGGAATGATTAGGCTTCATGACATAGAACAGAATTTCGAAGAAAAGGAGTGTATAAAATAGTAAACGATTGCTTAAAATCGAAACTTTATTCCGGGACGTTTGAAGCACGTGCAAAAAAAAAAAAAAAAAAAAACCGAGTAATACTAGATGTTTTTTAAAATTTGTGTGGGAAATGATCAGGCTTAGTAATTTAGAATAGAATGTCGAAGAAACATAGGGTATAAAACAGTAAAAGAAGGCGTAAAATCGAAAATCGAATTTGGAAACCCTAATCCGGGACGTTTGAAGCACGTGCTAAAAAATCGAGTAATAGGCGACATTTTAAGACATTTTTTTAGGGAATGATTAGGCTTCATGACTTAGAATGGAATTTCGAAAAAAAGGAGTGTATAAAATAGTAAACGATTGCTTAAAATCGAAACCTTATTCCGGGACGTTTGAAGCACGTGCAAAAAAAAAAAAAAAAAAAAACTGAGTAATACTAGATGTTTTTTAAAATTTTTGTGGGAAATGATCAGGCTTAGTAATTTAGAATAGAATGTCGAAGAAACATAGGGTATAAAAAAAGTAAAAGAGGGCGTAAAATCGAAAACCTAATTTTGAAACCCTAATCCGGGACGTTTGAAGCACGTGCTAAAAAATCGAGTAATAGGCGACATTTTAAGACATTTTTTTAGGGAATGATTAGGCTTCATGACTTAGAATGGAATTTCGAAGAAAAGGAGTGTATAAAATAGTAAACGATTGCTTAAAATCGAAACCTTATTCCGGGACGTTTGAAGCACGTGCAAAAAAAAAAAAAAAAAAACCGAGTAATACTAGATGTTTTTTAAAATTTTTGTGGGAAATGATCAGGCTTATTAATTTAGAATAGAATGTCGAAGAAACATAGGGTATAAAACAGTAAAAGAAGGCGTAAAATCGAAAATTGAATTTGGAAACCCTAATCCGGGACGTTTGAAGCACGTGAAAAAAAATCAATTATAAGGCGACATTTTAAGAAATTTTTGTGCGAATTGATTAGGCTTCATGACTTAGAATAGAATTTCGAAAAAAAGGAGTGTATAAAATAGTAAACGATTGCTTAAAATCAAAACCTTATTCCGGGACGTTTGAAGCACGTGCAAAAAAAACAAAAAAATAAAAAACCAAGTAATACTAGATGTTTTTTAAAAATTTTTTGGGAAATGATCAGGCTTATTAATTTAGAATAGAATGTCGAAGTAACATAGGGTATAAAACAGTAAAAGAGGGCGTAAAATCGAAACCTAATTTGGAAACTCTAATACGGGACGTTTGAAGCACGTGCTAAAAAATCGATTATTAGGCGACATTTTAAGAAATTTTAGTGGGGAATGATTAGGCTTCATGACTTAGAATAGAATTTCGAAAAAAAGGAGTGTATAAAATAGTAAACGATTGCTTAAAATAAAAACCTTATTCCGGGACGTTTGAAGCACGTGCAAAAAAAAAACAAAAAAATAAAAAACCAAGTAATACTAGATGTTTTTTAAAAATTTTGTGGGAAATGATCAGGCTTATTAATTTAGAATAGAATGTCGAAGTAACATAGGGTATAAAACAGTAAAAGAGGGCGTAAAATCGAAACCTAATTTGGAAACTCTAATACGGGACGTTTGAAGCACGTGCTAAAAAATCGATTATTAGGCGACATTTTAAGAAATTTTAGTGGGGAATGATTAGGCTTCATGACTTAGAATAGAATTTCGAAGAAAAGGAGTGTATAAAATAGTAAACGATTGCTTAAAATCGATACCTTATACCGGGACGTTTGAAGCACGTGCAAAAAAATAAATAAATAAATAAACCGAGTAATACTAGATGTTTTTTAAAATTTTTGTGGGAAATGATCAGGCTTAGTAATTTAGAATATTATGTCGAAGAAACATAGGGTATAAAACAATAAAAGAGTGCGTAAAATCGAAAACCTAATTTGGAAATACGAATCCGGGACGTTTGAAGCATGTGCTAAAAAATCGAGTAATAGGCGACAATTTAAGAAATTTTGGTGGGGAATGATTAGGCTTCATGACTTAGAATAGAATTTCGAAGAAAAGGAGTGTATAAAATAGTAAACGATAGCTTAAAATCGATACCTTATACCAGGACGTTTGAAGTACGTGCAAAAAATAAAAATAAAAATAAACCGTGTAATACTAGATGTTTTTCAAAATTTTTGTGGGAAATGATCAGGCTTAGTAATTTAGAATATTATGTCGAAGAAACATAGGGTATAAAATAGTAAAAGAGGGCGTAAAATCGAAAACCTAATTTGGAAATGCGAATCCGAGACGTTTGAAGCATGTGCTAAAAAATCGAGTAATAGGCGACAATTTAAGAAATTTTGGTGGGGAATGATTAGGCTTCATGACTTAGAATAGAATTTCGAAGAAAAGGAGTGTATAAAATAGTAAACGATTGCTTAAAATCGATACCTTATACCGGGACGTTTGAAGCACGTGCAAAAAAAAAAAAAAATAAATAAATAAACCGAGTAATACTAGATGTTTTTTAAAATTTTTGTGGGAAATGATCAGGCTTAGTAATTTAGAATATTATGTCGAAGAAACATAGGGTATAAAACAGTAAAAGATGGCGTAAAATCGAAAACCTAATTTGGAAATCCTAATCCGGGACGTTTGAAGCACGTGCTAAAAAATGGAGTAATAGGCGACATTTTAAGAAATTTTTGTGGGGAATGATTAGGCTTCATTACTTAGAACAGAATTTCGAAGAAAAGGAGTGTATAAAATAGTAAACGATTGCTTAAAATCGAAACCTTTTTCCGGGACGTTTGAAGCACTTGCAAAAAAAAATTAAAAAAAATAAAAAAAACCGAGTAATACTAGATGTTTTTTAAAATTTTTGTGGGAAATGATCAGGCTTAGTAATTTAGAATAGAATGTCGAAGAAACATAGGGTATAAAACAGAAAAAAAGGTTGTAAAATCGAAAACCTAATTTGGAAACCGTAATCCGGGACTTTTTAAGCACGTGCTAGAAAATCGAGTAATAGGTGACAATTTAAGACATTTTTTTGGGGAATGATTAGGCTTCATGACTTAGAAACAAATTTCGAAGAAAAGGAGTGTATAAAATATTAACCGATTGGTTAAAATTGAAACCTTATTCTTGGACGTTTGAAGCACGTGCAAAAAAAAAAAAAAGAAAAGAAAACCGAGTAATACTAGATGTTTTTTAAAATTTTTGTTGGAAATGATCAGGCTTAGTAATTTAGAATAGAATGTCGAAGAAACATAGGGTATAAAACAGTAAAAGATGACGTAAAATCGAAAACCTAATTTGGACACCCTAATCCGGGACGTTTGAAGCACGTGCTAAAAAATCGATTATAAGGCGACATTTTAAGAAATTTTTGTGGGGAATGATTAGGCTTCAT
The DNA here is from genome assembly GCF_057944985.1 of Cucurbita pepo subsp. pepo. Lineage (NCBI taxonomy): Eukaryota > Viridiplantae > Streptophyta > Magnoliopsida > Cucurbitales > Cucurbitaceae > Cucurbita > Cucurbita pepo. Next base: position 5,452,876 of record NC_141814.1, on the reverse strand, counting down.
GACATAGAATAGAATTTCGAAAAAAAGGAGTGTATAAAATAGTAAACGATTGCTTAAAATCGAAACCTTATTCCGGGACGTTTGAAGCACGTGCAAAAAAAAAAAAAAAAAAAAAAACAGAGTAATACTAGATGTTTTTTAAAATTTTTGTGGGAAATGATCAGGCTTATTAATTTAGAATAGAATGTCGAAGAAACATAGGGTATAAAACAGTAAAAGAAGGCGTAAAATTGAAAATCGAATTTGGAAACCCTAATCCGGGACGTTTGAAGCACGTGATAAAAAATCGATTATAAGGCGACATTTTAAGAAATTTTTGTGCGAATTGATTAGGCTTCATGACTTAGAATAGAATTTCGAAAAAAAGGAGTGTATAAAATAGTAAACGATTGCTTAAAATCGAAACCTTATTCCGGGACGTTTGAAGCACGTGCAAAAAAAAAAAAAAAAAACCGAGTAATACTAGATGTTTTTTAAAATTTTTGTGGGAAATGATCAGGCTTATTAATTTAGAATAGAATGTCGAAGAAACATAGGGTATAAAACAGTAAAAGAAGGCGTAAAATCGAAAATCGAATTTGGAAACCCTAATCCGGGACGTTTGAAGCACGTGGTAAAAAATCGATTATAAGGCGACATTTTAAGAAATTTTTGTGCGAATTGATTAGGCTTCATGACTTAGAATAGAATTTCGAAAAAAAGGAGTGTATAAAATAGTAAACGATTGCTTAAAATCGAAACCTTATTCCGGGACGTTTGAAGCACGTGCAAAAAAAAAAAAAAAAAACCGAGTAATACTAGATGTTTTTTAAAATTTTTGTGGGAAATGATCAGGCTTATTAATTTAGAATAGAATGTCGAAGAAACATAGGGTATAAAACAGTAAAAGAAGGCGTAAAATCGAAAATCGAATTTGGAAACCCTAATCCGGGACGTTTGAAGCACGTGGTAAAAAATCGATTATAAGGCGACATTTTAAGAAATTTTTGTGCGAATTGATTAGGCTTCATGACTTAGAATAGAATTTCGAAAAAAAGGAGTGTATAAAATAGTAAACGATTGCTTAAACTCTAAACCTAATTCCGGGACGTTTGAAGCACGTGCAAAAAAAAAAAAAAAAAACCGAGTAATACTAGATGTTTTTTAAAATTTTTGTGGGAAATGATCAGGCTTATTAATTTAGAATAGAATGTCGAAGAAACATAGGGTATAAAACAGTAAAAGAAGGCGTAAAATCGAAAATCGAATTTGGAAACCCTAATCCGGGACGTTTGAAGCACGTGATAAAAAATCGATTATAAGGCGACATTTTAAGAAATTTTTGTCCGAATTGATTAGGCTTCATGACTTAGAATAGAATTTCGAAAAAAAGAAGTGTATAAAATAGTAAACGATTGCTTAAAATCAAAACCTTATTCCGGGACGTTTGAAGCACGTGCAAAAAAAACAAAAAAATAAAAAACCAAGTAATACTAGATGTTTTTTAAAAATTTTGTGGGAAATGATCAGGCTTATTAATTTATTATAGAATGTCCAAGAAACATAGGGTATAAAACAGTAAAAGAAGGCGTAAAATCGAAAATCGAATTTGGAAACCCTAATCCGGGACGTTTGAACCGTGTGATAAAAAATCGATTAGAAGGCGACATTTTAAGAAATTTTTGTGCGAATTGATTTGGCTTCATGACTTAGAATAGAATGTCGAAGAAACATAGGGTACAAAACAGTAAAAGAGGGCGTAAAATCGAAAACCTAATTTGGAAACACTAATCCGGGACGTTTGAAGCACGTGCTAAAAAATCGAGGAATAGGTGACAATTTAAGAAATTTTGGTGGGGAATGATTAGGCTTCATGACTTAGAATAGAATTTCGAAGAAAAGGAGTGTATAAAATAGTAAACGATTGCTTAAAATCGATACCTTATACCAGGACGTTTGAAGTACGTGCAAAAAATAAAAATAAAAATAAACCGTGTAATACTAGATGTTTTTCTAAATTTTTGTGGGAAATGATCAGGCTTAGTAATTTAGAATATTATGTCGAAGAAACATAGGGTATAAAACAGTAAAAGAGGGCGTAAAATCGAAAACCTAATTTGGAAATACGAATCCGGGACGTTTGAAGCATGTGCTAAAAAATCGAGTAATAGGCGACAATTTAAGAAATTTTGGTGGGGAATGATTAGGCTTCATGACTTAGAATAGAATTTCGAAGAAAAGGAGTGTATAAAATAGTAAACGATTGCTTAAAATCGATACCTTATACCGGGACGTTTGAAGCACGTGCAAAAAAATAAATAAATAAATAAACCGAGTAATACTAGATGTTTTTTAAAATTTTTGTGGGAAATGATCAGGCTTAGTAATTTAGAATATTATGTCGAAGAAACATAGGGTATAAAACAGTAAAAGAGGGCGTAAAATCGAAAACCTAATTTGGAACGAATCCGGGACGTTTGAAGCATGTGCTAAAAAATCGAGTAATAGGCGACAATTTAAGAAATTTTGGTGGGGAATGATTAGGCTTCATGACTTAGAATAGAATTTCGAAGAAAAGGAGTGTATAAAATAGTAAACGATTGCTTAAAATCGATACCTTATACCAGGACGTTTGAAGTACGTGCAAAAAATAAAAATAAAAATAAACCGTGTAATACTAGATGTTTTTCAAAATTTTTGTGGGAAATGATCAGGCTTAGTAATTTAGAATATTATGTCGAAGAAACATAGGGTATAAAACAGTAAAAGATGGCGTAAAATCGAAAACCTAATTTGGAAATCCTAATCCGGGACGTTTGAAGCACGTGCTAAAAAATGGAGTAATAGGCGACATTTTAAGAAATTTTTGTGGGGAATTGATTAGGCTTCATGACTTAGAATAGAATTTCGAAGAAAAGGAGTGTATAAAATAGTAAACGATTGCTTAAAATCGATACCTTATACCAGGACGTTTGAAGCACGTGCAAAAAAAAAAAAAAAAAAAACCGAGTAATACTAGATGTTTTTTAAAATTTTTGTGGGAAATGATCAGGCTTATTAATTTAGAATAGAATGTCCAAGAAACATAGGGTATAAAACAGTAAAAGAAGGCGTAAAATCGAAAATCGAATTTGGAAACCCTAATCCGGGACGTTTGAAGCGTGTGATAAAAAATCGATTATAAGGCGACATTTTAAGAAATTTTTGTGCGAATTGATTAGTCTTCGGACTTAGAATAGAATTTCGAAAAAAAGGAGTGTATAAAATAGTAAACGATTGCTTAAAATCAAAACCTTATTCCGGGACGTTTGAAGCACGTGCAAAAAAAACAAAAAAATAAAAAACCAAGTAATACTAGATGTTTTTTAAAAATTTTGTGGGAAATGATCAGGCTTATTAATTTAGAATAGAATGTCGAAGAAACATAGGGTATAAAACAGTAAAAGAGGGCGTAAAATCGAAACCTAATTTGGAAACACTAATCCGGGACGTTTGAAGCACGTGCTAAAAAATCGATTATTAGGCGACATTTTAAGAAATTTTAGTGGGGAATGATTAGGCTTCATGACTTAGAATAGAATTTGGAAGAAAAGAAGTGTATAAAATAGTAACCGATTGCTTAAAATTGAAACCTTATTCCGGGACGTTTGAAGCACGTGCAAAAAAAAAAAAACAAAAAACAAACCGAGTAATACTAGATGTTTTTTAAAATTTTTGTTGGAAATGATCAGGCTTAGTAATTTAGAATATTAGTCGAAGAAACATAGGTATAAAACAGTAAAAGATGGCGTAAAATCGAAACCTAATTTGGAAAGCCTAATCCGGGACGTTTGAAGCACGTGCTAAAAAATCGATTATTAGGCGACATTTTAAGAAATTTTTGTGGGCAATGATTAGGCTTCATGACTTAGAATAGAATTTCGAAGAAAAGGAGTGTATAAAATAGTAAACGATTGCTTAAAATCGAAACCTTATTCCGGGACGTTTGAAGCACGTGCAAAAAAAAAAAAAAAAAAAAAAAACCGAGTAATACTAGATGTTTTTTAAAATTTTTGTGGGAAATGATCAGGCTTATTAATTTAGAATATAATGTCCAAGAAACATAGGGTATAAAACAGTACAAGAATGCGTAAAATCAAAAATCGAATTTGATAACCCTAATCCGGGACGTTTGAAGCATGTGATAAAAAATCGATTATAAGGCGACATTTTAAGAAATTTTTTTGCAAATTGATTAGGCTTCATGACTTAGAATAGAATTTCGAAAAAAAGGAGTGTATAAAATAGTAAACGATTGCTTAAAATCGAAACCTTATTCCGGGACGTTTGAAGCACGTGCAAAAAAAAAAAAAAAAAAAAGAATCGAGTAATACTAGATGTTTTTTAAAATTTTTGTGTGAAATGATCAGGCTTATTAATTTAGAATAGAATGTCGAAGAAACATAGGGTATAAAAAAGTAAAAGAGGGCGTAAAATCGAAAATCGAATTTGGAAACCCTAATACGGGACGTTTGAAGCACGTGATAAAAAATCGAGTAATAGGCGACATGTTAAGACATTTTCTTTGGGGAATGATTAGAATTCATGACTTAGATTCGAATTTCGAAAAAAAAGAGTGTATAAAATAGTAAACGATTGCTTAAAATCGAAACCTTATTCAGGGACGTTTGAAGCACGTGCAAAAAAAAAAAAAAAAACAAAAAAACCGACTAATACTAGATGTTTTTTAAAATTTTTGTGGGAAATGATCAGGCTTAGTCATTTAGAATAGAATGTCGAAGAAACATAGTGTGTAAAACAGTAAAAGAGGGCGTAAAATCGAAAACCTAATTTGGAAACACTAATCCGGGACGTTTAAAGCACGTGCTAAAAAATCGAGGAATAGGCGACAATTTAAGAAATTTTGGTGGGGAATGATTAGGCTTCATGACTTAGAATAGAATTTCGAAGAAAAGGAGTGTATAAAATAGTAAACGATTGCTTAAAATCGATACCTTATTCCGGGACGTTTGAAGCACGTGCAAAAAAAAAAAAAAAAAAAGAATCGAGTAATACTAGATGTTTTTTAAAATTTTTGTGTGAAATGATCAGGCTTATTAATTTAGAATAGAATGTCGAAGAAACATAGGGTATAAAAAAGTAAAAGAGGGCGTAAAATCGAAAATCGAATTTGGAAACCCTAATACGGGACGTTTGAAGCACGTGATAAAAAATCGAGTAATAGGCGACATGTTAAGACATTTTCTTTGGGGAATGATTAGAATTCATGACTTAGATTCGAATTTCGAAAAAAAGGAGTGTATAAAATAGTAAACGATTGCTTAAAATCAAAACCTTATTCAGGGACGTTTGAAGCACGTGCAAAAAAAAAAAAAAAAACAAAAAAACCGACTAATACTAGATGTTTTTTAAAATTTTTGTGGGAAATGATCAAGCTTAGTAATTTAGAATAGAATGTCGAAGAAACATAGCGTGTAAAACAGTACAAGAGGGCGTAAAATCGAAAACCTAATTTGGAAACACTAATCCGGGACGTTTAAAGCACGTGCTAAAAAATCGAGGAATAGGCGACAATTTAAGAAATTTTGGTGGGGAATGATTAGGCTTCATGACTTAGAATAGAATTTCGAAGAAAAGGAGTGTATAAAATAGTAAACGATTGCTTAAAATCGATACCTTATACCAGGACGTTTGAAGTACGTGCAAAAAATAAAAATAAAAATAAACCGTGTAATACTAGATGTTTTTTAAAATTTTTGTGGGAAATGATCAGGCTTAGTAATTTACAATATTATGTCGAAGAAACATAGGGTATAAAACAGTAAAAGTGGGCGTAAAATCGAAAACCTAATTTGGAAATACTAATCCGGGACGTTTGAAGCATGTGCTAAAAAATTGAGTAATAGGCGACAATTTAAGAAATTTTGGTGGGGAATGATTAGGCTTCATAACTTAGAACAGAATTTCGAAGAAAAGGAGTGTATAAAATAGTAAACGATTGCTTAAAATCGAAACCTTTTTCCGGGACGTCTGAAGCACGTGCAAAAAAAAAATAAAAAAAAATAAAAAAAACCGAGTAATACTAGATGTTTTTTAAAATTTTTGTGGGAAATGATCAGGCTTAGTAATTTAGAATAGAATGTCGAAGAAACATAGGGTATAAAACAGAAAAAATGGTTGTAAAATCGAAAACCTAATTTGGAAACCCTAATCCGGGACGTTTGAAGCACGTGCTAAAAAATCGATTATAAGGCGACATTTTAAGAATTTTTTGTGGGGAATGATTAGGCTTCATGACATAGAATAGAATTTCGAAAAAAAGGAGTGTATAAAATAGTAAACGATTGCTTAAAATCAAAACCTTATTCCGGGACGTTTGAAGCTCGTGCAAAAAAAAAAAAAAAAAAAAAAAAAAAAAACACCGAGTAATACTAGATGTTTTCTAAAATTTTTGTGGGAAATGATCAGGCTTATTAATTTAGAATAGAATGTCGAAGAAACATAGGGTATAAAACAGTAAAAGATGACGTAAAATCGAAAACCTAATTTGGACACCCTAATCCGGGACGTTTGAAGCACGTGCTAAAAAATCGATTATAAGGCGACATTTTAAGAAATTTTTGGGCGAATTGATTAGGCTTCATGACTTAGAATATAATTTCGAAGAAAATGAGTGTATAAAATAGTAAACGATTGCTTAAAATCAAAACCTTATTCCGGGACGTTTGAAGCACGTGCAAAAAAAATAAAAAAATAAAAAACCAAGTAATACTAGATGTTTTTTAAAAATTTTGTGGGAAATGATCAGGCTTATTAATTTAGAATAGAATGTCGAAGAAACATAGGGTATAAAACAGAAAAAAAGGTTGTAAAATCGAAAACCTAATTTGGAAACCGTAATCCGGGACTTTTTAAGCACGTGCTAAAAAATCGAGTAATAGGTGACAATTTAAGACATTTTTTTGGGGAATTATTAGGCTTCATGACTTAGAAACAAATTTCGAAGAAAAGGAGTGTATAAAATAGTAACCGATTGGTTAAAATTGAAACCTTATTCCGTGACGTTTGAAGCACGTGCAAAAAAAAAAAAAAAAAAAAAACCGAGTAATACTAGATGTTTTTTAAAATTTTTGTTGGAAATGATCAGGCTTAGTAATTTAGAATAGAATGTCGAAGAAACATAGGGTATAAAACAGTAAAAGATGACGTAAAATCGAAAACCTAATTTGGAAACCCTAATCCGGGACGTTTGAAGGACGTGCTAAAAAATCGATTATAAGGCGACATTTTAAGAAATTTTTGTGGGGAATGATTAGGCTTCATGACTTAGAATAGAATTTCGAAGAAAAGGAGTGTATAAAATAGTAAACGATTGCTTAAAATTGAAACCTTATTGCGGGACGTTTGAAGCACGTGCAAAAAAAATAAATAAATAAATAAACCGAGTAACACTAGATGCTTTTTAAAATTTTTGTGGGAAATGATCAGGCTTAGTAATTTAGAATAGAATGTCGAAGAAACATAGGGTATAAAATAGTAAAAGAGGTCGTAAAATTGAAAACCTAATTTGGAAACCCTAATCCGGTACGTTTGAAGCACGTGCTAAAAATCGAGTAATAGGCGACATTTTATGAAATTTTGGTGGGGAATGATTAGGCTTCATGACTTATAATAGAATTTCGAAGAAAAGGAGTGTATAAAATAGTAAACGATTACTTAAAATCGAAAACTTATTCCGGGACGTTTGAAGCACGAGCAAAAAAAAAAAAAAAACCGAGTAATACTAGATGTTTTTTAAAATTTTTGTTGGAAATGATCAGGCTTAGTAATTTAGTATATTATGTCGAAGAAACATAGGGTATAAAACAGTAAAAGATGGCGTAAAATCGAAAACCTAATTTGGAAATCCTAATCCGGGACGTTTGAAGCACGTGCTAAAAAATCGAGTAATAGGCGACATTTTAAGAAATTTTTGTGGGGAATGATTAGGCTTCATAACTTAGAACAGAATTTCGAAGAAAATGAGTGTATAAAATAGTAAACGATTGCTTAAAATAGAAACTCTATTCCGGGACGTTTGAAGCACGTGCAAAAAAAAAAAAAAAAAAACCGAGTAATACTAGATGTTTTTTAAAATTTTTATGGGTAATGATCGGGCTTAGTAATTTAGAATATTATGTCGAAGAAACATAGGGTATAAAACAGTAAAAGATGGGGTAAAATCGAAACCTAATTTGGAAACCCTAATCCGGGACGTTTGAAGCACTTGCTAAAAATCGATTATTAGGCGCTATTTTAAGGAATTTTTGTGGGGAATGATAGGCTTCATGACTTAGAATAGAATTTCGAAGAAAAGGAGTGTATAAAATAGTAAACGATTGCTTAAAATTGAAACCTTATTCCGGGATGTTTGAAGCACGTGCAAAAAAAAAAAAAAAAAAAAAAAAACCGAGTAATACTAGATGTTTTTTAAAATTTTTGTGGGAAATGATCAGGCTTAGTAATTTAGAATATTAGGTCGAAGAAACATAGGGTATAAAACAGTAAAAGATGGCGTAAAATCGAAACCTAATTTGGAAACCGTAATCCAAGACGTTTGAAGCACGTTCTAACAAATCGATTATAAGGCGACATTTTAAGAAATTTTTTTGGGGAATGAATAGGCTTCATGACTTAAAATAGAATTTTGAAGAAAAGGAGTGTATAAAATAGTAAACGATTGCTTAAAATTGTAACCTTATTGCGGGACATTTGAAGCACGTGAAAAAAAAAAAAAAAAACGAGTAATACTAGATGTTTTTTAAAATTTTTGTGGGAAATGATCAGGCTTAGTAATTTAGAATAGAATGTCGAAGAAACATAGTGTATAAAACAGTAAAAGAGGGCGTAAAATCGAAAACCGAATTTGGAAAACCTAATCCGGGACGTTTGAAGCACGTGCTAAAAAATCGAGTAATAGGCGACATTCTAAGAAAATTTTGTGGGGAATGATTAGGCTTCATGACTTAGAATAGAATTTCGAAGAAAAGGAGTGTATAAAATAGTAAACGATTGCTTAAAATTGAAACCTTATTCCGGTACGTTTGAAGCACGTGCAAAAAAAAAAAAAAAAAAAACCGAGTAATACTAGATGTTTTTTAAAATTTTTGTGGGAAATGATCAGGCTTAGTAATTTAGAATATTATGTCGAAGAAACATAGGGTATAAAAGAGTAAAAGAGGGCGTAAAATCGAAACCTAATTTGGAAACCCTAATCCGGGACGTTTGAAGCACGTGCTAAAAAATCGATTATTAGACGACATTTTAAGAAATTTTTGTAGGGAATGATTAGGCTTCTTGACTTAGAATAGAATTTCGAAGATAAGGAGTGTATAAAATAGTAAACGATTGCTTAAAATTTAAACCTTATTGCGGGACATTTGAAGCACGTAAAAAAAAAAAAAAAAACGAGTAATATAGTGTATAAAACAGTAAAAGAGGAAGTAAAATCGAAAACCGAATTATGAAACCCTAGTCCGGGACGTTTGAAGCACTTGCTAAAAATCGATTATTAGGCGCTATTTTAAGGAATTTTTGTGGGGAATGATAGGCTTCATGACTTAGAATAGAATTTCGAAGAAAAGGAGTGTATAAAATAGTAAACGATTGCTTAAAATTGAAACCTTATTCCGGGACGTTTGAAGCACGTGCAAAAAAAAAAAAAAAAAAAAAAAACCGAGTAATACTAGATGTTTTTTAAAATTTTTGTGGGAAATGATCAGGCTTAGTAATTTAGAATATTAGGTCGAAGAAACATAGGGTATAAAACAGTAAAAGATGGCGTAAAATCGAAACCTAATTTGGAAACCGTAATCCAAGACGTTTGAAGCACGTTCTAACAAATCGATTATAAGGCGACATTTTAAGAAATTTTTTTGGGGAATGAATAGGCTTCATGACTTAAAATAGAATTTTGAAGAAAACGAGTGTATAAAATAGTAAACGATTGCTTAAAATTGTAACCTTATTGCGGGACATTTGAAGCACGTGAAAAAAAAAAAAAAAAAAACGAGTAATACTAGATGTTTTTTAAAATTTTTGTTGGAAATGATCATGTTTAGTAATTTAGAATATTATGTCGAAGAAACATAGGGTATAAAACAGTAAAAGATGGCGTAAAATCGAAACATAATTTGGAAACCGTAATCCAAGACGTTTGAAGCACGTTCTAAAAAATCGATTATAAGGCGACATTTTAAGAAATTTTTGTGGGGAATGAATAGGCTTCATGACTTAGAATAGAATTTCGAAGAAAAGGAGTGTATAAAATAGTAAACGATTGCTTAAAATTGTAACCTTATTGCGGGACATTTGAAGCACGTGAAAAAAAAAAAAAAACGAGTAATACTAGATGTTTGTTAAAATTTTTGTGGGAAATGATCAGGCTTAGTAATTTAGAATAGAATGTCGTAGAAACATAGGGTATAAAAAAGTAAAAGATGGCGTAAAATCGAAACCTAATTTGGAAACCGTAATCCAAGACGTTTGAAGCACGTTCTAAAAAATTGATTATAAGGCAACATTTTAAGAAATTTTTGTGGGGAATGATTAGGCTTCATGACTTATAATAGAATTTCGAAGAAAAGGAGTGTATAAAATAGTAAACGATTGCTTAAAATTGAAACCATATTGCGGGACGTTTGAAGCACGTGCAAAAAAAAAAAAAAAAAAACCGAGTAATACTAGATGTTTTTTAAAATTTTTGTGGGAAATGATTAGGCTTAGTAATTTAGAATATTATGTCGAAGAAACAAAGGGTATAAAACAGTAAAAGATGGCGTAAAATCGAAACATAATTTGGAAACCGAAATCCGGGACGTTTGAAGCACGTGCTAAAAAATCGATTATAAGGCGACATTTTAAGAAATTTTTGTGGGGAATGATTAGGCTATTGACTTAGAATAGAATTTCGAAGAAAAGGAGTGTATTAAATAGTAAACGATTGCTTAAAATTGAAACCTTATTGCCGGACATTTGAAGCACGTGAAAAAAAAAAAAAAAACGAGTAATACTAGATGTTTTTTTTAATTTTTGTGGGAAATTATCAGGCTTATTAATTTAGAATAGAATGTCGAAGAAATATAGTGTATAAAAAAGTAAAAGAGGAAGTAAAATCGAAAACCGAATTATGAAACCCTAGTCCGGGACGTTTGAAGCACATGCTAAAAAATCGAGTAATAGGCGACATTCTAAGAAAATTTTGTGGGGCATGATTAGGTTTCATGACTTAGAATAGAATTTCGAAGAAAAGGAGTGTATTAAATAGTAAACGATTGCTTAAAATTGAAACCTTATTGCCAGACATTTGAAGCACGTGAAAAAAAAAAAAAAACGAGTAATACTAGATGTTTTTTTTAATTTTTGTGGGAAATTATCAGGCTTATTAATTTAGAATAGAATGTCGAAGAAATATAGTGTATAAAAAAGTAAAAGAGGAAGTAAAATCGAAAACCGAATTATGAAACCCTAGTCCGGGACGTTTGAAGCACATGCTAAAAAATCGAGTAATAGGCGACATTCTAAGAAAATTTTGTGGGGCATGATTAGGTTTCATGACTTAGAATAGAATTTCGAAGAAAAGGAGTGGATAAAATAGTAAACGATTGCTTAAAATTGAAACCTTATTGCGGGACGTTTGAAGTACGTGCAAAAAAAAAAAAAAAAAACCGAGTAATACCTAATGTTTTTTAAAATTTTTGTGGGAAATGAATATTATGTCGAAGAAACAAAGGGTATAAAACAGTAAAAGATGGCGTAAAATCGAAACATAATTTGGAAACCGAAATCCGGGACGTTTGAAGCACGTGCTAAAAAATCGATTATAAGGCGACATTTTAAGAAATTTTTGTGGGGAATGATTAGGCTTCATGACTTAGAATAGAATTTCGAAGAAAATGAGTGTATAAAATAGTAAACGATTGCTTAAAATTGAAACCTTATTCCGGGACGTTTGAAGCACGTGCAAAAAAAAAAAAAAAAAAAAAAAAAAAACCGAGTAATACTAGATGTTTTTTAAAATTTGTGTGGGAAATGATTAGGCTTAGTAATTTAGAATATTATGTCGAAGAAACAAAGGGTATAAAACAGTAAAAGATGGCGTAAAATCGAAACATAATTTGGAAACCGAAATCCGGGACGTTTGAAGCACGTGCTAAAAAATCGATTATAAGGCGACATTTTAAGAAATTTTTGTGGGGAATGATTAGGCTATTGACTTAGAATAGAATTTCGAAGAAAAGGAGTGTATTAAATAGTAAACGATTGCTTAAAATTGAAACCTTATTGCCGGACATTTGAAGCACGTGAAAAAAAAAAAAAACGAGTAATACTAGATGTTTTTTTTAATTTTTGTGGGAAATTATCAGGCTTATTAATTTAGAATAGAATGTCGAAGAAATATAGTGTATAAAAAAGTAAAAGAGGAAGTAAAATCGAAAACCGAATTATGAAACCCTAGTCCGGGACGTTTGAAGCACATGCTAAAAAATCGAGTAATAGGCGACATTCTAAGAAAATTTTGTGGGGCATGATTAGGTTTCATGACTTAGAATAGAATTTCGAAGAAAAGGAGTGGATAAAATAGTAAACGATTGCTTAAAATTGAAACCTTATTGCGGGACGTTTGAAGTACGTGCAAAAAAAAAAAAAAAAACCCGAGTAATACTAGATGTTTTTTAAAATTTTTGTGGGAAATGATCAGGATTAGTAATTTAGAATATTATGTCGAAGAAACATAGGGTATAAAACAGTAAAAGATGGCGTAAATTCAAAACCTAATTTGGAAACCGTAATCCGGGATGTTTGAAGCACGTGCTAAAAAATCGATTATAAGGCGACATTTTAAGAAATTTTTGTGGGGAATGATTAGGCTTCATGACTTATAATAGAATTTCGAAGAAAAGGAGTGTATAAAATAGTAAACGATTGCTTAAAATTGAAACCATATTGCGGGACGTTTGAAGCACGTGCAAAAAAAAAAAAAAAAAAAAACCGAGTAATACCTAATGTTTTTTAAAATTTTTGTGGGAAATGATCAGGCTTAGTAATTTAGAATATTATGTCGAAGAAACAAAGGATATAAAACAGTAAAAGATGGCGTAAAATCGAAACATAATTTGGAAACCGAAATCCGGGACGTTTGAAGCACGTGCTAAAAAATCGATTATAAGGCGACATTTTAAGAAATTTTTGTGGGGAATGATTAGGCTTCATGACTTAGAATAGAATTTCGAAGAAAATGAGTGTATAAAATAGTAAACGATTGCTTAAAATTGAAACCTTATTCCGGGACGTTTGAAGCACGTGCAAAAAAAAAAAAAAAAAAAAAAAAAAAAAAAACCGAGTAATACTAGATGTTTTTTAAAATTTTTGTGGGAAATGATCAGGCTTAGTAATTTAGAATATTAGGTCGAAGAAACATAGGGTATAAAACAGTAAAAGATGGCGTAAAATCGAAACCTAATTTGGAAACCGTAATCCAAGACGTTTGAAGCACGTTCTAAAAAATCGATTATAAGGCGACATTTTAAGGAATTTTTGTGGGGAATGATAGGCTTCATGACTTAGAATAGAATTTCGAAGAAAAGGAGTGTATAAAATAGTAAACGATTGCTTAAAATTGTAACCTTATTGCGGGACATTTGAAGCACGTGAAAAAAAAAAAAAAAACGAGTAATACTAGATGTTTTTTAAAATTTTTGTGGGAAATGATCAGGCTTAGTAATTTAGAATAGAATGTCGAAGAAACATAGGGCATAAAACAGTAAAAGAGGGCGTAAAATCGAAAACCTAATTTGGAAACCCTAATCCGGGACGTTTGAAGCACGTGCTAAAAAATCGAGTAATAGGCGACATTCTAAGAAAATTTTTTGGGGAATGATTAGGCTTCATGACTTAGAATAGAATTTCGAAGAAAAGGAGTGTATAAAATAGTAAACGATTGCTTAAAATTGAAACCTTATTCCGGGACGTTTGAAGCACGTGCAAAAAAAAAAAAAAAAAAAAACGAGTAATACTAGATGTTTTTTAAAATTTTTGTGGGAAATGATCAGGCTTAGTAATTTAGAATAGAATGTCGAAGAAACATAGGGTATAAAACAGTAAAAGAGGTCGTAAAATCGAAAACATAATTTGGAAACCCTAATCCGGGACGTTTGAAGCACGTGATAAAAAATCGAGTAATAGGCGACATTCTAAGAAATTTTTATGGGGAATGATTAGGCTTCATGACTTAGAATAGAATTTCGAAAAAAATGAGTGTATAAAATAGTAAACGATTGCTTATAATCGAAACCTTATTCCGGGACGTTTGAAGCACGTGCAAAAAAAAAAAAAAAAAAAAAAAAACCGAGTAATACTAGATGTTTTTTAAAATTTTTGTGGGAAATGATTAGGATTAGTAATTTAGAATATTATGTCGAAGAAACATAGGGTATAAAAGAGTAAAAGAGGGCGTAAAATCGAAACCTAATTTGGAAACCCTAATCCGGGACGTTTGAAGCACGTGCTAAAAAATCGATTATTAGACGACATTTTAAGAAATTTTTGTAGGGAATGATTAGGCTATTGACTTAGAATAGAATTTCGAAGAAAAGGAGTGTATTAAATAGTAAACGATTGCTTAAAATTGAAACCTTATTGCGGGACATTTGAAGCACATGAAAAAAAAAAAAAAAAAACGAGTAATACTAGATGTTTTTTTTAATTTTTGTGGAAAATTATCAGGCTTATTAATTTAGAATAGAATGTCGAAGAAATATAGTGTATAAAAAAGTAAAAGAGGAAGTAAAATCGAAAACCGAATTATGAAACCCTAGTCCGGGACGTTTGAAGCACGTGCTAAAAAATCGAGTAATAGGCGACATTCTAAGAAAATTTTGTGGGGCATGATTAGGTTTCATGACTTAGAATAGAATTTCGAAGAAAAGGAGTGTATAAAATAGTAAACGATTGCTTAAAATTGAAACCTTATTGCGGGACGTTTGAAGTACGTGCAAAAAAAAAACCCGAGTAATACTAGATGTTTTTTAAAATTTTTGTGGGAAATGATCAGGATTAGTAATTTAGAATATTATGTCGAAGAAACATAGGGTATAAAACAGTAAAAGATGGCGTAAATTCAAAACCTAATTTGGAAACCGTAATCCGGGAAGTTTGAAGCACGTGCTAAAAAATCGATTATAAGGCGACATTTTAAGAAATTTTTGTGGGGAATGATTAGGCTTCATGACTTATAATAGAATTTCGAAGAAAATGAGTGTATAAAATAGTAAACGATTGCTTAAAATAGAAACCTTATTCCGGGACGTTTGAAGCACGTGCAAAAAAAAAAAAAAAAAAAAAACCGAGTAATACTAGATGTTTTTTAAAATTTTTGTGGGAAATGATCATGTTTAGTAATTTAGAATATTATGTCGAAGAAACATAGGGTATAAAACAGTAAAAGAGGGCGTAAAATCGAAACCTAATTTGGAAACCCTAATCCGGGACGTTTGAAGCACGTGCTAAAAAATCGATTATTAGACGACATTTTAAGAAATTTTTGTAGGGAATGATTAGGCTATTGACTTAGAATAGAATTTCGAAGAAAAGGAGTGTATTAAATAGTAAACGATTGCTTAAAATTGAAACCTTATTGCGGGACATTTGAAGCACGTGAAAAAAAAAAAAAAACGAGTAATACTAGATGTTTTTTTTAATTTTTGTGGGAAATTATCAGGCTTATTAATTTAGAATAGAATGTCGATGTATAAAAAAGTAAAAGAGGAAGTAAAATCGAAAACCGAATTATGAAACCCTAGTCCGGGACGTTTGAAGCACGTGCTAAAAAATCGAGTAATAGGCGACATTCTAAGAAAATTTTGTGGGGCATGATTAGGTTTCATGACTTAGAATAGAATTTCGAAGAAAAGGAGTGTATAAAATAGTAAACGATTGCTTAAAATTGAAACCTTATTGCGGGACGTTTGAAGTACGTGCAAAAAAAAAAAAAAAAAAAACCCGAGTAATACTAGATGTTTTTTAAAATTTTTGTGGGAAATGATCAGGATTAGTAATTTAGAATATTATGTCGAAGAAACATAGGGTATAAAACAGTAAAAGATGGCGTAAATTCAAAACCTAATTTGGAAACTGTAATCCGGGAAGTTTGAAGCACGTGCTAAAAAATCGATTATAAGGCGACATTTTAAGAAATTTTTGTGGGGAATGATTAGGCTTCATGACTTATAATAGAATTTCGAAGAAAATGAGTGTATAAAATAGTAAACGATTGCTTAAAATAGAAACCTTATTCCGGGACGTTTGAAGCACGTGCAAAAAAAAAAAAAAAAAAAAAAAAACCGAGTAATACTAGATGTTTTTTAAAATTTTTGTGGGAAATGATCATGTTTAGTAATTTAGAATATTATGTCGAAGAAACATAGGGTATAAAACAGTAAAAGAGGGCGTAAAATCGAAACCTAATTTGGAAACCCTAATCCGGGACGTTTGAAGCACGTGCTAAAAAATCGATTATTTGACGACATTTTAAGAAATTTTTGTAGGGAATGATTAGGCTATTGACTTAGAATAGAATTTCGAAGAAAAGGAGTGTATTAAATAGTAAACGATTGCTTAAAATTGAAACCTTATTGCGGGACATTTGAAGCACGTGAAAAAAAAAAAAAAACGAGTAATACTAGATGTTTTTTTTAATTTTTGTGGGAAATTATCAGGCTTATTAATTTAGAATAGAATGTCGATGTATAAAAAAGTAAAAGAGGAAGTAAAATCGAAAACCGAATTATGAAACCCTAGTCCGGGACGTTTGAAGCACGTGCTAAAAAATCGAGTAATAGGCGACATTCTAAGAAAATTTTGTGGGGCATGATTAGGTTTCATGACTTAGAATAGAATTTCGAAGAAAAGGAGTGTATAAAATAGTAAACGATTGCTTAAAATTGAAACCTTATTGCGGGACGTTTGAAGTACGTGCAAAAAAAAAAAAAAAAAAAAACCCGAGTAATACTAGATGTTTTTTAAAATTTTTGTGGGAAATGATCAGGATTAGTAATTTAGAATATTATGTCGAAGAAACATAGGGTATAAAACAGTAAAAGATGGCGTAAATTCAAAACCTAATTTGGAAACTGTAATCCGGGAAGTTTGAAGCACGTGCTAAAAAATCGATTATAAGGCGACATTTTAAGAAATTTTTGTGGGGAATGATTAGGCTTCATGACTTATAATAGAATTTCGAAGAAAATGAGTGTATAAAATAGTAAACGATTGCTTAAAATAGAAACCTTATTCCGGGACGTTTGAAGCACGTGCAAAAAAAAAAAAAAAAAAAAAAAACCGAGTCATACTAGATGTTTTTTAAAATTTTTGTGGGAAATGATCATGTTTAGTAATTTAGAATATTATGTCGAAGAAACATAGGGTATAAAACAGTAAAAGAGGGCGTAAAATCGAAACCTAATTTGGAAACCCTAATCCGGGACGTTTGAAGCACGTGCTAAAAAATCGATTATTAGACGAAATTTTAAGAAATTTTTGTAGGGAATGATTAGGCTATTGACTTAGAATAGAATTTCAAAGAAAAGGAGTGTATTAAATAGTAAACGATTGCTTAAAATTGAAACCTTATTGCGGAACATTTGAAGCACGTGAAAAAAAAAAAAAAACGAGTAATACTAGATGTTTTTTTTAATTTTTGTGGGAAATTATCAGGCTTATTAATTTAGAATAGAATGTCGAAGAAATATAGTGTATAAAAAAGTAAAAGAGGAAGTAAAATCGAAAACCGAATTATGAAACCCTAGTCCGGGACGTTTGAAGCACGTGCTAAAAAATCGAGTAATAGGCGACATTCTAAGAAAATTTTGTGGGGCATGATTAGGTTTCATGACTTAGAATAGAATTTCGAAGAAAAGGAGTGTATAAAATAGTAAACGATTGCTTAAAATTGAAACCTTATTGCGGGACGTTTGAAGTACGTGCAAAAAAAAAAAAAAAAAAAAAAACCCGATTAATACTAGATGTTTTTTAAAATTTTTGTGGGAAATGATCAGGATTAGTAATTTAGACTATTATGTCGAAGAAACATAGGGTATAAAACAGTAAAAGATGGCGTAAATTCAAAACCTAATTTGGAAACCGTAATCCGGGATGTTTGAAGCACGTGCTAAAAAATCGATTATAAGGCGACATTTTAAGAAATTTTTGTGGGGAATGATTAGGCTTCATGACTTATAATAGAATTTCGAAGAAAATGAGTGTATAAAATAGTAAACGATTGCTTAAAATAGAAACCTTATTCCGGGACGTTTGAAGCACGTGCAAAAAAAAAAAAAAAAAAAAAAACCGTGTAATACTAGATGTTTTTTAAAATTTTTGTGGGAAATGATCATGTTTAGTAATTTAGAATATTATGTCGAAGAAACATAGGGTATAAAACAGTAAAAGATGGCGTAAAATCGAAACCTAATTTGGAAACCGAAATCCTAGAGGTTTGAACCACGTGCTAAAAAATCGATTATAAGGCGACATTTTTAGAAATTTTTGTGGGCAATGATTAGGCTTCATGACTTAAAATAGAATTTCGAAGAAAATAAGTGTATAAAATAGTAAACGATTGCTTAAAATTGAAACCTTATTCCGGGACGTTTGAAGCACGTGCAAAAAAAAAAAAAAAAAAAAAAAACCGAGTCATACTAGATGTTTTTTAAAATTTTTGTGGGAAATGATCATGTTTAGTAATTTAGAATATTAGGTCGAAGAAACATAGGGTATAAAACAGTAAAAGATGGCGTAAAATCGAAACCTAATTTGGAAACCGTAATCCAAGACGTTTGAAGCACGTTCTAAAAAATCGATTATAAGGTGACATTTTAAGAAATTTTTGTAGGGAATGATTAGGCTATTGACTTAGAATAGAATTTCAAAGAAAAGGAGTGTATTAAATAGTAAACGATTGCTTAAAATTGAAACCTTATTGCGGAACATTTGAAGCACGTGAAAAAAAAAAAAAAACGAGTAATACTAGATGTTTTTTTTAATTTTTGTGGGAAATTATCAGGCTTATTAATTTAGAATAGAATGTCGAAGAAATATAGTGTATAAAAAAGTAAAAGAGGAAGTAAAATCGAAAACCGAATTATGAAACCCTAGTCCGGGACGTTTGAAGCACGTGCTAAAAAATCGAGTAATAGGCGACATTCTAAGAAAATTTTGTGGGGCATGATTAGGTTTCATGACTTAGAATAGAATTTCGAAGAAAAGGAGTGTATAAAATAGTAAACGATTGCTTAAAATTGAAACCTTATTCCGGGACGTTTGAAGCACGTGCAAAAAAAAAAAAAAAAAAAAAAAACCGAGTAATACTAGATGTTTTTTAAAATTTTTGTGGGAAATGATCATGTTTAGTAATTTAGAATCTTATGTCGAAGAAACATAGGGTATAAAACAGTAAAAGAGGGCGTAAAATCGAAACCTAATTTGGAAACCCTAATCCGGGACGTTTGAAGCACGTGCTAAAAAATCGATTATTAGACGAAATTTTAAGAAATTTTTGTAGGGAATGATTAGGCTATTGACTTAGAATAGAATTTCAAAGAAAAGGAGTGTATTAAATAGTAAACGATTGCTTAAAATTGAAACCTTATTGCGGGACATTTGAAGCACGTGAAAAAAAAAAAAAAACGAGTAATACTAGATGTTTTTTTTAATTTTTGTGGGAAATTATCAGGCTTATTAATTTAGAATAGAATGTCGAAGAAATATAGTGTATAAAAAAGTAAAAGAGGAAGTAAAATCGAAAACCGAATTATGAAACCCTAGTCCGGGACGTTTGAAGCACGTGCTAAAAAATCGAGTAATAGGCGACATTCTAAGAAAATTTTGTGGGGCATGATTAGGTTTCATGACTTAGAATAGAATTTCGAAGAAAAGGAGTGTATAAAATAGTAAACGATTGCTTAAAATTGAAACCTTATTGCGGGACGTTTGAAGTACGTGCAAAAAAAAAAAAAAAAAAAAAACCCGATTAATACTAGATGTTTTTTAAAATTTTTGTGGGAAATGATCAGGATTAGTAATTTAGACTATTATGTCGAAGAAACATAGGGTATAAAACAGTAAAAGATGGCGTAAATTCAAAACCTAATTTGGAAACCGTAATCCGGGATGTTTGAAGCACGTGCTAAAAAATCGATTATAAGGCGACATTTTAAGAAATTTTTGTGGGGAATGATTAGGCTTCATGACTTATAATAGAATTTCGAAGAAAATGAGTGTATAAAATAGTAAACGATTGCTTAAAATAGAAACCTTATTCCGGGACGTTTGAAGCACGTGAAAAAAAAAAAAAAAAAAAAAAAAAACCGTGTAATACTAGATGTTTTTTAAAATTTTTGTGGGAAATGATCATGTTTAGTAATTTAGAATATTATGTCGAAGAAACATAGGGTATAAAACAGTAAAAGATGGCGTAAAATCGAAACCTAATTTGGAAACCGAAATCCTAGAGGTTTGAACCACGTGCTAAAAAATCGATTATAAGGCGACATTTTTAGAAATTTTTGTGGGCAATGATTAGGCTTCATGACTTAAAATAGAATTTCGAAGAAAATGAGTGTATAAAATAGTAAACGATTGCTTAAAATTGAAACCTTATTACGGGACGTTTGAAGCACGTGCAAAAAAAAAAAAAAAAAAAAAAAAAAAAAAAAAAAAAAAAAAAAAAAAAAAAAAACCGAGTAATACTAGATGTTTTTTAAAATTTTTGTGGGAAATGATCAGGCTTAGTAATTTAGAATATTAGGTCGATGAAACATAGGGTATAAAACAGTAAAAGATGGCGTAAAATCGAAACCTAATTTGGAAACCGTAATCCAAGACGTTTGAAGCACGTTCTAAAAAATCGATTATAAGGTGACATTTTAAGAAATTTTTGTAGGGAATGATTAGGCTATTGACTTAGAATAGAATTTCAAAGAAAAGGAGTGTATTAAATAGTAAACGATTGCTTAAAATTGAAACCTTATTGCGGAACATTTGAAGCACGTGAAAAAAAAAAAAAAACGAGTAATACTAGATGTTTTTTTTAATTTTTGTGGGAAATTATCAGGCTTATTAATTTAGAATAGAATGTCGAAGAAATATAGTGTATAAAAAAGTAAAAGAGGAAGTAAAATCGAAAACCGAATTATGAAACCCTAGTCCGGGACGTTTGAAGCACGTGCTAAAAAATCGAGTAATAGGCGACATTCTAAGAAAATTTTGTGGGGCATGATTAGGTTTCATGACTTAGAATAGAATTTCGAAGAAAAGGAGTGTATAAAATAGTAAACGATTGCTTAAAATTGAAACCTTATTCCGGGACGTTTGAAGCACGTGCAAAAAAAAAAAAAAAAAAAAAAAAACCGAGTAATACTAGATGTTTTTTAAAATTTTTGTGGGAAATGATCATGTTTAGTAATTTAGAATATTATGTCGAAGAAACATAGGGTATAAAACAGTAAAAGAGGGCGTAAAATCGAAACCTAATTTGGAAACCCTAATCCGGGACGTTTGAAGCACGTGCTAAAAAATCGATTATTAGACGAAATTTTAAGAAATTTTTGTAGGGAATGATTAGGCTATTGACTTAGAATAGAATTTCAAAGAAAAGGAGTGTATTAAATAGTAAACGATTGCTTAAAATTGAAACCTTATTGGGGGACATTTGAAGCACGTGAAAAAAAAAAAAAAACGAGTAATACTAGATGTTTTTTTTAATTTTTGTGGGAAATTATCAGGCTTATTAATTTAGAATAGAATGTCGAAGAAATATAGTGTATAAAAAAGTAAAAGAGGAAGTAAAATCGAAAACCGAATTATGAAACCCTAGTCCGGGACGTTTGAAGCACGTGCTAAAAAATCGAGTAATAGGCGACATTCTAAGAAAATTTTGTGGGGCATGATTAGGTTTCATGACTTAGAATAGAATTTCGAAGAAAAGGAGTGTATAAAATAGTAAACGATTGCTTAAAATTGAAACCTTATTGCGGGACGTTTGAAGTACGTGCAAAAAAAAAAAAAAAAAAAAAAACCCGATTAATACTAGATGTTTTTTAAAATTTTTGTGGGAAATGATCAGGATTAGTAATTTAGACTATTATGTCGAAGAAACATAGGGTATAAAACAGTAAAAGATGGCGTAAATTCAAAACCTAATTTGGAAACCGTAATCCGGGATGTTTGAAGCACGTGCTAAAAAATCGATTATAAGGCGACATTTTAAGAAATTTTTGTGGGGAATGATTAGGCTTCATGACTTATAATAGAATTTCGAAGAAAATGAGTGTATAAAATAGTAAACGATTGCTTAAAATAGAAACCTTATTCCGGGACGTTTGAAGCACGTGCAAAAAAAAAAAAAAAAAAAAAAAAACCGTGTAATACTAGATGTTTTTTAAAATTTTTGTGGGAAATGATCATGTTTAGTAATTTAGAATATTATGTCGAAGAAACATAGGGTATAAAACAGTAAAAGATGGCGTAAAATCGAAACCTAATTTGGAAACCGAAATCCTAGAGGTTTGAACCACGTGCTAAAAAATCGATTATAAGGCGACATTTTTAGAAATTTTTGTGGGCAATGATTAGGCTTCATGACTTAAAATAGAATTTCGAAGAAAATGAGTGTATAAAATAGTAAACGATTGCTTAAAATTGAAACCTTATTCCGGGACGTTTGAAGCACGTGCAAAAAAAAAAAAAAAAAAAAAAAAAAAAAAAAAAAAAAAAAAAAAAAAAAAAAAAACCGAGTAATACTAGATGTTTTTTAAAATTTTTGTGGGAAATGATCAGGCTTAGTAATTTAGAATATTAGGTCGAAGAAACATAGGGTATAAAACAGTAAAAGATGGCGTAAAATCGAAACCTAATTTGGAAACCGTAATCCAAGACGTTTGAAGCACGTTCTAAAAAATCGATTATAAGGCGACATTTTAAGAAATTTTTGTGGGGAATGAATAGGCTTCATGACTGATAATAGAATTTCGAAGAAAAGGAGTGTATAAAATAGTAAACGATTGCTTAAAATTGTAACCTTAGTGAAGGACATTTGAAGCACGTGAAAAAAAAAAAAAAACGAGTAATACTAGATGTTTTTTAAAATTTTTGTGGGAAATGATCAGGCTAAGTAATTTAGAATAGAATGTCGAAGAAACAAAGGGTATAAAACAGTAAAAGATGGCGTAAAATCGAAACATAATTTGGAAAACCTAATCCGGGACGTTTGAAGCACGTGCTAAAAAATCGAGTAATTGGCGACATTCTAAGAAAATTTTGTGGGGAATGATTAGGCTTCATGACTTAGAATAGAATTTCGAAGAAAAGGAGTGTATAAAATAGTAAACGATTGCTTAAAATTGAAACCTTATTTCGGGACGTTTGAAGCACGTGCAAAAAAAAAAAAAAAAAAAAACCGAGTAATACTAGATGTTTTTTAAAATTTTTGTGGGAAATGATCAGGCTTAGTAATTTAGAATAGAATGTCGAAGAAACATAGTGTATAAAACAGTAAAAGAGGTCGTAAAATCGAAAACATAATTTGGAAACCCTAATCAGGGACGTTTGAAGCACGTGATAAAAAATCGAGTAATAGGCGATATTCTAAGAAATTTTTAAGGGGAATGATAAGGCTTCATGACTTAGAATAGAATTTCGAAAAAAAGGAGTGTATAAAATAGTAAACAATTGCTTATAATTGTAACCTTATTGCGGGACATTTGAAGCACGTGAAAAAAAAAAAAAAAAAAACGAGTAATACTAGATGTTTTTTAAAATTTTTGTGGGAAATGATCAGGCTTAATAATTTAGAATAGAATGTCCAAGAAACATAGGGTATAAAACAGTAAAAGAGGTTGTAAAATCGAAAACATAATTTGGAAACCCTAATCCGGGACGTTTGAAGCACGTGATAAAAAATCGAGTAATAGGCGACATTCTAAGAAATTTTTATGGTTAATGAAAAGATGGCGTAAATTCAAAACCTAATTTGGAAACCGTAATCCGGGATGTTTGAAGCACGTGCTAAAAAATCGATTATAAGGCGACATTTTAAGAAATTTTTGTGGGGAATGATTAGGCTTCATGACTTATAATAGAATTTCGAAGAAAATGAGTGTATAAAATAGTAAACGATTGCTTAAAATTGAAACCTTATTCCGGGACGTTTGAAGCACGTGCAAAAAAAAAAAAAAAAAAAAAAAAAAAAAACCGAGTAATACTAGATGTTTTTAAAAATTTTTGTGGGAAATGATCATGTTTAGTAATTTAGAATATTATGTCGAAGAAACATAGGGTATAAAACAGTAAAAGAGGGCGTAAAATCGAAACCTAATTTGGAAACCGTAATCCTAGAGGTTTGAACCACGTGCTAAAAAATCGATTATAAGGCGACATTTTTAGAAATTTTTGTGGGCAATGATTAGGCATCATGACTTAAAATAGAATTTCGAAGAAAAGGAGTGTATAAAATAGTAAACGATTGCTTAAAATTGAAACCTTATTCCGGGACGTTTGAAGCACGTGCAAAAAAAAAAAAAAAAAAAACCGAGTAATACTAGATGTTTTTTAAAATTTTTGTGGGAAATGATCAGGCTTAGTAATTTAGAATATTAGGTCGAAGAAACATAGGGTATAAAACAGTAAAAGATGGCGTAAAATCGAAACCTAATTTGGAAACCGTAATCCAAGACGTTTGAAGCACGTTCTAAAAAATTGATTATAAGGCAACATTTTAAGAAATTTTTGTGGGGAATGATTAGGCTTCATGACTTATAATAGAATTTCGAAGAAAAGGAGTGTATAAAATAGTAAACGATTGCTTAAAATTGAAACCTTATTGCGGGACGTTTGAAGCACGTGCTAAAAAAAAAAAAAAAAAAACCCGAGTAATACTAGATGTTTTTTAAAATTTTTGTGGGAAATGATCAGGCTAAGTAATTTAGAATAGAATGTCGAAGAAACATAGGGTATAAAACAGTAAAAGAGGGCGTAAAATCGAAAACCGAATTTGGAAAACCTAATCCGGGACGTTTGAAGCACGTGCTAAAAAATCGAGTAATTGGCGACATTCTAAGAAAATTTTGTGGGGAATGATTAGGCTTCATGACTTAGAATAGAATTTCGAAGAAAAGGAGTGTATAAAATAGTAAACGATTGCTTAAAATTGAAACCTTATTTCGGGACGTTTGAAGCACGTGCAAAAAAAAAAAAAAAAAAAAAAACCGAGTAATACTAGATGTTTTTTAAAATTTTTGTGGGAAATGATCAGGCTTAGTAATTTAGAATAGAATGTCGAAGAAACATAGTGTATAAAACAGTAAAAGAGGTCGTAAAATCGAAAACATAATTTGGAAACCCTAATCAGGGACGTTTGAAGCACGTGATAAAAAATCGAGTAATAGGCGATATTCTAAGAAATTTTTAAGGGGAATGATTAGGCTTCATGACTTAGAATAGAATTTCGAAAAAAAGGAGTGTATAAAATAGTAAACAATTGCTTATAATTGTAACCTTATTGCGGGACATTTGAAGCACGTGAAAAAAAAAAAAAAAAAACGAGTAATACTAGATGTTTTTTAAAATTTTTGTGGGAAATGATCAGGCTTAATAATTTAGAATAGAATGTCCAAGAAACATAGGGTATAAAACAGTAAAAGAGGTTGTAAAATCGAAAACATAATTTGGAACCCTAATCCGGGACGTTTGAAGCACGTGATAAAAAATCGAGTAATAGGCGACATTCTAAGAAATTTTTATGGTTAATGAAAAGATGGCGTAAATTCAAAACCTAATTTGGAAACCGTAATCCGGGATGTTTGAAGCACGTGCTAAAAAATCGATTATAAGGCGACATTTTAAGAAATTTTTGTGGGGAATGATTAGGCTTCATGACTTATAATAGAATTTCGAAGAAAATGAGTGTATAAAATAGTAAACGATTGCTTAAAATTGAAACCTTATTCCGGGACGTTTGAAGCACGTGCAAAAAAAAAAAAAAAAAAAAAAAAAACCGAGTAATACTAGATGTTTTTAAAAATTTTTGTGGGAAATGATCATGTTTAGTAATTTAGAATATTATGTCGAAGAAACATAGGGTATAAAACAGTAAAAGAGGGCGTAAAATCGAAACCTAATTTGGAAACCGTAATCCTAGAGGTTTGAACCACGTGCTAAAAAATCGATTATAAGGCGACATTTTTAGAAATTTTTGTGGGCAATGATTAGGCATCATGACTTAAAATAGAATTTCGAAGAAAAGGAGTGTATAAAATAGTAAACGATTGCTTAAAATTGAAACCTTATTCCGGGACGTTTGAAGCACGTGCAAAAAAAAAAAAAAAAAAAACCGAGTAATACTAGATGTTTTTTAAAATTTTTGTGGGAAATGATCAGGCTTAGTAATTTAGAATATTAGGTCGAAGAAACATAGGGTATAAAACAGTAAAAGATGGCGTAAAATCGAAACCTAATTTGGAAACCGTAATCCAAGACGTTTGAAGCACGTTCTAAAAAATTGATTATAAGGCAACATTTTAAGAAATTTTTGTGGGGAATGATTAGGCTTCATGACTTATAATAGAATTTCGAAGAAAAGGAGTGTATAAAATAGTAAACGATTGCTTAAAATTGAAACCTTATTGCGAGACGTTTGAAGCACGTGCAAAAAAAAAAAAAAAAAAAGAAACCTAGTAATACCTGATGTTTTTTAAAATTTTTGTGGGAAATGATCAGGCTTAGTAATTTAGAATATTATGTCGAAGAAACAAAGGGTATAAAACAGTAAAAGATGGCGTAAAATCGAAACATAATTTGGAAACCGTAATCCGGGACGTTTGAAGCACGTGCTAAAAAATCGATTATAAGGCGACATTTTAAGAAATTTTTGTGGGGAATGATTAGGCTTCATGACTTATAATAGAATTTCGAAGAAAAGGAGTGTATAAAATAGTAAACGATTGCTTAAAATTGAAACCTTATTGCGGGACGTTTGAAGCACGTGCTAAAAAAAAAAAAAAAAAAACCCGAGTAATACTAGATGTTTTTTAAAATTTTTGTGGGAAATGATCAGGCTTATTAATTTAGAAGAGAATGTCGAAGAAACATAGGGTATAAAACAGTAAAAGAGGGCGTAAAATCAAAAACCGAATTTGGAAACCCTAATCCGGGACGTTTGAAGCACGTTCTAAAAAATCGAGTAATAGGCGACGTTCTAAGAAAATTTTGTGGGAAATGATTAGGCTTCATGACTTATAATAGAATTTCGAAGAAAAGGAGTGTATAAAATAGTAAACAATTGCTTAAAATTGAAACCTTATTCCGGGACGTTTGAAGCACGTGCAAAAAAAAAAAAAAAAAAAAAACCGAGTAATACTAGATGTTTTTTAAAATTTTTGTGGGAAATGATCAGGCTTAGTAATTTAGAATATTATGTCGAAGAAACATAGGGTATAAAACAGTAAAAGATGACGTAAAATCGAAACCTAATTTGGAAACCCTAATCCCAAACGTTTGAAGCACGTGCTAAAAAATCGATTATTAGGCGACATTTTAAGAAATTTTTGTAGGGAATGATTAGGCTTCATGACTTAGAATAGAATTTCGAAGAAAAGGAGTGTATAAAATAGTAAACGATTGCTTAAAATCGAAAATTTATTCTGGGACGTTTGAAGCACGTGCAAAAAAAAAAAAAAAAAAAAAAAAAAAAAAAAAAAAAAAAACCCTGTAATACTAGATGTTTTTCAAAATTTTTGTGGGAAATGATCAGGCTTAGTAATTTAGAATATAATGTCTAAGAAACATAGGGTATAAAACAGTAAAAGACGGCGTAAAATCGAAACCTAATATGGAAACCCTAATCCGGGATGTTTGAAGCAAGTGCTAAAAAATCGAGTAATAGGCGACATTTTAAGAAATTTCGGTGGGGAATGATTAGGCTTCATGTCTTAGAAAGGAATTTCGAAGAAAATGAGTGTATAAAATAGTAAACGATTGCTTAAAATCGAAACCTTATTTCGGGACGTTTGAATCACATGCAAAAAAAAAAAAAAAAAAAAAAAAACCGAGTAATAATAGATGTTTTTTAAAATTTTTGTGGGAAATGATCAGGCTTAGTAATTTAGAATATTATGTCGAAGAAACATAGGGTATAAAACAGTAAAACATGGCGTAAAATCGAAACCTAATTTGGAAACCGTAATCCAAGACGTTTGAAGCACGTGCTAAAAAATCGATTATAAGGCGACATTTTAAGAAATTTTTGTGGGGAATGATTAGGCTTCATGGCTTAGAATAGAATTTCGAAGAAAAGGAGTGTATAAAATAGTAAACGATTGCTTAAAATTGAAACCTTATTGCGGGACGTTTGAAGCACGTGCAAAAAAAAAATAAATAAAAAAACCGAGTAATACTAGATGTTTTTTAAAATTTTTGTTCTAAATGATCAGGCTTAGTAATTTAGAATATTATGTCGAAGAAACATAGGGTATAAAACAGTCAAAGATGGCGTAAAATCGAAACCTAATTTGGAAACCCTAAAACGGGACGTTTGAAGCACGTGCTAAAAAATCGATTATTAGGCGATATTTTAAGAAATTTTTGTAGGGAATGATTAGGCTTCATCACTTAGAATAGAATTTCGAAGAAAAGGAGTGCATAAAATAGTAAACGATTCCTTAAAATCGAAACCTTATTCCCGGACGTTTGAAGCACGTGCAAAAAAAAAAAAAAAAAAAACCGAGTAATACTAGATGTTTTTTAAAATTTTTGTGGGAAATTATCAGGCTTAGTAATTTAGAAATAGAATGTCGAAGAAACATAGGGTATAAAACAGTAAAAGAGGGCGTAAAATCGAAAACCTAATTTAAAAACCCTAATCTGGAACGTTTGAAGCACGTGATAAAAAATCGAGTAATAGGCGACATTTTAAGACATTTTTTGTGGGAATGATTATGCTTCATGACTTAGAATCGAATTTCGAAGAAAAGGAGTGTATAAAATAGTAACCGATTGCTAAAAATTGAAACCTTATTCCGGGACGTTTAAAGCACGTGCAAAAAAAAAAAAAAAAAAAAACGAGTAATACTAGATGTTGTTTAAAATTGTTGTGGGAAATGATCAGGCTTAGTAATTTAGAATAGAATGTCGAACAAACATAGGGTATAAAACAGTAAAAGAGGGTGTAAAATCGAAAACCTAATTTAAAAACCCTAATCTGGGACGTTTGAAGCACGTGATAAAAAATCGAGTAATATGAGACATTTTAAGACATTTTTTGTGGGAATGATTACGCTTCATGACTTAGAATCGAATTTCGTAGAAAAGGAGTGTATAAAATAGTAACCGATTGCAAAAAATTGAAACCTTATTCCGGGACGTTTGAAAAAAAAAACCGATTAATACTAGATGTTTTTTAAAATTTTTTTTGGAAATGATGAG
The DNA here is from genome assembly GCF_057944985.1 of Cucurbita pepo subsp. pepo. Taxonomy (NCBI): domain Eukaryota; kingdom Viridiplantae; phylum Streptophyta; class Magnoliopsida; order Cucurbitales; family Cucurbitaceae; genus Cucurbita; species Cucurbita pepo. The sequence goes on along the minus strand of NC_141814.1, from coordinate 5,423,386 downwards.
GCTTAGTAATTTAGAATATTATGTCGAAGAAACATAGGGTATAAAACAGTAAAAGATGGCGTAAAATCGAAACCTAATTTGGAAACCCTAATCCGGGACGTTTGGAGCACGTGCTAAAAAATGGATTATTAGGCGACATTTTAAGAAATTTTTGTGGGGAATGATTAGGCTTCATGACTTAGAATAGAATTTCGAAGAAAAGGAGTGTATAAAATTGTAAGCGATAGCATAAAATCGATACCTTATCCCGGGATGTTTGAAGCACGTGCAAAAAAAAAAAAAAAATCGAGTAATACTATATGTTTTTTAAAATTTTTGTGGGAAATGATCAGGCTTATTAATTTAGAATAGAATGTCGAAGAAACATAGGGTATAAAAAAGTAAAAGAGGGCGTAAAATCGAAAACCGAATTTGTAAACCCTAATCCGGGACGGTTGAAGCACGTGATAAAAAATTCGAGTAATAGGCGACATTTTAAGACATTTTTTTGGGGAATGATTAGGCTTCATGAATTAGAATCGAATTTCGAAGAAAAAGAGTGTATAAAATAGTAAACAATTGCTTAAAATCAAAACCTTATTCCGGGACGTTTGAAGAACGTGCAAAAAAAAAAAAAAAAAAAAAACAAAACAAAGTAATACTAGATGTTTTTAAAAATTTTTGTGGGAAATTATCAGGCTTAGTAATTTAGAATAGAATGTCGAACAAACATAGGGTATAAAACAGTAAAAGAGGGCGTAAAATCGAAAACCTAATTTAAAAACCCTAATCTGGAACGTTTGAAGCACGTGATAAAAAATCGAGTAATAGGCGACATTTTAAGATATTTTTTGTGGGAATGATTATGCTTCATGACTTAGAATCGAATTTCGAAGAAAAGGAGTGTATAAAATAGTAACCGATTGCTAAAAATTGAAACCTTATTCCGGGACGTTTGAAGCACGTGCAAAAAAAAAAAAAAAAAAAAAAAAAAAACCGAGTAGTACTAGATGTTGTTTAAAATTTTTGTGGGAAATGATCAGGCTTAGTAATTTAGAATAGAATGTCGAACAAACATAGGGTATAAAACAGTAAAAGATGACGTAAAATCGAAAACCTAATTTAAAAACCCTAATCTAGGACGTTTGAAGCACGTGATAAAAAATCGAGTAATAGGCGCATTTTAAGACATTTTTTGTGGGAATGATTAGGCTTCATGACTTAGAATCGAATTTCAAAGAAAAGGAGTGGATAAAATAGTAAACGATTGCTTAAAATCGAAACCTTATTCCGGGACGTTTTAAGCACCTGCAAAAAAAAAAAAAAAAAAAAAAAAAAAAAAAAAAAAATCGAGTTATACTAGATGTTTTTTAAAATTTTTTTGGGAAATGATCAGGCTTATTAATTTAGAATAGAATGTCGACGAAACATATGGTATAAAAAAGTAAAAGAGGGCGTAAAATCGAAAACTTAATTTTGAAACACTAATCCGGGACGTTTGAAGCACGTGATAAAAAATTCGAGTAATAGGCGACATTTTAAGACATTTTTTTGGGGAATGATTAGGCTTCATGAATTAGAATCGAATTTCGAAGAAAAAGAGTGTATAAAATAGTAAACAATTGCTTAAAATCAAAACCTTATTTCGGGACGTTTGAAGAACGTGCAAAAAAAAAAAAAAAAAAAAAACAAAACAAAGTAAGACTAGATGTTTTTTAAAATTTTTGTGGGAAATTATCAGGCTTAGTAATTTAGAATAGAATGTCGAAGAAACATAGGGTATAAAACAGTAAAAGAGGGCGTAAAATCGAAAACCTAATTTAAAAACCCTAATCTGGAACGTTTGAAGCACGTGATAAAAAATCGAGTAATAGGCGACATTTTAAGACATTTTTTGTGGGAATGATTATGCTTCATGACTTAGAATCGAATTTCGAAGAAAAGGAGTGTATAAAATAGTAACCGATTGCTAAAAATTGAAACCTTATTCCGGGACGTTTAAAGCACGTGCAAAAAAAAAAAAAAAAAAAAACGAGTAATACTAGATGTTGTTTAAAATTGTTGTGGGAAATGATCAGGCTTAGTAATTTAGAATAGAATGTCGAACAAACATAGGGTATAAAACAGTAAAAGAGGGTGTAAAATCGAAAACCTAATTTAAAAACCCTAATCTGGGACGTTTGAAGCACGTGATAAAAAATCGAGTAATAGGAGACATTTTAAGACATTTTTTGTGGGAATGATTACGCTTCATGACTTAGAATCGAATTTCGTAGAAAAGGAGTGTATAAAATAGTAACCGATTGCAAAAAATTGAAACCTTATTCCGGGACGTTTGAAAAAAAAAACCGATTAATACTAGATGTTTTTTAAAATTTTTTTTGGAAATGATGAGGCTTAGTAATTTAGAATATTATGTCGAAGAAACATAGGGTATAAAACAGTAAAAGATGGCGTAAAATCGAAACCTAAATTGGAAACCCTAATCCGGGACGTTTGGAGCACGTTCTAAAAAATTGATTATTAGGCGACATTTTAAGAAATTTTTGTGGGGAATGATTAGGCTTCATGACTTAGAATAGAATTTCGAAGAAAAGGAGTGTATAAAATTGTAAGCGATAGCATAAAATCGATACCTTATCCCGGGATGTTTGAAGCACGTGCAAAAAAAAAAAAAATCGAGTAATACTATATGTTTTTTAAAATTTTTGTGGGAAATGATCAGGCTTATTAATTTAGAATAGAATGTCGAAGAAACATAGGGTATAAAAAAGTAAAAGAGGGCGTAAAATCGAAAACCGAATTTGTAAACCCTAATCCGGGACGTTTGAAGCACGTGATAAAAAATTCGAGTAATAGGCGACATTTTAAGACATTTTTTTGGGGAATGATTAGGCTTCATGAATTAGAATCGAATTTCGAAGAAAAAGAGTGTATAAAATAGTAAACAATTGCTTAAAATCAAAACCTTATTCCGGGACGTTTGAAGAACGTGCAAAAAAAAAAAAAAAAAAAAACAAAACAAAGTAATACTAGATGTTTTTAAAATTTTTTGTGGGAAATTATCAGGCTTAGTAATTTAGAATAGAATGTCGAACAAACATAGGGTATAAAACAGTAAAAGAGGGCGTAAAATCGAAAACCTAATTTAAAAACCCTAATCTGGAACGTTTGAAGCACGTGATAAAAAATCGAGTAATAGGCGACATTTTAAGATATTTTTTGTGGGAATGATTATGCTTCATGACTTAGAATCGAATTTCGAAGAAAAGGAGTGTATAAAATAGTAACCGATTGCTAAAAATTGAAACCTTATTCCGGGACGTTTGAAGCACGTGCAAAAAAAAAAAAAAAAAAAAAAAAAAAAAAACCCAGTAATACTAGATGTTGTTTAAAATTTTTGTGGGAAATGATCAGGCTTAGTAATTTAGAATAGAATGTCGAACAAACATAGGGTATAAAACAGTAAAAGAGGGCGTAAAATCGAAAACCTAATTTAAAAACCCTAATCTAGGACGTTTGAAGCACGTGATAAAAAATCGAGTAATAGGCGCATTTTAAGACATTTTTTGTGGGAATGATTAGGCTTCATGACTTAGAATCGAATTTCAAAGAAAAGGAGTGGATAAAATAGTAAACGATTGCTTAAAATCGAAACCTTATTCCGGGACGTTTTAAGCACCTGCAAAAAAAAAAAAAAAAAAAAAAAAAAATCGAGTAATACTAGATGTTTTTTAAAATTTTTTTGGGAAATGATCAGGCTTATTAATTTAGAATAGAATGTCGACGAAACATATGGTATAAAAAAGTAAAAGAGGGCGTAAAATCGAAAACTTAATTTTGAAACACTAATCCGGGACGTTTGAAGCACGTGATAAAAAATTCGAGTAATAGGCGACATTTTAAGACATTTTTTTGGGGAATGATTAGGCTTCATGAATTAGAATCGAATTTCGAAGAAAAAGAGTGTATAAAATAGTAAACAATTGCTTAAAATCAAAACCTTATTCCGGGACATTTGAAGAACGTGCAAAAAAAAAAAAAAAAAAAAACCGAGTAATACTAGATGTTTTTTAAAATTTTTGTGGGAAATTATCAGGCTTAGTAATTTAGAAATAGAATGTCGAAGAAACATAGGGTATAAAACAGTAAAAGAGGGCGTAAAATCGAAAACCTAATTTAAAAACCCTAATCTGGAACGTTTGAAGCACGTGATAAAAAATCGAGTAATAGGCGACATTTTAAGACATTTTTTGTGGGAATGATTATGCTTCATGACTTAGAATCGAATTTCGAAGAAAAGGAGTGTATAAAATAGTAACCGATTGCTAAAAATTGAAACCTTATTCCGGGACGTTTAAAGCACGTGCAAAAAAAAAAAAAAAAAAACGAGTAATACTAGATGTTGTTTAAAATTGTTGTGGGAAATGATCAGGCTTAGTAATTTAGAATAGAATGTCGAACAAACATAGGGTATAAAACAGTAAAAGAGGGTGTAAAATCGAAAACCTAATTTAAAAACCCTAATCTGGGACGTTTGAAGCACGTGATAAAAAATCGAGTAATAGGAGACATTTTAAGACATTTTTTGTGGGAATGATTACGCTTCATGACTTAGAATCGAATTTCGTAGAAAAGGAGTGTATAAAATAGTAACCGATTGCAAAAAATTGAAACCTTATTCCGGGACGTTTGAAAAAAAAAACCGATTAATACTAGATGTTTTTTAAAATTTTTTTTGGAAATGATGAGGCTTAGTAATTTAGAGTATTATGTCGAAGAAACATAGGGTATAAAACAGTAAAAGATGGCGTAAAATCGAAACCTAAATTGGAAACCCTAATCCGGGACGTTTGGAGCACGTGCTAAAAAATTGATTATTAGGCGACATTTTAAGAAATTTTTGTGGGGAATGATTAGGCTTCATGACTTAGAATAGAATTTCGAAGAAAAGGAGTGTATAAAATTGTAAGCGATAGCATAAAATCGATACCTTATCCCGGGATGTTTGAAGCACGTGCAAAAAAAAAAAAAAAAATCGAGTAATACTATATGTTTTTTAAAATTTTTGTGGGAAATGATCAGGCTTATTAATTTAGAATAGAATGTCGAAGAAACATAGGGTATAAAAAAGTAAAAGAGGGCGTAAAATCGAAAACCGAATTTGGAAACCCTAATCCGGGACGTTTGAAGCACGTGATAAAAAATTCGAGTAATTGGCGACATTTTTAGACATTTTTTTGGGGAATGATTAGGCTTCATGAATTAGAATCGAATTTCGAAGAAAAAGAGTGTATAAAACAGTAAACAATTGCTTAAAATCAAAACCTTATTCCGGGACGTTTGAAGAACGTGCAAAAAAAAAAAAAAAAAAAAAAAAAAAACAAAACAAAACAAAGTAATACTAGATGTTTTTAAAAATTTTTGTGGGAAATTATCAGGCTTAGTAATTTAGAATAGAATGTCGAAGAAACATAGGGTATAAAACAGTAAAAGAGGGCGTAAAATCGAAAACCTAATTTAAAAACCTTAATCTGGAACGTTTGAAGCACGTGATAAAAAATCGAGTAATAGGCGACATTTTAAGATATTTTTTGTGGGAATGATTATGCTTCATGACTTAGAATCGAATTTCGAAGAAAAGGAGTGCATAAAATAGTAACCGATTGCTAAAAATTGAAACCTTATTCCGGGACGTTTGAAGCACGTGCAAAAAAAAAAAAAAAAAAAAAAAAAACCGAGTAATACTAGATGTTGTTTAAAATTTTTGTGGGAAATGATCAGGCTTAGTAATTTAGAATAGAATGTCGAACAAACATAGGGTATAAAACAGTAAAAGAGGGAGTAAAATCGAAAACCTAATTTAAAAACCCTAATCTGGGACGTTTGAAGCACGTGATAAAAAATCGAGTAATAGGCGCATTTTAAGACATTTTTTGTGGGAATGATTAGGCTTCATGACTTAGAATCGAATTTCAAAGAAAAGGAGTGGATAAAATAGTAAACGATTGCTTAATCGAAACCTTATTCCGGGACGTTTTAAGCACCTGCAAAAAAAAAAAAAAAAAAAAAAAAAAATCGAGTAATACTAGATGTTTTTTAAAATTTATTTGGGAAATGATCAGGCTTATTAATTTAGAATAGAATGTCGAAGAAACATATGGTATAAAAAAGTAAAAGAGGGCGTAAAATCGAAAACTTAATTTTGAAACACTAATCCGGGACGTTTGAAGCACGTGATAAAAAATTCGAGTAATAGGCGACATTTTAAGACATTTTTTTGGGGAATGATTAGGCTTCATGAATTAGAATCGAATTTCGAAGAAAAAGAGTGTATAAAATAGTAAACAATTGCTTAAAAACAAAACCTTATTCCCGGACGTTTGAAGAACGTGCAAAAAAAAAAAAAAAAAAAAAACAAAACAAAGCAATACTAGATGTTTTTTAAAATTTTTGTGGGAAATTATCAGGCTTAGTAATTTAGAATAGAATGTCGAAGAAACATAGGGTATAAAACAGTAAAAGAGGGCGTAAAATCGAAAACCTAATTTAAATACCCTAATCTGGAACGTTTGAAGCACGTGATAAAAAATCGAGTAATAGGCGACATTTTAAGATATTTTTTGTGGGAATGATTATGCTTCATGACTTAGAATCGAATTTCGAAGAAAAGGAGTGTATAAAATAGTAACCGATTGCTAAAAATTGAAACCTTATTCCGGGACGTTTGAAGCACGTGCAAAAAAAAAAAAAAAAAAAAAAAAAAAAAAACCGAGGCATACTAGATGTTGTTTCAAATTTTTGTGGGAAATGATCAGGCTTAGTAATTTAGAATAGAATGTCGAACAAACATAGGGTATAAAACAGTAAAAGAGGGCGTAAAATCGAAAACCTAATTTAAAAACCCTAATCTGGGACGTTTGAAGCACGTGATAAAAAATCGAGTAATAGGCGACATTTTAAAACATTTTTTGTGGGAATGATTACGCTTCATGACTTAGAATCGAATTTCGAAGAAAAGGAGTGTATGAAATAGTAACCGATTGCTAAAAATTGAAACCTTATTCCGGGACGTTTAAAGCACGTGCAAAAAAAAAAAAAAAAAAAAAAACGAGTAATACTAGATGTTTTTTAAAATTTTTGTGGGAAATTATCAGGCTTATTAATTTAGAATAGAATGTCGAAGAAACATAGGGTATAAAAAAGTAAAAGAGGGCGTAAAATCTAAAACCGAATTTGGAAACCCTGATCCGGGACGTTTGAAGCACATGCTAAAAAATCGAGTAATAGGCGACATTTTAAGACATTTTTGTGGGGAATGATTAGGCATCATAACTTAGAATAGATTTCGAAAAAAAGGAGTGTATAAAATAGTAAACGATTGCTTAAAATTGAAACCTGATTCCGGGACGTTTGAAGCACGTGCAAAAAAAAAAAAAAAAAACGAGTAATACTAGAAATTTTTTAAAATTTTTGTGGGAAATGATCAGGCTTATTAATTTAGAATAGAATGTCGAAGAAACGTAGGGTATAAAACAGTAAAAGAGGTCGTAAAATCGAAAACCTAATTTGGAAACACTAATCCGGGACGTTTGAAGCACGTGATAAAAAATTCGAGTAATAGGCGACATTTTAAGACATTTTTTGTGGGAATGATTATGCTTCATGACATAGAATCGAATTTCGAAGAAAAGGAGTGTATAAAATAGTAACCGATTGCTAAAAATTGAAACCTTATTCCGGGACGTTTGAAGCACGTGCAAAAAAAAAAAACAAAAAAAAAACCGAGTAATACTAGATGTTGTTTAAAATTTTTGTGGGAAATGATCAGGCTTAGTAATTTAGAATAGAATGTCGAACAAACATAGGGTATAAAACAGTAAAAGATGGCGTAAAATCGAAAACCTAATTTAAAAACCTTAGTCTGGGATGTTTGAAGCACGTGATAAAAAATCGAGTAATAGGCGACATTTTAAAACATTTTTTGTGGGAATGATTACGCTTCATGACTTAGAATCGAATTTCGAAGAAAAGGAGTGTATGAAATAGTAACCGATTGCTAAAAATTGAAACCTTATTCCGGGACGTTTAAAGCACGTGCAAAAAAAAAAAAAAATGAGTAATACTAGATGTTGTTTAAAATTTTTGTGGGAAATGATCAGGCTTAGTAATTTAGAATAGAATGTCGAACAAACATAGGGTATAAAACAGTAAAAGAGGGCGTAAAATCGAAAACCTAATTTAAAAACCTTAATCTAGAACGTTTGAAGCACGTGATAAAAAATCGAGTAATTGGAGACATTTTAAGACATTTTTTGTGGGAATGATTAGGCTTCATGACTTAGAATCGAATTTCGTAGAAAAGGAGTGTACAAAATAGTAACCGATTGCAAAAAATTGAAACCTTATTCCGGGACGTTTGAAAAAAAAAAAAACCGATTAATACTAGATGTTTTTTAAAATTTTTTTTGGAAATGATGAGGCTTAGTAATTTAGAATATTATGTCGAAGAAACATAGGGTATAAAACAGTAAAAGATGGCGTAAAATCGAAACCTAATTTGGAAACCCTAATCCGGGACGTTTGGAGCACGTGCTAACAAACGATTATTAGGCGACAGTTTAAGAAATTTTGTGGGGAATGATTAGGCTTCATGACTTAGAATAGAATTTCGAAGAAAAGGAGTGTATAAAATTGTAAGCGATAGCATAAAATCGATACCTTATCCCGGGATGTTTGAAGCACGTGCAAAAAAAAAAAAAAAATCGAGTAATACTATATGTTTTTTAAAATTTTTGTGGGAAATGATCAGGCTTATTAATTTAGAATAGAATGTCGAAGAAACATAGGGTATAAAAAAGTAAAAGAGGGCGTAAAATCGAAAACCGAATTTGGAAACCCTAATCCGGGACGTTTGAAGCACGTGATAAAAAATTCGAGTAATAGGCGACATTTTAAGACATTTTTTTGGGGAATGATTAGGCTTCATGAATTAGAATCGAATTTCGAAGAAAAAGAGTGTATAAAATAGTAAACAATTGCTTAAAATCAAAACCTTATTCCGGGACGTTTGAAGAACGTGCAAAAAAAAAAAAAAAAAAAAAACAAAACAAAGTAATATTAGATGTTTTTAAAAATTTTTGTGGGAAATTATCAGGCTTAGTAATTTAGAATAGAATGTCGAAGAAACATAGGGTATAAAACAGTAAAAGAGGGCGTAAAATCGAAAACCTAATTTAAAAACCCTAATCTGGAACGTTTGAAGCACGTGATAAAAAATCGAGTAATAGGCGACATTTTAAGATATTTTTTGTGGGAATGATTATGCTTCATGACTTAGAATCGAATTTCGAAGAAAAGGAGTGTATAAAATAGTAACCGATTGCTAAAAATTGAAACCTTATTCCGGGACGTTTGAAGCACGTGCAAAAAAAAAAAAAAAAAAAAAAAAACCGAGTAATACTAGATGTTGTTTAAAATTTTTGTGGGAAATGATCAGGCTTAGTAATTTAGAATAGAATGTCGAACAAACATAGGGTATAAAACAGTAAAAGAGGGCGTAAAATCGAAAACCTAATTTAAAAACCTTAATCTGGGACGTTTGAAGCACGTGATAAAAAATCGAGTAATAGGCGCATTTTAAGACATTTTTTGTGGGAATGATTAGGCTTCATGACTTAGAATCGAATTTCAAAGAAAAGGAGTGGATAAAATAGTAAACGATTGCTTAAAATCGAAACCTTATTCCGGGACGTTTTAAGCACCTACAAAAAAAAAAAAAAAAAAAAAATATCGAGTAATACTAGATGTTTTTTAAAATTTTTTTGGGAAATGATCAGGCTTATTAATTTAGAATAAAATGTCGAAGAAACATATGGTATAAAAAAGTAAAAGAGGGCGTAAAATCGAAAACTTAATTTTGAAACACTAATCCGGGACGTTTGAAGCACGTGATAAAAAATTCGAGTAATAGGCGACATTTTAAGACATTTTTTTGGGGAATGATTAGGCTTCATGAATTAGAATCGAATTTCGAAGAAAAAGAGTGTATAAAATAGTAAACAATTGCTTAAAATCAAAACCTTATTCCGGGACGTTTGAAGAACGTGCAAAAAAAAAAAAAAAAACAAAACAAAACAAAGTAATACTAGATGTTTTTTAAAATTTTTGTGGGAAATTATCAGGCTTAGTAATTTAGAATAGAATGTCGAAGAAACATAGGGTATAAAACAGTAAAAGAGGGCGTAAAATCGAAAACCTAATTTAAAAACCCTAATCTGGAACGTTTGAAGCACGTGATAAAAAATCGAGTAATAGGCGACATTTTAAGATATTTTTTGTGGGAATGATTATGCTTCATGACTTAGAATCGAATTTCGAAGAAAAGGAGTGTATAAAATAGTAACCGATTGCTAAAAATTGAAACCTTATTCCGGGACGTTTGAAGCACGTGCAAAAAAAAAAAAAAAAAAAAAAAAAACCGAGTAATACTAGATGTTGTTTAAAATTTTTGTGGGAAATGATCAGGCTTAGTAATTTAGAATAGAATGTCGAACAAACATAGGGTATAAAACAGTAAAAGAGGGCGTAAAATCGAAAACCTAATTTAAAAACCTTAATCTGGGACGTTTGAAGCACGTGATAAAAAATCGAGTAATAGGCGCATTTTAAGACATTTTTTGTGGGAATGATTAGGCTTCATGACTTAGAATCGAATTTCAAAGAAAAGGAGTGGATAAAATAGTAAACGATTGCTTAAAATCGAAACCTTATTCCGGGACGTTTTAAGCACCTACAAAAAAAAAAAAAAAAAAAAAATATCGAGTAATACTAGATGTTTTTTAAAATTTTTTTGGGAAATGATCAGGCTTATTAATTTAGAATAAAATGTCGAAGAAACATATGGTATAAAAAAGTAAAAGAGGGCGTAAAATCGAAAACTTAATTTTGAAACACTAATCCGGGACGTTTGAAGCACGTGATAAAAAATTCGAGTAATAGGCGACATTTTAAGACATTTTTTTGGGGAATGATTAGGCTTCATGAATTAGAATCGAATTTCGAAGAAAAAGAGTGTATAAAATAGTAAACAATTGCTTAAAATCAAAACCTTATTCCGGGACGTTTGAAGAACGTGCAAAAAAAAAAAAAAAACATAACAAAACAAAGTAATACTAGATGTTTTTTAAAATTTTTGTGGGAAATTATCAGGCTTAGTAATTTAGAATAGAATGTCGAAGAAACATAGGGTATAAAACAGTAAAAGAGGGCGTAAAATCGAAAACCTAATTTAAAAACCCTAATCTGGAACGTTTGAAGCACGTGATAAAAAATCGAGTAATAGGCGACATTTTAAGATATTTTTTGTGGGAATGATTATGCTTCATGACTTAGAATCGAATTTCGAAGAAAAGGAGTGTATAAAATAGTAACCGATTGCTAAAAATTGAAACCTTATTCCGGGACGTTTGAAGCACGTGCAAAAAAAAAAAAAAAAAAAAAAAAAACCGAGTAATACTAGATGTTGTTTAAAATTTTTGTGGGAAATGATCAGGCTTAGTAATTTAGAATAGAATGTCGAACAAACATAGGGTATAAAACAGTAAAAGAGGGCGTAAAATCGAAAACCTAATTTAAAAACCTTAATCTGGGACGTTTGAAGCACGTGATAAAAAATCGAGTAATAGGCGCATTTTAAGACATTTTTTGTGGGAATGATTAGGCTTCATGACTTAGAATCGAATTGCAAAGAAAAGGAGTGGATAAAATAGTAAACGATTGCTTAAAATCGAAACCTTATTCCGGGACGTTTTAAGCACCTACAAAAAAAAAAAAAAAAAAAATATCGAGTAATACTAGATGTTTTTTAAAATTTTTTTGGGAAATGATCAGGCTTATTAATTTAGAATAAAATGTCGAAGAAACATATGGTATAAAAAAGTAAAAGAGGGCGTAAAATCGAAAACTTAATTTTGAAACACTAATCCGGGACGTTTGAAGCACGTGATAAAAAATTCGAGTAATAGGCGACATTTTAAGACATTTTTTTGGGGAATGATTAGGCTTCATGAATTAGAATCGAATTTCGAAGAAAAAGAGTGTATAAAATAGTAAACAATTGCTTAAAATCAAAACCTTATTCCGGGACGTTTGAAGAACGTGCAAAAAAAAAAAAAAAAACAAAACAAAACAAAGTAATACTAGATGTTTTTTAAAATTTTTGTGGGAAATTATCAGGCTTAGTAATTTAGAATAGAATGTCGAAGAAACATAGGGTATAAAACAGTAAAAGAGGGCGTAAAATCGAAAACCTAATTTAAAAACCCTAATCTGGAACGTTTGAAGCACGTGATAAAAAATCGAGTAATAGGCGACATTTTAAGATATTTTTTGTGGGAATGATTATGCTTCATGACTTAGAATCGAATTTCGAAGAAAAGGAGTGTATAAAATAGTAACCGATTGCTAAAAATTGAAACCTTATTCCGGGACGTTTGAAGCACGTGCAAAAAAAAAAAACAAAAAAAAAACCGAGTAATACTAGATGTTGTTTAAAATTTTTGTGGGAAATGATCAGGCTTAGTAATTTAGAATAGAATGTCGAACAAACATAGGGTATAAAACAGTAAAAGATGGCGTAAAATCGAAAACCTAATTTAAAAACCTTAGTCTGGGATGTTTGAAGCACGTGATAAAAAATCGAGTAATAGGCGACATTTTAAAACATTTTTTGTGGGAATGATTACGCTTCATGACTTAGAATCGAATTTCGAAGAAAAGGAGTGTATGAAATAGTAACCGATTGCTAAAAATTGAAACCTTATTCCGGGACGTTTAAAGCACGTGCAAAAAAAAAAAAAAATGAGTAATACTAGATGTTGTTTAAAATTTTTGTGGGAAATGATCAGGCTTAGTAATTTAGAATAGAATGTCGAACAAACATAGGGTATAAAACAGTAAAAGAGGGCGTAAAATCGAAAACCTAATTTAAAAACCTTAATCTGGAACGTTTGAAGCACGTGATAAAAAATCGAGTAATTGGAGACATTTTAAGACATTTTTTGTGGGAATGATTAGGCTTCATGACTTAGAATCGAATTTCGTAGAAAAGGAGTGTACAAAATAGTAACCGATTGCAAAAAATTGAAACCTTATTCCGGGACGTTTGAAAAAAAAAAACCGATTAATACTAGATGTTTTTTTAAATTTTTTTTGGAAATGATGAGGCTTAGTAATTTAGAATATTATGTCGAAGAAACATAGGGTATAAAACAGTAAAAGATGGCGTAAAATCGAAACCTAATTTGGAAACCCTAATCCGGGACGTTTGGAGCACGTGCTAACAAACGATTATTAGGCGACAGTTTAAGAAATTTTGTGGGGAATGATTAGGCTTCATGACTTAGAATAGAATTTCGAAGAAAAGGAGTGTATAAAATTGTAAGCGATAGCATAAAATCGATACCTTATCCCGGGATGTTTGAAGCACGTGCAAAAAAAAAAAAAATCGAGTAATACTATATGTTTTTTAAAATTTTTGTGGGAAATGATCAGGCTTATTAATTTAGAATAGAATGTCGAAGAAACATAGGGTATAAAAAAGTAAAAGAGGGCGTAAAATCGAAAACCGAATTTGGAAACCCTAATCCGGGACGTTTGAAGCACGTGATAAAAAATTCGAGTAATAGGCGACATTTTAAGACATTTTTTTGGGGAATGATTAGGCTTCATGAATTAGAATCGAATTTCGAAGAAAAAGAGTGTATAAAATAGTAAACAATTGCTTAAAATCAAAACCTTATTCCGGGACGTTTGAAGAACGTGCAAAAAAAAAAAAAAAAAAAAAAAACAAAACAAAGTAATATTAGATGTTTTTAAAAATTTTTGTGGGAAATTATCAGGCTTAGTAATTTAGAATAGAATGTCGAAGAAACATAGGGTATAAAACAGTAAAAGAGGGCGTAAAATCGAAAACCTAATTTAAAAACCCTAATCTGGAACGTTTGAAGCACGTGATAAAAAATCGAGTAATAGGCGACATTTTAAGATATTGTTTGTGGGAATGATTATGCTTCATGACTTAGAATCGAATTTCGAAGAAAAGGAGTGTATAAAATAGTAACCGATTGCTAAAAATTGAAACCTTATTCCGGGACGTTTGAAGCACGTGCAAAAAAAAAAAAAAAAAAAAAAAACCGAGTAATACTAGATGTTGTTTAAAATTTTTGTGGGAAATGATCAGGCTTAGTAATTTAGAATAGAATGTCGAACAAACATAGGGTATAAAACAGTAAAAGAGGGCGTAAAATCGAAAACCCAATTTAAAAACCTTAATCTGGGACGTTTGAAGCACGTGATAAAAAATCGAGTAATAGGCGCATTTTAAGACATTTTTTGTGGGAATGATTAGGCTTCATGACTTAGAATCGAATTTCAAAGAAAAGGAGTGGATAAAATAGTAAACGATTGCTTAAAATCGAAACCTTATTCCGGGACGTTTTAAGCACCTACAAAAAAAAAAAAAAAAAAAAAATATCGAGTAATACTAGATGTTTTTTAAAATTTTTTTGGGAAATGATCAGGCTTATTAATTTAGAATAAAATGTCGAAGAAACATATGGTATAAAAAAGTAAAAGAGGGCGTAAAATCGAAAACTTAATTTTGAAACACTAATCCGGGACGTTTGAAGCACGTGATAAAAAATTCGAGTAATAGGCGACATTTTAAGACATTTTTTTGGGGAATGATTAGGCTTCATGAATTAGAATCGAATTTCGAAGAAAAAGAGTGTATAAAATAGTAAACAATTGCTTAAAATCAAAACCTTATTCCGGGACGTTTGAAGAACGTGCAAAAAAAAAAAAAAAAACAAAACAAAACAAAGTAATACTAGATGTTTTTTAAAATTTTTGTGGGAAATTATCAGGCTTAGTAATTTAGAATAGAATGTCGAAGAAACATAGGGTATAAAACAGTAAAAGAGGGCGTAAAATCGAAAACCTAATTTAAAAACCCTAATCTGGAACGTTTGAAGCACGTGATAAAAAATCGAGTAATAGGCGACATTTTAAGATATTTTTTGTGGGAATGATTATGCTTCATGACTTAGAATCGAATTTCGAAGAAAAGGAGTGTATAAAATAGTAACCGATTGCTAAAAATTGAAACCTTATTCCGGGACGTTTGAAGCACGTGCAAAAAAAAAAAAAAAAAAAAAAAAAACCGAGTAATACTAGATGTTGTTTAAAATTTTTGTGGGAAATGATCAGGCTTAGTAATTTAGAATAGAATGTCGAACAAACATAGGGTATAAAACAGTAAAAGAGGGCGTAAAATCGAAAACCTAATTTAAAAACCCTAATCTGGGACGTTTGAAGCACGTGATAAAAAATCGAGTAATAGGCGACATTTTAAAACATTTTTTGTGGGAATGATTACGCTTCATGACTTAGAATCGAATTTCGAAGAAAAGGAGTGTATAAAATAGTAACCGATTGCTAAAAATTGAAACCTCATTCCGGTTCGTTTAAAGCACGTGCAAAAAAAAAAAAAAAAAAAAAAACGAGTAATACTAGATGTTGTTTAAAATTTTTGTGGGAAATGATCAGGCTGAGTAATTTAGAATAGAATGTCGAAGAAACATAGGGTATAAAACAGTAAAAGAGGGCGTAAAATCGAAAATCTAATTTAAAAACCCTAATCTGGGACGTTTGAAGCACGTGATAAAAAATCGAGTAATTGGAGACATTTTAAGACATTTTTTGTGGGAATGATTAGGCTTCATGACTTAGAATCGAATTTCGTAGAAAAGGAGTGTATAAAATTGTAACCGATTGCTAAAAATTGAAACCTTATTCCGGGACGTTTGAAGCACGTGCAAAAAAAAAAAAAAAAAAAACCGAGTAATACTAGATGTTTTTTAAAAATTTTTTTGGAAATGATCAGGCTTAGTAATTTAGAATATTATGTCGAAGAAACATAGGGTATAAAACAGTAAAAGATGGCGTAAAATCGAAACCTAATTTGGAAACCCTAATCCGGGACGTTTGAAGCACGTGCTAAAAAATCGATTATTAGTTGACATTTTAAGAAATTTTTGTGGGGAATGATTAGGCTTCATGACTTAGAATAGAATTTCGAAGAAAACGAGTGTATAAAATTGTAAGCGATAGCATAAAATCGATACCTTATCCCGGGATGTTTGAAGCACGTGCAAAAAAAAAAAAATCGAGTAATACTATATATTTTTTAAAATTTTTCTGGGAAATGATCAGGCTTATTAATTTAGAATAGAATGTCGAAGAAACATAGGGTATAAAAAAGTAAAAGAGGGCGTAAAATCGAAAACCGAATTTGTAAACCCTAATCCGGGACGGTTGAAGCACGTGATAAAAAATTCGAGTAATAGGCGACATTTTAAGACATTTTTTTGGGGAATGATTAGGCTTCATGAATTAGAATCGAATTTCGAAGAAAAAGAGTGTATAAAATAGTAAACAATTGCTTAAAATCAAAACCTTATTCCGGGACGTTTGAAGAACGTGCAAAAAAAAAAAAAAAAAAAAAAACAAAACAAAGTAATACTAGATGTTTTTAAAAATTTTTGTGGGAAATTATCAGGCTTAGTAATTTAGAATAGAATGTCGAAGAAACATAGGGTATAAAACAGTAAAAGAGGGCGTAAAATCGAAAACCTAATTTAAAAACCCTAATCTGGAACGTTTGAAGCACGTGATAAAAAATCGAGTAATAGGCGACATTTTAAGATATTTTTTGTGGGAATGATTATGCTTCATGACTTAGAATCGAATTTCGAAGAAAATGAGTGTATAAAATAGTAACCGATTGCTAAAAATTGAAACCTTATTCCGGGACGTTTGAAGCACGTGCAAAAAAAAAAAAAAAAAAAAAAAAAACCGAGTAATACTAGATGTTGTTTAAAATTTTTGTGGGAAATGATCAGGCTTAGTAATTTAGAATAGAATGTCGAACAAACATAGGGTATAAAACAGTAAAAGAGGGCGTAAAATCGAAAACCTAATTTAAAAACCTTAATCTGGGACGTTTGAAGCACGTGATAAAAAATCGAGTAATAGGCGCATTTTAAGACATTTTTTGTGGGAATGATTAGGCTTCATGACTTAGAATCGAATTTCAAAGAAAAGGAGTGGATAAAATAGTAAACGATTGCTTAAAATCGAAACCTTATTCCGGGACGTTTTAAGCACCTACAAAAAAAAAAAAAAAAAAAAATATCGAGTAATACTAGATGTTTTTTAAAATTTTTTTGGGAAATGATCAGGCTTATTAATTTAGAATAAAATGTCGAAGAAACATATGGTATAAAAAAGTAAAAGAGGGCGTAAAATCGAAAACTTAATTTTGAAACACTAATCCGGGACGTTTGAAGCACGTGATAAAAAATTCGAGTAATAGGCGACATTTTAAGACATTTTTTTGGGGAATGATTAGGCTTCATGAATTAGAATCGAATTTCGAAGAAAAAGAGTGTATAAAATAGTAAACAATTGCTTAAAATCAAAACCTTATTCCGGGACGTTTGAAGAACGTGCAAAAAAAAAAAAAAAAACAAAACAAAACAAAGTAATACTAGATGTTTTTTAAAATTTTTGTGGGAAATTATCAGGCTTAGTAATTTAGAATAGAATGTCGAAGAAACATAGGGTATAAAACAGTAAAAGAGGGCGTAAAATCGAAAACCTAATTTAAAAACCCTAATCTGGAACGTTTGAAGCACGTGATAAAAAATCGAGTAATAGGCGACATTTTAAGATATTTTTTGTGGGAATGATTATGCTTCATGACTTAGAATCGAATTTCGAAGAAAAGGAGTGTATAAAATAGTAACCGATTGCTAAAAATTGAAACCTTATTCCGGGACGTTTGAAGCACGTGCAAAAAAAAAAAAACAAAAAAAAACCGAGTAATACTAGATGTTGTTTAAAATTTTTGTGGGAAATGATCAGGCTTAGTAATTTAGAATGGAATGTCGAACAAACATAGGGTATAAAACAGTAAAAGAGGGCGTAAAATCGAAAACCTAATTTAAAAACCTTAATCTGGGACGTTTGAAGCACGTGATAAAAAATCGAGTAATAGGAGACATTTTAAGACATTTTTTGTGGGAATGATTAGGCTTCATGACTTAGAATCGAATTTCGTAGAAAAGGAGTGTATAAAATAGTAACGGATTGCTAAAAATTGAAACCTTATTCCGGGACGTTTGAAGCACGTGCAAAAAAAAAAAAAAAAAAAAAAAAACCGAGTAATACTAGATGTTGTTTAAAATTTTTGTGGGAAATGATCAGGCTTAGTAATTTAGAATAGAATGTCGAACAAACATAGGGTATAAAACAGTAAAAGAGGGCGTAAAATCGAAAACCTAATTTAAAAACCCTAATCTGGGACGTTTGAAGCACGTGATAAAAAATCGAGTAATAGGCGACATTTTAAAACATTTTTTGTGGGAATGATTACGCTTCATGACTTAGAATCGAATTTCGAAGAAAAGGAGTGTATAAAATAGTAACCGATTGCTAAAAATTGAAACCTCATTCCGGTTCGTTTAAAGCACGTGCAAAAAAAAAAAAAAAAAAAAAACGAGTAATACTAGATGTTGTTTAAAATTTTTGTGGGAAATGATCAGGCTGAGTAATTTAGAATAGAATGTCGAAGAAACATAGGGTATAAAACAGTAAAAGAGGGCGTAAAATCGAAAATCTAATTTAAAAACCCTAATCTGGGACGTTTGAAGCACGTGATAAAAAATCGAGTAATTGGAGACATTTTAAGACATTTTTTGTGGGAATGATTAGGCTTCATGACTTAGAATCGAATTTCGTAGAAAAGGAGTGTATAAAATTGTAACCGATTGCTAAAAATTGAAACCTTATTCCGGGACGTTTGAAGCACGTGCAAAAAAAAAAAAAAAAAAAACCGAGTAATACTAGATGTTTTTTAAAAAATTTTTTGGAAATGATCAGGCTTAGTAATTTAGAATATTATGTCGAAGAAACATAGGGTATAAAACAGTAAAAGATGGCGTAAAATCGAAACCTAATTTGGAAACCCTAATCCGGGACGTTTGAAGCACGTGCTAAAAAATCGATTATTAGTTGACATTTTAAGAAATTTTTGTGGGGAATGATTAGGCTTCATGACTTAGAATAGAATTTCGAAGAAAACGAGTGTATAAAATTGTAAGCGATAGCATAAAATCGATACCTTATCCCGGGATGTTTGAAGCACGTGCAAAAAAAAAAAAAATCGAGTAATACTATATATTTTTTAAAATTTTTCTGGGAAATGATCAGGCTTATTAATTTAGAATAGAATGTCGAAGAAACATAGGGTATAAAAAAGTAAAAGAGGGCGTAAAATCGAAAACCGAATTTGTAAACCCTAATCCGGGACGGTTGAAGCACGTGATAAAAAATTCGAGTAATAGGCGACATTTTAAGATATTTTTTGTGGGAATGATTATGCTTCATGACTTAGAATCGAATTTCGAAGAAAAGGAGTGTATAAAATAGTAACCGATTGCTAAAAATTGAAACCTTATTCCGGGACGTTTGAAGCACGTGCAAAAAAAAAAAAAAAAAAAAAAAACCGAGTAATACTAGATGTTGTTTAAAATTTTTGTGGGAAATGATCAGGCTTAGTAATTTAGAATAGAATGTCGAACAAACATAGGGTATAAAACAGTAAAAGAGGGCGTAAAATCGAAAACCTAATTTAAAAACCTTAATCTTGGACGTTTGAAGCACGTGATAAAAAATCGAGTAATAGGCGCATTTTAAGACATTTTTTGTGGGAATGATTAGGCTTCATGACTTAGAATCGAATTTCAAAGAAAAGGAGTGGATAAAATAGTAAACGATTGCTTAAAATCGAAACCTTATTCCGGGACGTTTTAAGCACCTACAAAAAAAAAAAAAAAAAAAAAAATATCGAGTAATACTAGATGTTTTTTAAAATTTTTTTGGGAAATGATCAGGCTTATTAATTTAGAATAAAATGTCGAAGAAACATATGGTATAAAAAAGTAAAAGAGGGCGTAAAATCGAAAACTTAATTTTGAAACACTAATCCGGGACGTTTGAAGCACGTGATAAAAAATTCGAGTAATAGGCGACATTTTAAGACATTTTTTTGGGGAATGATTAGGCTTCATGAATTAGAATCGAATTTCGAAGAAAAAGAGTGTATAAAATAGTAAACAATTGCTTAAAATCAAAACCTTATTCCGGGACGTTTGAAGAACGTGCAAAAAAAAAAAAAAAAACAAAACAAAACAAAGTAATACTAGATGTTTTTTAAAATTTTTGTGGGAAATTATCAGGCTTAGTAATTTAGAATAGAATGTCGAAGAAACATAGGGTATAAAACAGTAAAAGAGGGCGTAAAATCGAAAACCTAATTTAAAAACCCTAATCTGGAACGTTTGAAGCACGTGATAAAAAATCGAGTAATAGGCGACATTTTAAGATATTTTTTGTGGGAATGATTATGCTTCATGACTTAGAATCGAATTTCGAAGAAAAGGAGTGTATAAAATAGTAACCGATTGCTAAAAATTGAAACCTTATTCCGGGACGTTTGAAGCACGTGCAAAAAAAAAAAACAAAAAAAAACCGAGTAATACTAGATGTTGTTTAAAATTTTTGTGGGAAATGATCAGGCTTAGTAATTTAGAATAGAATGTCGAACAAACATAGGGTATAAAACAGTAAAAGAGGGCGTAAAATCGAAAACCTAATTTAAAAACCTTAATCTGGGACGTTTGAAGCACGTGATAAAAAATCGAGTAATAGGAGACATTTTAAGACATTTTTTGTGGGAATGATTAGGCTTCATGACTTAGAATCGAATTTCGTAGAAAAGGAGTGTATAAAATAGTAACGGATTGCTAAAAATTGAAACCTTATTCCGGGACGTTTGAAGCACGTGCAAAAAAAAAAAAAAAAAAAAAAAAACCGAGTAATACTAGATGTTGTTTAAAATTTTTGTGGGAAATGATCAGGCTTAGTAATTTAGAATAGAATGTCGAACAAACATAGGGTATAAAACAGTAAAAGAGGGCGTAAAATCGAAAACCTAATTTAAAAACCCTAATCTGGGACGTTTGAAGCACGTGATAAAAAATCGAGTAATAGGCGACATTTTAAAACATTTTTTGTGGGAATGATTACGCTTCATGACTTAGAATCGAATTTCGAAGAAAAGGAGTGTATAAAATAGTAACCGATTGCTAAAAATTGAAACCTCATTCCGGTTCGTTTAAAGCACGTGCAAAAAAAAAAAAAAAAAAAAAACGAGTAATACTAGATGTTGTTTAAAATTTTTGTGGGAAATGATCAGGCTGAGTAATTTAGAATAGAATGTCGAAGAAACATAGGGTATAAAAAAGTAAAAGAGGGCGTAAAATCGAAAATCTAATTTAAAAACCCTAATCTGGGACGTTTGAAGCACGTGATAAAAAATCGAGTAATTGGAGACATTTTAAGACATTTTTTGTGGGAATGATTAGGCTTCATGACTTAGAATCGAATTTCGTAGAAAAGGAGTGTATAAAATTGTAACCGATTGCTAAAAATTGAAACCTTATTCCGGGACGTTTGAAGCACGTGCAAAAAAAAAAAAAAAAAAAACCGAGTAATACTAGATGTTTTTTAAAAAATTTTTTGGAAATGATCAGGCTTAGTAATTTAGAATATTATGTCGAAGAAACATAGGGTATAAAACAGTAAAAGATGGCGTAAAATCGAAACCTAATTTGGAAACCCTAATCCGGGACGTTTGAAGCACGTGCTAAAAAATCGATTATTAGTTGACATTTTAAGAAATTTTTGTGGGGAATGATTAGGCTTCATGACTTAGAATAGAATTTCGAAGAAAACGAGTGTATAAAATTGTAAGCGATAGCATAAAATCGATACCTTATCCCGGGATGTTTGAAGCACGTGCAAAAAAAAAAAAAATCGAGTAATACTATATATTTTTTAAAATTTTTCTGGGAAATGATCAGGCTTATTAATTTAGAATAGAATGTCGAAGAAACATAGGGTATAAAAAAGTAAAAGAAGGCGTAAAATCGAAAACCGAATTTGGAAACCCTAATCCGGGACGTTTGAAGCACGTGATAAAAAATTCGAGTAATAGGCGATATTTTAAGACATTTTTTTGGGGAATGATTAGGCTTCATGAATTAGAATCGAATTTCGAAGAAAAAGAGTGTATAAAATAGTAAACAATTGCTTAAAATCAAAACCTTATTCCGGGACGTTTGAAGAACGTGCAAAAAAAAAAAAAAAAAAAACCGAGTAATACTAGATGTTTTTTTAAATTTTTGTGGGAAATTATCAGGCTTAGTAATTTAGAATAGAATGTCGAAGAAACATAGTGTATAAAACAGTAAAAGAGGGCGTAAAATCGAAAACCTATTTTAAAAACCCTAATCTGGAGCGTTTGAAGCACGTGATAAAAAATCGAGTAATAGGCGACATTTTAAGACATTTTTTGTGGGAATGATTAGGCTTCATGACTTAGAATCGAATTTCAAAGAAAAGGAGTGGATAAAATAGTAAACGATTGCTTAAAATTGAAACCTTATTCCGGGACGTTCGAAGCACGTGCAAAAAAAAAAAAAAAAAAAAACCGAGTAATACTAGATGTTTTTCAAAATTTTTGTGGGAAATGATCAGGCTTATTAATTTAGAATAGAATGTCGAAGAAACATAGTGTATAAAAAAGTAAAAGAGGGCGTAAAATCTAAAACCGAATTTGGAAACCCTAATCCGGGACGTTTGAAGCACATGCTAAAAAATCGAGTAATAGGCGACATTTTAAGACATTTTTGTGGGGAATGATTAGGCATCATAACTTAGAATAGATTTCGAAAAAAAGGAGTGTATAAAATAGTAAACGATTGCTTAAAATTGAAACCTGATTCCGGAACTTTTGAAGCACGCAAAAAAAAAAAAAACCGAGTAATACTAGAAATTTTTTAAAATTTTTGTGGGAAATGATCAGGCTTATTAATTTAGAATAGAATGTCGAAGAAACGTAGGGTATAAAACAGTAAAAGAGGGCGTAAAATCGAAAACCTAATTTAAAAACCCTAATCTGGGACGTTTGAAGCACGTGATAAAAAATCGAGTAATAGGCGACATTTTAAAAGATTTTTTGTGGGAATGATTACGCTTCATGACTTAGAATCGAATTTCGAAGAAAAGGAGTGTATAAAATAGTAAACGATTGCTTAAAATCGAAACCTTATTCCGGGACGTTTGAAGCACGTGAAAAAAAAAAAAAAAAAACCGAGTAATACTAGATGTTTTTCAAAATTTTTGTGGGAAATGATCAGGCTTATTAATTTAGAATAGAATGTCGAAGAAACATAGGGTATAAAAAAGTAAAAGAGGGCGTAAAATCGAAAACTTAATTTTGAAACACTAATCCGGGACGTTTGAAGCACGTGATAAAAAATTCGAGTAATAGGCGACATTTTAAGACATTGTTTTGGGGAATGATTAGGCTTCATGAATTAGAATCGAATTTCGAAGAAAAGGAGTGTATAAAATAGTAAACAATTGCTTAAAATCAAAACCTTATTCCGGGACGTTTGAAGAACGTGCAAAAAAAAAAAAAAAAAAAAACAAAACAAAGTAAGACTAGATGTTTTTTAAAAATTTTGTGGGAAATTATCAGGCTTAGTAATTTAGAATAGAATGTCGAAGAAACATAGGGTATAAAACAGTAAAAGAGGGCGTAAAATCGAAAACCTAATTTAAAAACCCTAATCTTGAACGTTTGAAGCACGTGATAAAAAATCGAGTAATAGGCGACATTTTAAGATATTTTTTGTGGGAATGATTAGGCTTCATGAATTAGAATCGAATTTCGAAGAAAAAGAGTGTATAAAATAGTAAACAATTGCTTAAAATCAAAACCTTATTCCGGGACGTTTGAAGAACGTGCAAAAAAAAAAAAAAAAAAAACAAAACAAAGTAATACTAGATGTTTTTTAAAATTTTTTTGGGAAATTATCAGGCTTAGTAATTTAGAATAGAATGTCGAAGAAACATAGGGTATAAAACAGTAAAAGAGGGCGTAAAATTGAAAACCTAATTTAAAAACCCTAATCTGGAACGTTTGAAGCACGTGCTAAAAAATCGAGTAATAGGCGACATTCTAAGAAAATTTTGTGGGGCATGATTAGGTTTCATGACTTAGAATAGAATTTCGAAGAAAAGGAGTGTATAAAATAGTAAACGATTGCTTAAAATTGAAACCTTATTGCGGGACGTTTGAAGTACGTGCAAAAAAAAAAAAAAAACCCGAGTAATACTAGATGTTTTTTAAAATTTTTGTGGGAAATGATCAGGATTAGTAATTTAGAATATTATGTCGAAGAAACATAGGGTATAAAACAGTAAAAGATGGCGTAAATTCAAAACCTAATTTGGAAACTGTAATTCGGGAAGTTTGAAGCACGTGCTAAAAAATCGATTATAAGGCGACATTTTAAGAAATTTTTGTG
Organism: Cucurbita pepo subsp. pepo; assembly: GCF_057944985.1. Classification (NCBI taxonomy): domain Eukaryota; kingdom Viridiplantae; phylum Streptophyta; class Magnoliopsida; order Cucurbitales; family Cucurbitaceae; genus Cucurbita; species Cucurbita pepo. Next base: position 5,398,844 of record NC_141814.1, on the reverse strand, counting down.
GGGAATGATTAGGCTTCATGACTTATAATAGAATTTCGAAGAAAATGAGTGTATAAAATAGTAAACGATTGCTTAAAATAGAAACCTTATTCCGGGACGTTTGAAGCACGTGCAAAAAAAAAAAAAAAAAAAAAAACCGAGTAATACTAGATGTTTTTTAAAATTTTTGTGGGAAATGATCATGTTTAGTAATTTAGAATATTATGTCGAAGAAACATAGGGTATAAAACAGTAAAAGAGGGCGTAAAATCGAAACCTAATTTGGAAACCCTAATCCGGGACGTTTGAAGCACGTTCTAAAAAATCGATTATTAGACGAAATTTTAAGAAATTTTTGTAGGGAATGATTAGGCTATTGACTTAGAATCGAATTTCAAAGAAAAGGAGTGGATAAAATAGTAAACGATTGCTTAAAATTGAAACCTTATTCCGGGACGTTCGAAGCACGTGCAAAAAAAAAAAAAAAAAAAAACCGAGTAATACTAGATGTTTTTCAAAATTTTTGTGGGAAATGATCAGGCTTATTAATTTAGAATAGAATGTCGAAGAAACATAGTGTATAAAAAAGTAAAAGAGGGCGTAAAATCTAAAACCGAATTTGGAAACCCTAATCCGGGACGTTTGAAGCACATGCTAAAAAATCGAGTAATAGGCGACATTTTAAGACATTTTTGTGGGGAATGATTAGGCATCATAACTTAGAATAGATTTCGAAAAAAAGGAGTGTATAAAATAGTAAACGATTGCTTAAAATTGAAACCTGATTCCGGAACTTTTGAAGCACGCAAAAAAAAAAAAAACCGAGTAATACTAGAAATTTTTTAAAATTTTTGTGGGAAATGATCAGGCTTATTAATTTAGAATAGAATGTCGAAGAAACGTAGGGTATAAAACAGTAAAAGAGGGCGTAAAATCGAAAACCTAATTTAAAAACCCTAATCTGGGACGTTTGAAGCACGTGATAAAAAATCGAGTAATAGGCGACATTTTAAAAGATTTTTTGTGGGAATGATTACGCTTCATGACTTAGAATCGAATTTCGAAGAAAAGGAGTGTATAAAATAGTAAACGATTGCTTAAAATCGAAACCTTATTCCGGGACGTTTGAAGCACGTGAAAAAAAAAAAAAAAAAACCGAGTAATACTAGATGTTTTTCAAAATTTTTGTGGGAAATGATCAGGCTTATTAATTTAGAATAGAATGTCGAAGAAACATAGGGTATAAAAAAGTAAAAGAGGGCGTAAAATCGAAAACTTAATTTTGAAACACTAATCCGGGACGTTTGAAGCACGTGATAAAAAATTCGAGTAATAGGCGACATTTTAAGACATTGTTTTGGGGAATGATTAGGCTTCATGAATTAGAATCGAATTTCGAAGAAAAGGAGTGTATAAAATAGTAAACAATTGCTTAAAATCAAAACCTTATTCCGGGACGTTTGAAGAACGTGCAAAAAAAAAAAAAAAAAAAAACAAAACAAAGTAAGACTAGATGTTTTTTAAAAATTTTGTGGGAAATTATCAGGCTTAGTAATTTAGAATAGAATGTCGAAGAAACATAGGGTATAAAACAGTAAAAGAGGGCGTAAAATCGAAAACCTAATTTAAAAACCCTAATCTTGAACGTTTGAAGCACGTGATAAAAAATCGAGTAATAGGCGACATTTTAAGATATTTTTTGTGGGAATGATTAGGCTTCATGAATTAGAATCGAATTTCGAAGAAAAAGAGTGTATAAAATAGTAAACAATTGCTTAAAATCAAAACCTTATTCCGGGACGTTTGAAGAACGTGCAAAAAAAAAAAAAAAAAAAACAAAACAAAGTAATACTAGATGTTTTTTAAAATTTTTTTGGGAAATTATCAGGCTTAGTAATTTAGAATAGAATGTCGAAGAAACATAGGGTATAAAACAGTAAAAGAGGGCGTAAAATTGAAAACCTAATTTAAAAACCCTAATCTGGAACGTTTGAAGCACGTGCTAAAAAATCGAGTAATAGGCGACATTCTAAGAAAATTTTGTGGGGCATGATTAGGTTTCATGACTTAGAATAGAATTTCGAAGAAAAGGAGTGTATAAAATAGTAAACGATTGCTTAAAATTGAAACCTTATTGCGGGACGTTTGAAGTACGTGCAAAAAAAAAAAAAAAACCCGAGTAATACTAGATGTTTTTTAAAATTTTTGTGGGAAATGATCAGGATTAGTAATTTAGAATATTATGTCGAAGAAACATAGGGTATAAAACAGTAAAAGATGGCGTAAATTCAAAACCTAATTTGGAAACTGTAATTCGGGAAGTTTGAAGCACGTGCTAAAAAATCGATTATAAGGCGACATTTTAAGAAATTTTTGTGGGGAATGATTAGGCTTCATGACTTATAATAGAATTTCGAAGAAAATGAGTGTATAAAATAGTAAACGATTGCTTAAAATAGAAACCTTATTCCGGGACGTTTGAAGCACGTGCAAAAAAAAAAAAAAAAAAAAAAACCGAGTAATACTAGATGTTTTTTAAAATTTTTGTGGGAAATGATCATGTTTAGTAATTTAGAATATTATGTCGAAGAAACATAGGGTATAAAACAGTAAAAGAGGGCGTAAAATCGAAACCTAATTTGGAAACCCTAATCCGGGACGTTTGAAGCACGTGCTAAAAAATCGATTATTAGACGAAATTTTAAGAAATTTTTGTAGGGAATGATTAGGCTATTGACTTAGAATAGAATTTCAAAGAAAAGGAGTGTATTAAATAGTAAACGATTGCTTAAAATTGAAACCTTATTGCGGAACATTTGAAGCACGTGAAAAAAAAAAAAAAAAACGAGTAATACTAGATGTTTTTTTTAATTTTTGTGGGAAATTATCAGGCTTATTAATTTAGAATAGAATGTCGAAGAAATATAGTGTATAAAAAAGTAAAAGAGGAAGTAAAATCGAAAACCGAATTATGAAACCCTAGTCCGGGACGTTTGAAGCACGTGCTAAAAAATCGAGTAATAGGCGACATTCTAAGAAAATTTTGTGGGGCATGATTAGGTTTCATGACTTAGAATAGAATTTCGAAGAAAAGGAGTGTATAAAATAGTAAACGATTGATTAAAATTGAAACCTTATTCCGGGACGTTTGAAGCACGTGCAAAAAAAAAAAAAAAAAAAAAAAACCGAGTAATACTAGATGTTTTTTAAAATTTTTGTGGGAAATGATCATGTTTAGTAATTTAGAATATTATGTCGAAGAAACATAGGGTATAAAACAGTAAAAGAGGGCGTAAAATCGAAACCTAATTTGGAAACCCTAATCCGGGACGTTTGAAGCACGTGCTAAAAAATCGATTATTAGACGAAATTTTAAGAAATTTTTATAGGGAATGATTAGGCTATTGACTTAGAATAGAATTTCAAAGAAAAGGAGTGTATTAAATAGTAAACGATTGCTTAAAATTGAAACCTTATTGCGGGACATTTGAAGCACGTGAAAAAAAAAAAAAAAACGAGTAATACTAGATGTTTTTTTTAATTTTTGTGGGAAATTATCAGGCTTATTAATTTAGAATAGAATGTCGAAGAAATATAGTGTATAAAAAAGTAAAAGAGGAAGTAAAATCGAAAACCGAATTATGAAACCCTAGTCCGGGACGTTTGAAGCACGTGCTAAAAAATCGAGTAATAGGCGACATTCTAAGAAAATTTTGTGGGGCATGATTAGGTTTCATGACTTAGAATAGAATTTCGAAGAAAAGGAGTGTATAAAATAGTAAACGATTGCTTAAAATTGAAACCTTATTGCGGGACGTTTGAAGTACGTGCAAAAAAAAAAAAAAAAAAAAAACCCGATTAATACTAGATGTTTTTTAAAATTTTTGTGGGAAATGATCAGGATTAGTAATTTAGACTATTATGTCGAAGAAACATAGGGTATAAAACAGTAAAAGATGGCGTAAATTCAAAACCTAATTTGGAAACCGTAATCCGGGATGTTTGAAGCACGTGCTAAAAAATCGATTATAAGGCGACATTTTAAGAAATTTTTGTGGGGAATGATTAGGCTTCATGACTTATAATAGAATTTCGAAGAAAATGAGTGTATAAAATAGTAAACGATTGCTTAAAATTGAAACCTTATTCCGGGACGTTTGAAGCACGTGCAAAAAAAAAAAAAAAAAAAAAAAACCGAGTAATACTAGATGTTTTTAAAAATTTTTGTGGGAAATGATCATGTTTAGTAATTTAGAATATTATGTCGAAGAAACATAGGGTATAAAACAGTAAAAGATGGCGTAAAATCGAAACCTAATTTGGAAACCGTAATCCTAGAGGTTTGAACCACGTGCTAAAAAATCGATTATAAGGCGACATTTTTAGAAATTTTTGTGGGCAATGATTAGGCTTCATGACTTAAAATAGAATTTCGAAGAAAAGGAGTGTATAAAATAGTAAACGATTGCTTAAAATTGAAACCTTATTCCGGGACGTTTGAAGCACGTGCAAAAAAAAAAAAAAAAAAAAAAAAAAAAAAAAAAAAACCGAGTAATACTAGATGTTTTTTAAAATTTTTGTGGGAAACGATCAGGCTTAGTAATTTAGAATATTAGGTCGAAGAAACATAGGGTATAAAACAGTAAAAGATGGTGTAAAATCGAAACCTAATTTGGAAACCGTAATCCAAGACGTTTGAAGCACGTTCTAAAAAATTGATTATAAGGCAACATTTTAAGAAATTTTTGTGGGGAATGATTAGGCTTCATGACTTATAATAGAATTTCGAAGAAAAGGAGTGTATAAAATAGTAAACGATTGCTTAAAATTGAAACCTTATTGCGAGACGTTTGAAGCACGTGCAAAAAAAAAAAAAAAAAAAAAAAACCTAGTAATACCTGATGTTTTTTAAAATTTTTGTGGGAAATGATCAGGCTTAGTAATTTAGAATATTATGTCGAAGAAACAAAGGGTATAAAACAGTAAAAGATGGCGTAAAATCGAAACATAATTTGGAAACCGTAATCCGGGACGTTTGAAGCACGTGCTAAAAAATCGATTATAAGGCGACATTTTAAGAAATTTTTGTGGGGAATGATTAGGCTTCATGACTTATAATAGAATTTCGAAGAAAAGGAGTGTATAAAATAGTAAACGATTGCTTAAAATTGAAACCTTATTGCGGGACGTTTGAAGCACGTGCTAAAAAAAAAAAAAAAAAAAACCCGAGTAATACTAGATGTTTTTTAAAATTTTTGTGGGAAATGATCAGGCTTATTAATTTAGAAGAGAATGTCGAAGAAACATAGGGTATAAAACAGTAAAAGAGGGCGTAAAATCAAAAACCGAATTTGGAAACCCTAATCCGGGACGTTTGAAGCACGTTCTAAAAAATCGAGTAATAGGCGACGTTCTAAGAAAATTTTGTGGGAAATGATTAGGCTTCATGACTTATAATAGAATTTCGAAGAAAAGGAGTGTATAAAATAGTAAACGATTGCTTAAAATTGAAACCTTATTCCGGGACGTTTGAAGCACGTGCAAAAAAAAAAAAAAAAAAAAACCGAGTAATACTAGATGTTTTTTAAAATTTTTGTGGGAAATGATCAGGCTTAGTAATTTAGAATATTATGTCGAAGAAACATAGGGTATAAAACAGTAAAAGATGACGTAAAATCGAAACCTAATTTGGAAACCCTAATCCCAAACGTTTGAAGCACGTGCTAAAAAATCGATTATTAGGCGACATTTTAAGAAATTTTTGTAGGGAATGATTAGGCTACATGACTTAGAATAGAATTTCGAAGAAAAGGAGTGTATAAAATAGTAAACGATTGCTTAAAATCGAAACTTTATTCTGGGACGTTTGAAGCACGTGCAAAAAAAAAAAAACCCTGTAATACTAGATGTTTTTCAAAATTTTTGTGGGAAATGATCAGGCTTAGTAATTTAGAATATAATGTCGAAGAAACATAGGGTATAAAACAGTAAAAGACGGCGTAAAATCGAAACCTAATATGGAAACCCTAATCCGGGATGTTTGAAGCAAGTGCTAAAAAATCGAGTAATAGGCGACATTTTAAGAAATTTCGGTGGGGAATGATTAGGCTTCATGTCTTAGAAAGGAATTTCGAAGAAAATGAGTGTATAAAATAGTAAACGATTGCTTAAAATCGAAACCTTATTTCGGGACGTTTGAATCACATGCAAAAAAAAAAAAAAAAAAAAAAAACCGAGTAATAATAGATGTTTTTTAAAATTTTTGTGGGAAATGATCAGGCTTAGTAATTTAGAATATTATGTCGAAGAAACATAGGGTATAAAACAGTAAAACATGGCGTAAAATCGAAACCTAATTTGGAAACCGTAATCCAAGACGTTTGAAGCACGTGCTAAAAAATCGATTATAAGGCGACATTTTAAGAAATTTTTGTGGGGAATGAATAGGCTTCATGACTTATAATAGAATTTCGAAGAAAAGGAGTGTATAAAATAGTAAACGATTGCTTAAAATTGTAACCTTAGTGAGGGACATTTGAAGCACGTGAAAAAAAAAAAAAAACTAGTAATACTAGATGTTTTTTAAAATTTTTGTGGGAAATGATCAGGCTAAGTAATTTAGAATAGAATGTCGAAGAAACATAGGGTATAAAATAGTAAAAGAGGGCGTAAAATCGAAAACCGAATTTGGAAAACCTAATCCGGGACGTTTGAAGCACGTGCTAAAAAATCGAGTAATTGGCGACATTCTAAGAAAATTTTGTGGGGAATGATTAGGCTTCATGACTTAGAATAGAATTTCGAAGAAAAGGAGTGTATAAAATAGTAAACGATTGCTTAAAATTGAAACCTTATTTCGGGACGTTTGAAGCACGTGCAAAAAAAAAAAAAAAAACCGAGTAATACTAGATGTTTTTTAAAATTTTTGTGGGAAATGATCAGGCTTAGTAATTTAGAATAGAATGTCGAAGAAACATAGGGTATAAAACAGTAAAAGAGGTCGTAAAATCGAAACATAATTTGGAAACCCTAATCAGGGACGTTTGAAGCACGTGATAAAAAATCGAGTAATAGGCGATATTCTAAGAAATTTTTATGGGGAATGATTAGGCTTCATGACTTAGAATAGAATTTCGAAAAAAAGGAGTGTATAAAATAGTAAACAATTGCTTATAATTGTAACCTTATTGCGGGACATTTGAAGCACGTGAAAAAAAAAAAAAAAAAACGAGTAATACTAGATGTTTTTTAAAATTTTTGTGGGAAATGATCAGGCTTAATAATTTAGAATAGAATGTCCAAGAAACATAGGGTATAAAACAGTAAAAGAGGTCGTAAAATCGAAAACATAATTTGGAAACCCTAATCCGGGACGTTTGAAGCACGTGATAAAAAATCGAGTAATAGGCGACATTCTAAGAAATTTTTATGGTTAATGAAAAGATGGCGTAAATTCAAAACCTAATTTGGAAACCGTAATCCGGGATGTTTGAAGCACGTGCTAAAAAATCGATTATAAGGCGACATTTTAAGAAATTTTTGTGGGGAATGATTAGGCTTCATGACTTATAATAGAATTTCGAAGAAAATGAGTGTATAAAATAGTAAACGATTGCTTAAAATTGAAACCTTATTCCGGGACGTTTGAAGCACGTGCAAAAAAAAAAAAAAAAAAAAAAAACCGAGTAATACTAGATGTTTTTAAAAATTTTTGTGGGAAATGATCATGTTTAGTAATTTAGAATATTATGTCGAAGAAACATAGGGTATAAAACAGTAAAAGATGGCGTAAAATCGAAACCTAATTTGGAAACCGTAATCCAAGACGTTTGAAGCACGTTCTAAAAAATTGATTATAAGGCAACATTTTAAGAAATTTTTGTGGGGAATGATTAGGCTTCATGACTTATAATAGAATTTCGAAGAAAAGGAGTGTATAAAATAGTAAACGATTGCTTAAAATTGAAACCTTATTGCGAGACGTTTGAAGCACGTGCAAAAAAAAAAAAAAAAAAAAAAAGAAACCTAGTAATACCTGATGTTTTTTAAAATTTTTGTGGGAAATGATCAGGCTTAGTAATTTAGAATATTATGTCGAAGAAACAAAGGGTATAAAACAGTAAAAGATGGCGTAAAATCGAAACATAATTTGGAAACCGTAATCCGGGACGTTTGAAGCACGTGCTAAAAAATCGATTATAAGGCGACATTTTAAGAAATTTTTGTGGGGAATGATTAGGCTTCATGACTTATAATAGAATTTCGAAGAAAAGGAGTGTATAAAATAGTAAACGATTGCTTAAAATTGAAACCTTATTGCGGGACGTTTGAAGCACGTGCTAAAAAAAAAAAAAAAAAACCCGAGTAATACTAGATGTTTTTTAAAATTTTTGTGGGAAATGATCAGGCTTATTAATTTAGAAGAGAATGTCGAAGAAACATAGGGTATAAAACAGTAAAAGAGGGCGTAAAATCAAAAACCGAATTTGGAAACCCTAATCCGGGACGTTTGAAGCACGTTCTAAAAAATCGAGTAATAGGCGACGTTCTAAGAAAATTTTGTGGGAAATGATTAGGCTTCATGACTTATAATAGAATTTCGAAGAAAAGGAGTGTATAAAATAGTAAACGATTGCTTAAAATTGAAACCTTATTCCGGGACGTTTGAAGCACGTGCAAAAAAAAAAAAAAAAAAAAAACCGAGTAATACTAGATGTTTTTTAAAATTTTTGTGGGAAATGATCATGTTTAGTAATTTAGAATATTATGTCGAAGAAACATAGGGTATAAAACAGTAAAAGAGGGCGTAAAATCGAAACCTAATTTGGAAACCCTAATCCGGGACGTTTGAAGCACGTGCTAAAAAATCGATTATTAGACGAAATTTTAAGAAATTTTTATAGGGAATGATTAGGCTATTGACTTAGAATAGAATTTCAAAGAAAAGGAGTGTATAAAATAGTAAACGATTGCTTAAAATTGAAACCTTATTGCGGGACATTTGAAGCACGTGAAAAAAAAAAAAAAAAACGAGTAATACTAGATGTTTTTTTTAATTTTTGTGGGAAATTATCAGGCTTATTAATTTAGAATAGAATGTCGAAGAAATATAGTGTATAAAAAAGTAAAAGAGGAAGTAAAATCGAAAACCGAATTATGAAACCCTAGTCCGGGACGTTTGAAGCACGTGCTAAAAAATCGAGTAATAGGCGACATTCTAAGAAAATTTTGTGGGGCATGATTAGGTTTCATGACTTAGAATAGAATTTCGAAGAAAAGGAGTGTATAAAATAGTAAACGATTGCTTAAAATTGAAACCTTATTGCGGGACGTTTGAAGCACGTGCAAAAAAAAAAAAAAAAAAAAAAAAAACCGAGTAATACTAGATGTTTTTAAAAATTTTTGTGGGAAATGATCATGTTTAGTAATTTAGAATATTATGTCGAAGAAACATAGGGTATAAAACAGTAAAAGATGGCGTAAAATCGAAACCTAATTTGGAAACCGTAATCCTAGAGGTTTGAACCACGTGCTAAAAAATCGATTATAAGGCGACATTTTTAGAAATTTTTGTGGGCAATGATTAGGCTTCATGACTTAAAATAGAATTTCGAAGAAAAGGAGTGTATAAAATAGTAAACGATTGCTTAAAATTGAAACCTTATTGCGAGACGTTTGAAGCACGTGCAAAAAAAAAAAAAAAAAAAAAAGAAACCTAGTAATACCTGATGTTTTTTAAAATTTTTGTGGGAAATGATCAGGCTTAGTAATTTAGAATATTATGTCGAAGAAACAAAGGGTATAAAACAGTAAAAGATGGCGTAAAATCGAAACCTAATTTGGAAACCGTAATCCGGGATGTTTGAAGCACGTGCTAAAAAATCGATTATAAGGCGACATTTTAAGAAATTTTTGTGGGGAATGATTAGGCTTCATGACTTATAATAGAATTTCGAAGAAAATGAGTGTATAAAATAGTAAACGATTGCTTAAAATTGAAACCTTATTCCGGGACGTTTGAAGCACGTGCAAAAAAAAAAAAAAAAAAAAAAAAAAACCGAGTAATACTAGATGTTTTTAAAAATTTTTGTGGGAAATGATCATGTTTAGTAATTTAGAATATTATGTCGAAGAAACATAGGGTATAAAACAGTAAAAGATGGCGTAAAATCGAAACCTAATTTGGAAACCGTAATCCTAGAGGTTTGAACCACGTGCTAAAAAATCGATTATAAGGCGACATTTTTAGAAATTTTTGTGGGCAATGATTAGGCTTCATGACTTAAAATAGAATTTCGAAGAAAAGGAGTGTATAAAATAGTAAACGATTGCTTAAAATTGAAACCTTATTGCGAGACGTTTGAAGCACGTGCAAAAAAAAAAAAAAAAAAAAAAGAAACCTAGTAATACCTGATGTTTTTTAAAATTTTTGTGGGAAATGATCAGGCTTAGTAATTTAGAATATTATGTCGAAGAAACAAAGGGTATAAAACAGTAAAAGATGGCGTAAAATCGAAACATAATTTGGAAACCGTAATCCGGGACGTTTGAAGCACGTGCTAAAAAATCGATTATAAGGCGACATTTTAAGAAATTTTTGTGGGGAATGATTAGGCTTCATGACTTATAATAGAATTTCGAAGAAAAGGAGTGTATAAAATAGTAAACGATTGCTTAAAATTGAAACCTTATTGCGGGACGTTTGAAGCACGTGCTAAAAAAAAAAAAAAAAAAAACCCGAGTAATACTAGATGTTTTTTAAAATTTTTGTGGGAAATGATCAGGCTTATTAATTTAGAAGAGAATGTCGAAGAAACATAGGGTATAAAACAGTAAAAGAGGGCGTAAAATCAAAAACCGAATTTGGAAACCCTAATCCGGGACGTTTGAAGCACGTTCTAAAAAATCGAGTAATAGGCGACGTTCTAAGAAAATTTTGTGGGAAATGATTAGGCTTCATGACTTATAATAGAATTTCGAAGAAAAGGAGTGTATAAAATAGTAAACGATTGCTTAAAATTGAAACCTTATTCCGGGACGTTTGAAGCACGTGCAAAAAAAAAAAAAAAAAAAAAAACCGAGTAATACTAGATGTTTTTTAAAATTTTTGTGGGAAATGATCAGGCTTAGTAATTTAGAATATTATGTCGAAGAAACATAGGGTATAAAACAGTAAAAGATGACGTAAAATCGAAACCTAATTTGGAAACCCTAATCCCAAACGTTTGAAGCACGTGCTAAAAAATCGATTATTAGGCGACATTTTAAGAAATTTTTGTAGGGAATGATTAGGCTACATGACTTAGAATAGAATTTCGAAGAAAAGGAGTGTATAAAATAGTAAACGATTGCTTAAAATCGAAACTTTATTCTGGGACGTTTGAAGCACGTGAAAAAAAAAAAAAAAAAAAAAAAAAAAAAAAAAAAACCCTGTAATACTAGATGTTTTTCAAAATTTTTGTGGGAAATGATCAGGCTTAGTAATTTAGAATATAATGTCGAAGAAACATAGGGTATAAAACAGTAAAAGACGGCGTAAAATCGAAACCTAATATGGAAACCCTAATCCGGGATGTTTGAAGCAAGTGCTAAAAAATCGAGTAATAGGCGACATTTTAAGAAATTTCGGTGGGGAATGATTAGGCTTCATGTCTTAGAAAGGAATTTCGAAGAAAATGAGTGTATAAAATAGTAAACGATTGCTTAAAATCGAAACCTTATTTCGGGACGTTTGAATCACATGCAAAAAAAAAAAAAAAAAAAAAAAACCGAGTAATAATAGATGTTTTTTAAAATTTTTGTGGGAAATGATCAGGCTTAGTAATTTAGAATATTATGTCGAAGAAACATAGGGTATAAAACAGTAAAACATGGCGTAAAATCGAAACCTAATTTGGAAACCGTAATCCAAGACGTTTGAAGCACGTGCTAAAAAATCGATTATAAGGCGACATTTTAAGAAATTTTTGTGGGGAATGAATAGGCTTCATGACTTATAATAGAATTTCGAAGAAAAGGAGTGTATAAAATAGTAAACGATTGCTTAAAATTGTAACCTTAGTGAGGGACATTTGAAGCACGTGAAAAAAAAAAAAAAAACGAGTAATACTAGATGTTTTTTAAAATTTTTGTGGGAAATGATCAGGCTAAGTAATTTAGAATAGAATGTCGAAGAAACATAGGGTATAAAACAGTAAAAGAGGGCGTAAAATCGAAAACCGAATTTGGAAAACCTAATCCGGGACGTTTGAAGCACGTGCTAAAAAATCGAGTAATTGGCGACATTCTAAGAAAATTTTGTGGGGAATGATTAGGCTTCATGACTTAGAATAGAATTTCGAAGAAAAGGAGTGTATAAAATAGTAAACGATTGCTTAAAATTGAAACCTTATTTCGGGACGTTTGAAGCACGTGCAAAAAAAAAAAAAAAAAAAAACCGAGTAATACTAGATGTTTTTTAAAATTTTTGTGGGAAATGATCAGGCTTAGTAATTTAGAATAGAATGTCGAAGAAACATAGGGTATAAAACAGTAAAAGAGGTCGTAAAATCGAAAACATAATTTGGAAACCCTAATCAGGGACGTTTGAAGCACGTGATAAAAAATCGAGTAATAGGCGATATTCTAAGAAATTTTTATGGGGAATGATTAGGCTTCATGACTTAGAATAGAATTTCGAAAAAAAGGAGTGTATAAAATAGTAAACAATTGCTTATAATTGTAACCTTATTGCGGGACATTTGAAGCACGTGAAAAAAAAAAAAAAAAAAACGAGTAATACTAGATGTTTTTTAAAATTTTTGTGGGAAATGATCAGGCTTAATAATTTAGAATAGAATGTCCAAGAAACATAGGGTATAAAACAGTAAAAGAGGTCGTAAAATCGAAAACATAATTTGGAAACCCTAATCCGGGACGTTTGAAGCACGTGATAAAAAATCGAGTAATAGGCGACATTCTAAGAAATTTTTATGGTTAATGAAAAGATGGCGTAAATTCAAAACCTAATTTGGAAACCGTAATCCGGGATGTTTGAAGCACGTGCTAAAAAATCGATTATAAGGCGACATTTTAAGAAATTTTTGTGGGGAATGATTAGGCTTCATGACTTATAATAGAATTTCGAAGAAAATGAGTGTATAAAATAGTAAACGATTGCTTAAAATTGAAACCTTATTCCGGGACGTTTGAAGCACGTGCAAAAAAAAAAAAAAAAAAAAACCGAGTAATACTAGATGTTTTTAAAAATTTTTGTGGGAAATGATCATGTTTAGTAATTTAGAATATTATGTCGAAGAAACATAGGGTATAAAACAGTAAAAGATGGCGTAAAATCGAAACCTAATTTGGAAACCGTAATCCAAGACGTTTGAAGCACGTTCTAAAAAATTGATTATAAGGCAACATTTTAAGAAATTTTTGTGGGGAATGATTAGGCTTCATGACTTATAATAGAATTTCGAAGAAAAGGAGTGTATAAAATAGTAAACGATTGCTTAAAATTGAAACCTTATTGCGAGACGTTTGAAGCACGTGCAAAAAAAAAAAAAAAAAAAAAAAAGAAACCTAGTAATACCTGATGTTTTTTAAAATTTTTGTGGGAAATGACCAGGCTTAGTAATTTAGAATATTATGTCGAAGAAACAAAGGGTATAAAACAGTAAAAGATGGCGTAAAATCGAAACATAATTTGGAAACCGTAATCCGGGACGTTTGAAGCACGTGCTAAAAAATCGATTATAAGGCGACATATTTAAGAAATTTTTGTGGGGAATGATTAGGCTTCATGACTTATAATAGAATTTCGAAGAAAAGGAGTGTATAAAATAGTAAACGATTGCTTAAAATTGAAACCTTATTGCGGGACGTTTGAAGCACGTGCTAAAAAAAAAAAAAAAACCCGAGTAATACTAGATGTTTTTTAAAATTTTTGTGGGAAATGATCAGGCTTATTAATTTAGAAGAGAATGTCGAAGAAACATAGGGTATAAAACAGTAAAAGAGGGCGTAAAATCAAAAACCGAATTTGGAAACCCTAATCCGGGACGTTTGAAGCACGTTCTAAAAAATCGAGTAATAGGCGACGTTCTAAGAAAATTTTGTGGGAAATGATTAGGCTTCATGACTTATAATAGAATTTCGAAGAAAAGGAGTGTATAAAATAGTAAACGATTGCTTAAAATTGAAACCTTATTCCGGGACGTTTGAAGCACGTGCAAAAAAAAAAAAAAAAAAACCGAGTAATACTAGATGTTTTTTAAAATTTTTGTGGGAAATGATCAGGCTTAGTAATTTAGAATATTAGGTCGAAGAAACATAGGGTATAAAACAGTAAAAGATGGCGTAAAATCGAAATCTAATTTGGAAACCGTAATCCAAGACGTTTGAAGCACGTTCTAAAAAATTGATTATAAGGCAACATTTTAAGAAATTTTTGTGGGGAATGATTAGGCTTCATGACTTATAATAGAATTTCGAAGAAAAGGAGTGTATAAAATAGTAAACGATTGCTTAAAATTGAAACCTTATTGCGAGACGTTTGAAGCACGTGCAAAAAAAAAAAAAAAAAAAAAGAAACCTAGTAATACCTGATGTTTTTTAAAATTTTTGTGGGAAATGATCAGGCTTTGTAATTTAGAATATTATGTCGAAGAAACAAAGGGTATAAAACAGTAAAAGATGGCGTAAAATCGAAACATAATTTGGAAACCGTAATCCGGGACGTTTGAAGCACGTGCTAAAAAATCGATTATAAGGCGACATTTTAAGAAATTTTTGTGGGGAATGATTAGGCTTCAAGACTTATAATAGAATTTCGAAGAAAAGGAGTGTATAAAATAGTAAACGATTGCTTAAAATTGAAACCTTATTGCGGGACGTTTGAAGCACGTGCTAAAAAAAAAAAAAAAAAAACCCGAGTAATACTAGATGTTTTTTAAAATTTTTGTGGGAAATGATCAGGCTTATTAATTTAGAAGAGAATGTCGAAGAAACATAGGGTATAAAACAGTAAAAGAGGGCGTAAAATCAAAAACCGAATTTGGAAACCCTAATCCGGGACGTTTGAAGCACGTTCTAAAAAATCGAGTAATAGGCGACGTTCTAAGAAATTTTTGTGGGAAATGATTAGGCTTCATGACTTATAATAGAATTTCGAAGAAAAGGAGTGTATAAAATAGTAAACAATTGCTTAAAATTGAAACCTTATTCCGGGACGTTTGAAGCACGTGCAAAAAAAAAAAAAAAAAACCGAGTAATACTAGATGTTTTTTAAAATTTTTGTGGGAAATGATCAGGCTTAGTAATTTAGAATATTATGTCGAAGAAACATAGGGTATAAAACAGTAAAAGATGACGTAAAATCGAAACCTAATTTGGAAACCCTAATCCCAAACGTTTGAAGCACGTGCTAAAAAATCGATTATTAGGCGACATTTTAAGAAATTTTTGTAGGGAATGATTAGGCTTCATGACTTAGAATAGAATTTCGAAGAAAAGGAGTGTATAAAATAGTAAACGATTGCTTAAAATCGAAACTTTATTCTGGGACGTTTGAAGCACGTGCAAAAAAAAAAAATAATAAAAAAAATAAAAAAACCCTGTAATACTAGATGTTTTTCAAAATTTTTGTGGGAAATGATCAGGCTTAGTAATTTAGAATATAATGTCTAAGAAACATAGGGTATAAAACAGTAAAAGACGGCGTAAAATCGAAACCTAATATGGAAACCCTAATCCGGGATGTTTGAAGCAAGTGCTAAAAAATCGAGTAATAGGCGACATTTTAAGAAATTTCGGTGGGGAATGATTAGGCTTCATGTCTTAGAAAGGAATTTCGAAGAAAATGAGTGTATAAAATAGTAAACGATTGCTTAAAATCGAAACCTTATTTCGGGACGTTTGAATCACATGCAAAAAAAAAAAAAAAAAAAAAAACCGATTAATAATAGATGTTTTTTAAAATTTTTGTGGGAAATGATCAGGCTTAGTAATTTAGAATATTATGTCGAAGAAACATAGGGTATAAAACAGTAAAACATGGCGTAAAATCGAAACCTAATTTGGAAACGGTAATCCAAGACGTTTGAAGCACGTGCTAAAAAATCGATTATAAGGCGACATTTTAAGAAATTTTTGTGGGGAATGATTAGGCTTCATGGCTTAGAATAGAATTTCGAAGAAAAGGAGTGTATAAAATAGTAAACGATTGCTTAAAATTGAAACCTTATTGCGGGACGTTTGAAGCACGTGCAAAAAATAAATAAATAAAAAAACCGAGTAATACTAGATGTTTTTTAAAATTTTTGTTGGAAATGATCAGGCTTAGTAATTTAGAATATTATGTCGAAGAAACATAGGGTATAAAACAGTCAAAGATGGCGTAAAATCGAAACCTAATTTGGAAACCCTAAAACGGGACGTTTGAAGCACGTGCTAAAAAATCGATTATTAGGCGATATTTTAAGAAATTTTTGTAGGGAATGATTAGGCTTCATCACTTAGAATAGAATTTCGAAGAAAAGGAGTGCATAAAATAGTAAACGATTGCTTAAAATCGAAACCTTATTCCCGGACGTTTGAAGCACGTGCAAAAAAAAAAAAAAAAAAACCGAGTAATACTAGATGTTTTTTAAAATTTTTGTGGGAAATGATCAGGCTTAGTAATTTAGAATAGAACGTCGAAGAAACATAGGGTATAAAACAGTAAAAGAGGGCGTAAAATCGAAAACCTAATTTAATAACCCTAATCTGGGACGTTTGAAGCACGTGATAAAAATTCGAGTAATAGGCGACATATTAATTCATTTTTTTGGGGAATAATTAAGCTTCATGAATTAGAATCGAATTTCGAAGAAAAAGAGTGTATAAAATAGTAAACAATTGCTTAAAATCAAAACCTTATTCCGGGACGTTTGAAGAACGTGCAAAAAAAAAAAAAAAAAAAAACCGAGTAATACTAGATGTTTTTTAAAATTTTTGTGGGAAATTATCAGGCTTAGTAATTTAGAATAGAATGTCGAAGAAACATAGGGTATAAAACAGTAAAAGAGGGCGTAAAATCGAAAACCTAATTTAAAAACCCTAATCTGGAACATTTGAAGCACGTGATAAAAATTCGAGTAATAGGCGACATTTTAAGACATTTTTTGTGGGAATGATTATGCTTCATGACTTAGAATCGAATTTCGAAGAAAAGAAGTGTATAAAATAGTAACCGATTGCTAAAAATTGAAACCTTATTCCGGGACGTTTAAAGCACGTGCAAAAAAAAAAAAAAAAAAAACGAGTAATACTAGATGTTGTTTAAAATTGTTGTGGGAAATGATCAGGCTTAGTAATTTATTATAGAATGTCGAACAAACATAGGGTATAAAACAGTAAAAGAGGGTGTAAAATCGAAAACCTAATTTAAAAACCCTAATCTGGGACGTTTGAAGCACGTGATAAAAAATCGAGTAATATGAGACATTTTAAGACATTTTTTTGTGGGAATGATTACGCTTCATGACTTAGAATCGAATTTCGTAGAAAAGGAGTGTATAAAATAGTAACCGATTGCAAAAAATTGAAACCTTATTCCGGGACGTTTGAAAAAAAAAACCGATTAATACTAGATGTTTTTTAAATTTTTTTTTGGAAATGATGAGGCTTAGTAATTTAGAATATTATGTCGAAGAAACATAGGGTATAAAACAGTAAAAGATGGCGTAAAATCGAAACCTAATTTGGAAACCCTAATCCGGGACGTTTGGAGCACGTGCTAAAAAATCGATTATTAGGCGACAGTTTAAGAAATTTTTGTGGGGAATGATTAGGCTTCATGACTTAGAATAGAATTTCGAAGAAAAGGAGTGTATAAAATTGTAAGCGATAGCATAAAATCGATACCTTATCCCGGGATGTTTGAAGCACGTGCAAAAAAAAAAAAAAAAATCGAGTAATACTATATGTTTTTTAAAATTTTTGTGGGAACTGATCAGGCTTATTAATTTAGAATAGAATGTCGAAGAAACATAGGGTATAAAAAAGTAAAAGAGGGCGTAAAATCGAAAACCGAATTTGTAAACCCTAATCCGGGACGTTTGAAGCACGTGATAAAAAATTCGAGTAATAGGCGACATTTTAAGACATTTTTTTGGGGAATGATTAGGCTTCATGAATTAGAATCGAATTTCGAAGAAAAAGAGTGTATAAAATAGTAAACAATTGCTTAAAATCAAAACCTTATTCCGGGACGTTTGAAGAACGTGCAAAAAAAAAAAAAAAAAAAAAAAAACAAAACAAAGTAATACTAGATGTTTTTAAAAATTTTTGTGGGAAATTATCAGGCTTAGTAATTTAGAATAGAATGTCGAACAAACATAGGGTATAAAACAGTAAAAGAGGGCGTAAAATCGAAAACCTAATTTAAAAACCCTAATCTGGAACGTTTGAAGCACGTGATAAAAAATCGAGTAATAGGCGACATTTTAAGATATTTTTTGTGGGAATGATTATGCTTCATGACTTAGAATCGAATTTCGAAGAAAAGGAGTGTATAAAATAGTAACCGATTGCTAAAAATTGAAACCTTATTCCGGGACGTTTGAAGCACGTGCAAAAAAAAAAAAAAAAAAAAAAAAAAAAAAACCGAGTAGTACTAGATGTTGTTTAAAATTTTTGTGGGAAATGATCAGGCTTAGTAATTTAGAATAGAATGTCGAACAAACATAGGGTATAAAACAGTAAAAGAGGACGTAAAATCGAAAACCTAATTTAAAAACCCTAATCTAGGACGTTTGAAGCACGTGATAAAAAATCGAGTAATAGGCGCATTTTAAGACATTTTTTGTGGGAATGATTAGGCTTCATGACTTAGAATCGAATTTCAAAGAAAAGGAGTGGATAAAATAGTAAACGATTGCTTAAAATCGAAACCTTATTCCGGGACGTTTTAAGCACCTGCAAAAAAAAAGAAAAAAAAAAAAAAAAAAAAAAATCGAGTAATACTAGATGTTTTTTAAAATTTTTGTTGGAAATGATCAGGCTTAGTAATTTAGAATATTATGTCGAAGAAACATAGGGTATAAAACAGTCAAAGATGGCGTAAAATCGAAACCTAATTTGGAAACCCTAAAACGGGACGTTTGAAGCACGTGCTAAAAAATCGATTATTAGGCGATATTTTAAGAAATTTTTGTAGGGAATGATTAGGCTTCATCACTTAGAATAGAATGTCGAAGAAAAGGAGTGCATAAAATAGTAAACGATTGCTTAAAATCGAAACCTTATTCCCGGACGTTTGAAGCACGTGCAAAAAAAAAAAAAAAAAACCGAGTAATACTAGATGTTTTTTAAAATTTTTGTGGGAAATGATCAGGCTTAGTAATTTAGAATAGAACGTCGAAGAAACATAGGGTATAAAACAGTAAAAGAGGGCGTAAAATCGAAAACCTAATTTAATAACCCTAATCTGGGACGTTTGAAGCACGTGATAAAAATTCGAGTAATAGGCGACATATTAATTCATTTTTTTGGGGAATAATTAAGCTTCATGAATTAGAATCGAATTTCGAAGAAAAAGAGTGTATAAAATAGTAAACAATTGCTTAAAATCAAAACCTTATTCCGGGACGTTTGAAGAACGTGCAAAAAAAAAAAAAAAAAAAAACCGAGTAATACTAGATGTTTTTTAAAATTTTTGTGGGAAATTATCAGGCTTAGTAATTTAGAATAGAATGTCGAAGAAACATAGGGTATAAAACAGTAAAAGAGGGCGTAAAATCGAAAACCTAATTTAAAAACCCTAATCTGGAACATTTGAAGCACGTGATAAAAATTCGAGTAATAGGCGACATTTTAAGACATTTTTTGTGGGAATGATTATGCTTCATGACTTAGAATCGAATTTCGAAGAAAAGAAGTGTATAAAATAGTAACCGATTGCTAAAAATTGAAACCTTATTCCGGGACGTTTAAAGCACGTGCAAAAAAAAAAAAAAAAAAACGAGTAATACTAGATGTTGTTTAAAATTGTTGTGGGAAATGATCAGGCTTAGTAATTTAGAATAGAATGTCGAACAAACATAGGGTATAAAACAGTAAAAGAGGGTGTAAAATCGAAAACCTAATTTAAAAACCCTAATCTGGGACGTTTGAAGCACGTGATAAAAAATCGAGTAATATGAGACATTTTAAGACATTTTTTGTGGGAATGATTACGCTTCATGACTTAGAATCGAATTTCGTAGAAAAGGAGTGTATAAAATAGTAACCGATTGCAAAAAATTGAAACCTTATTCCGGGACGTTTGAAAAAAAAAACCGATTAATACTAGATGTTTTTTAAATTTTTTTTTGGAAATGATGAGGCTTAGTAATTTAGAATATTATGTCGAAGAAACATAGGGTATAAAACAGTAAAAGATGGCGTAAAATCGAAACCTAATTTGGAAACCCTAATCCGGGACGTTTGGAGCACGTGCTAAAAAATCGATTATTAGGCAACATTTTAAGAAATTTTTGTGGGGAATGATTAGGCTTCATGACTTAGAATAGAATTTCGAAGAAAAGGAGTGTATAAAATTGTAAGCGATAGCATAAAATCGATACCTTATCCCGGGATGTTTGAAGCACGTGCAAAAAAAAAAAAAAAATCGAGTAATACTATATGTTTTTTAAAATTTTTGTGGGAAATGATCAGGCTTATTAATTTAGAATAGAATGTCGAAGAAACATAGGGTATAAAAAAGTAAAAGAGGGCGTAAAATCGAAAACCGAATTTGTAAACCCTAATCCGGGACGTTTGAAGCACGTGATAAAAAATTCGAGTAATAGGCGACATTTTAAGACATTTTTTTGGGGAATGATTAGGCTTCATGAATTAGAATCGAATTTCGAAGAAAAAGAGTGTATAAAATAGTAAACAATTGCTTAAAATCAAAACCTTATTCCGGGACGTTTGAAGAACGTGCAAAAAAAAAAAAAAAAAAAAAACAAAACAAAGTAATACTAGATGTTTTTAAAATTTTTTGTGGGAAATTATCAGGCTTAGTAATTTAGAATAGAATGTCGAACAAACATAGGGTATAAAACAGTAAAAGAGGGCGTAAAATCGAAAACCTAATTTAAAAACCCTAATCTGGAACGTTTGAAGCACGTGATAAAAAATCGAGTAATAGGCGACATTTTAAGACATTTTTTGTGGGAATGATTATGCTTCATGACTTAGAATCGAATTTCGAAGAAAAGGAGTGTATAAAATAGTAACCGATTGCTAAAAATTGAAACCTTATTCCGGGACGTTTAAAGCACGTGCAAAAAAAAAAAAAAAAAAAAAAAACGAGTAATACTAGATGTTGTTTAAAATTGTTGTGGGAAATGATCAGGCTTAGTAATTTAGAATAGAATGTCGAACAAACATAGGGTATAAAACAGTAAAAGAGGGTGTAAAATCGAAAACCTAATTTAAAAACCCTAATCTGGGACGTTTGAAGCACGTGATAAAAAATCGAGTAATAGGAGACATTTTAAGACATTTTTTGTGGGAATGATTACGCTTCATGACTTAGAATCGAATTTCGTAGAAAAGGAGTGTATAAAATAGTAACCGATTGCAAAAAATTGAAACCTTATTCCGGGACGTTTGAAAAAAAAAACCGATTAATACTAGATGTTTTTTAAAAAATTTTTTGGAAATGATGAGGCTTAGTAATTTAGAATATTATGTCGAAGAAACATAGGGTATAAAACAGTAAAAGATGGCGTAAAATCGAAACCTAAATTGGAAACCCTAATCCGGGACGTTTGGAGCACGTTCTAAAAAATTGATTATTAGGCGACATTTTAAGAAATTTTTGTGGGGAATGATTAGGCTTCATGACTTAGAATAGAATTTCGAAGAAAAGGAGTGTATAAAATTGTAAGCGATAGCATAAAATCGATACCTTATCCCGGGATGTTTGAAGCACGTGCAAAAAAAAAAAAAAATCGAGTAATACTATATGTTTTTTAAAATTTTTGTGGGAAATGATCAGGCTTATTAATTTAGAATAGAATGTCGAAGAAACATAGGGTATAAAAAAGTAAAAGAGGGCGTAAAATCGAAAACCGAATTTGTAAACCCTAATCCGGGACGTTTGAAGCACGTGATAAAAAATTCGAGTAATAGGCGACATTTTAAGACATTTTTTTGGGGAATGATTAGGCTTCATGAATTAGAATCGAATTTCGAAGAAAAAGAGTGTATAAAATAGTAAACAATTGCTTAAAATCAAAATCTTATTCCGGGACGTTTGAAGAACGTGCAAAAAAAAAAAAAAAAAAAAAACAAAACAAAGTAATACTAGATGTTTTTAAAATTTTTTGTGGGAAATTATCAGGCTTAGTAATTTAGAATAGAATGTCGAACAAACATAGGGTATAAAACAGTAAAAGAGGGCGTAAAATCGAAAACCTAATTTAAAAACCCTAATCTGGAACGTTTGAAGCACGTGATAAAAAATCGAGTAATAGGCGACATTTTAAGATATTTTTTGTGGGAATGATTATGCTTCATGACTTAGAATCGAATTTCGAAGAAAAGGAGTGTATAAAATAGTAACCGATTGCTAAAAATTGAAACCTTATTCCGGGACGTTTGAAGCACGTGCAAAAAAAAAAAAAAAAAAAAAAACCGAGTAATACTAGATGTTGTTTAAAATTTTTGTGGGAAATGATCAGGCTTAGTAATTTAGAATAGAATGTCGAACAAACATAGGGTATAAAACAGTAAAAGAGGGCGTAAAATCGAAAACCTAATTTAAAAACCCTAATCTAGGACGTTTGAAGCACGTGATAAAAAATCGAGTAATAGGCGCATTTTAAGACATTTTTTGTGGGAATGATTAGGCTTCATGACTTAGAATCGAATTTCAAAGAAAAGGAGTGGATAAAATAGTAAACGATTGCTTAAAATCGAAACCTTATTCCGGGACGTTTTAAGCACCTGCAAAAAAAAAAAAAAAAAAAAAAAAAATCGAGTAATACTAGATGTTTTTTAAAATTTTTGTGGGAAATGATCAGGCTTATTAATTTAGAATAGAATGTCGACGAAACATATGGTATAAAAAAGTAAAAGAGGGCGTAAAATCGAAAACTTAATTTTGAAACACTAATCCGGGACGTTTGAAGCACGTGATAAAAAATTCGAGTAATAGGCGACATTTTAAGACATTTTTTTGGGGAATGATTAGGCTTCATGAATTAGAATCGAATTTCGATGAAAAAGAGTGTATAAAATAGTAAACAATTGCTTAAAATCAAAACCTTATTCCGGGACGTTTGAAGAACGTGCAAAAAAAAAAAAAAAAAAAAACAAAACAAAACAAAGTAATACTAGATGTTTTTAAAAATTTTTGTGGGAAATTATCAGGCTTAGTAATTTAGAATAGAATGTCGAAGAAACATAGGGTATAAAACAGTAAAAGAGGGCGTAAAATCGAAAACCTAATTTAAAAACCTTAATCTGGAACGTTTGAAGCACGTGATAAAAAATCGAGTAATAGGCGACATTTTAAGATATTTTTTGTGGGAATGATTATGCTTCATGACTTAGAATCGAATTTCGAAGAAAAGGAGTGCATAAAATAGTAACCGATTGCTAAAAATTGAAACCTTATTCCGGGACGTTTGAAGCACGTGCAAAAAAAAAAAAAAAAAAAAAAAAAACCGAGTAATACTAGATGTTGTTTAAAATTTTTGTGGGAAATGATCAGGCTTAGTAATTTAGAATAGAATGTCGAACAAACATAGGGTATAAAACAGTAAAAGAGGGTGTAAAATCGAAAACCTAATTTAAAAACCCTAATCTGGGACGTTTCAAGCACGTGATAAAAAATCGAGTAATAGGCGCATTTTAAGACATTTTTTGTGGGAATGATTAGGCTTCATGACTTAGAATCGAATTTCAAAGAAAAGGAGTGGATAAAATAGTAAACGATTGCTTAATCGAAACCTTATTCCGGGACGTTTTAAGCACCTGCAAAAAAAAAAAAAAAAAAAAAAAAATCGAGTAATACTAGATGTTTTTTAAAATTTATTTGGGAAATGATCAGGCTTATTAATTTAGAATAGAATGTCGAAGAAACATATGGTATAAAAAAGTAAAAGAGGGCGTAAAATCGAAAACTTAATTTTGAAACACTAATCCGGGACGTTTGAAGCACGTGATAAAAATTTCGAGTAATAGGCGACATTTTGAGACATTTTTTTGGGGAATGATTAGGCTTCATGAATTAGAATCGAATTTCGAAGAAAAAGAGTGTGTAAAATAGTAAACAATTGCTTAAAAACAAAACCTTATTCCCGGACGTTTGAAGAACGTGCAAAAAAAAAAAAAAAAAAAAAAACAAAACAAAGCAATACTAGATGTTTTTTAAAATTTTTGTGGGAAATTATCAGGCTTAGTAATTTAGAATAGAATGTCGAAGAAACATAGGGTATAAAACAGTAAAAGAGGGCGTAAAATCGAAAACCTAATTTAAATACCCTAATCTGGAACGTTTGAAGCACGTGATAAAAAATCGAGTAATAGGCGACATTTTAAGATATTTTTTGTGGGAATGATTATGCTTCATGACTTAGAATCGAATTTCGAAGAAAAGGAGTGTATAAAATAGTAACCGATTGCTAAAAATTGAAACCTTATTCCGGGACGTTTGAAGCACGTGCAAAAAAAAAAAAAAAAAAAAAAAAAAAAAAAACCGAGGCATACTAGATGTAGTTTCAAATTTTTGTGGGAAATGATCAGGCTTAGTAATTTAGAATAGAATGTCGAACAAACATAGGGTATAAAACAGTAAAAGAGGGCGTAAAATCGAAAACCTAATTTAAAAACCCTAATCTGGGACGTTTGAAGCACGTGATAAAAAATCGAGTAATAGGCGACATTTTAAAACATTTTTTGTGGGAATGATTACGCTTCATGACTTAGAATCGAATTTCGAAGAAAAGGAGTGTATGAAATAGTAACCGATTGCTAAAAATTGAAACCTTATTCCGGGACGTTTAAAGCACGTGCAAAAAAAAAAAAAAAAAAAAACGAGTAATACTAGATGTTTTTTTAAATTTTTGTGGGAAATTATCAGGCTTATTAATTTAGAATAGAATGTCGAAGAAACATAGGGTATAAAAAAGTAAAAGAGGGCGTAAAATCTAAAACCGAATTTGGAAACCCTGATCCGGGACGTTTGAAGCACATGCTAAAAAATCGAGTAATAGGCGACATTTTAAGACATTTTTGTGGGGAATGATTAGGCATCATAACTTAGAATAGATTTCGAAAAAAAGGAGTGTATAAAATAGTAAACGATTGCTTAAAATTGAAACCTGATTCCGGGACGTTTGAAGCACGTGCAAAAAAAAAAAAAAAAAACGAGTAATACTAGAAATTTTTTAAAATTTTTGTGGGAAATGATCAGGCTTATTAATTTAGAATAGAATGTCGAAGAAACGTAGGGTATAAAACAGTAAAAGAGGTCGTAAAATCGAAAACCTAATTTGGAAACACTAATCCGGGACGTTTGAAGCACGTGATAAAAAATTCGAGTAATAGGCGACATTTTAAGACATTTTTTGTGGGAATGATTATGCTTCATGACATAGAATCGAATTTCGAAGAAAAGGAGTGTATAAAATAGTAACCGATTGCTAAAAATTGAAACCTTATTCCGGGACGTTTGAAGCACGTGCAAAAAAAAAAACAAAAAAAAAAACCGAGTAATACTAGATGTTGTTTAAAATTTTTGTGGGAAATGATCAGGCTTAGTAATTTAGAATAGAATGTCGAACAAACATAGGGTATAAAACAGTAAAAGAGGGCGTAAAATCGAAAACCTAATTTAAAAACCTTAATCTGGAACGTTTGAAGCACGTGATAAAAAATCGAGTAATTGGAGACATTTTAAGACATTTTTTGTGGGAATGATTAGGCTTCATGACTTAGAATCGAATTTCGTAGAAAAGGAGTGTACAAAATAGTAACCGATTGCAAAAAATTGAAACCTTATTCCGGGACGTTTGAAAAAAAAAACCGATTAATACTAGATGTTTTTTAAAAATTTTTTTGGAAATGATGAGGCTTAGTAATTTAGAATATTATGTCGAAGAAACATAGGGTATAAAACAGTAAAAGATGGCGTAAAATCGAAACCTAATTTGGAAACCCTAATCCGGGACGTTTGGAGCACGTGCTAACAAACGATTATTAGGCGACAGTTTAAGAAATTTTGTGGGGAATGATTAGGCTTCATGACTTAGAATAGAATTTCGAAGAAAAGGAGTGTATAAAATTGTAAGCGATAGCATAAAATCGATACCTTATCCCGGGATGTTTGAAGCACGTGCAAAAAAAAAAAAAAAATCGAGTAATACTATATGTTTTTTAAAATTTTTGTGGGAAATGATCAGGCTTATTAATTTAGAATAGAATGTCGAAGAAACATAGGGTATAAAAAAGTAAAAGAGGGCGTAAAATCGAAAACCGAATTTGGAAACCCTAATCCGGGACGTTTGAAGCACGTGATAAAAAATTCGAGTAATAGGCGACATTTTAAGACATTATTTTGGGGAATGATTAGGCTTCATGAATTAGAATCGAATTTCGAAGAAAAAGAGTGTATAAAATAGTAAACAATTGCTTAAAATCAAAACCTTATTCCGGGACGTTTGAAGAACGTGCAAAAAAAAAAAAAAAAAAAAAAAACAAAACAAAGTAATATTAGATGTTTTTAAAAATTTTTGTGGGAAATTATCAGGCTTAGTAATTTAGAATAGAATGTCGAAGAAACATAGGGTATAAAACAGTAAAAGAGGGCGTAAAATCGAAAACCTAATTTAAAAACCCTAATCTGGAACGTTTGAAGCACGTGATAAAAAATCGAGTAATAGGTGACATTTTAAGATATTTTTTGTGGGAATGATTATGCTTCATGACTTAGAATCGAATTTCGAAGAAAAGGAGTGTATAAAATAGTAACCGATTGCTAAAAATTGAAACCTTATTCCGGGACGTTTGAAGCACGTGCAAAAAAAAAAAAAAAAAAAAAACCGAGTAATACTAGATGTTGTTTAAAATTTTTGTGGGAAATGATCAGGCTTAGTAATTTAGAATAGAATGTCGAACAAACATAGGGTATAAAACAGTAAAAGAGGGCGTAAAATCGAAAACCTAATTTAAAAACCTTAATCTGGGACGTTTGAAGCACGTGATAAAAAATCGAGTAATAGGCGCATTTTAAGACATTTTTTGTGGGAATGATTAGGCTTCATGACTTAGAATCGAATTTCAAAGAAAAGGAGTGGATAAAATAGTAAACGATTGCTTAAAATCGAAACCTTATTCCGGGACGTTTTAAGCACCTACAAAAAAAAAAAAAAAAAAAAAAAAATATCGAGTAATACTAGATGTTTTTTAAAATTTTTTTGGGAAATGATCAGGCTTATTAATTTAGAATAAAATGTCGAAGAAACATATGGTATAAAAAAGTAAAAGAGGGCGTAAAATCGAAAACTTAATTTTGAAACACTAATCCGGGACGTTTGAAGCACGTGATAAAAAATTCGAGTAATAGGCGACATTTTAAGACATTTTTTTGGGGAATGATTAGGCTTCATGAATTAGAATCGAATTTCGAAGAAAAAGAGTGTATAAAATAGTAAACAATTGCTTAAAATCAAAACCTTATTCCGGGACGTTTGAAGAACGTGCAAAAAAAAAAAAAAAAAAAACAAAACAAAACAAAGTAATACTAGATGTTTTTTAAAATTTTTGTGGGAAATTATCAGGCTTAGTAATTTAGAATAGAATGTCGAAGAAACATAGGGTATAAAACAGTAAAAGAGGGCGTAAAATCGAAAACCAAATTTAAAAACCCTAATCTGGAACGTTTGAAGCACGTGATAAAAAATCGAGTAATAGGCGACATTTTAAGATATTTTTTGTGGGAATGATTATGCTTCATGACTTAGAATCGAATTTCGAAGAAAAGGAGTGTATAAAATAGTAACCGATTGCTAGAAATTGAAACCTTATTCCGGGACGTTTGAAGCACGTGCAAAAAAAAAAAACAAAAAAAAACCGAGTAATACTAGATGTTGTTTAAAATTTTTGTGGGAAATGATCAGGCTTAGTAATTTAGAATAGAATGTCGAACAAACATAGGGTATAAAACAGTAAAAGAGGGTGTAAAATCGAAAACCTAATTTAAAAACCCTAATCTGGGACGTTTGAAGCACGTGATAAAAAATCGAGTAATTGGAGACATTTTAAGACATTTTTTGTGGGAATGATTAGGCTTCATGACTTAGAATCGAATTTCGTAGAAAAGGAGTGTATAAAATAGTAACCGATTGCTAAAAATTGAAACCTTATTCCGGGACGTTTGAAGCACGTGCAAAAAAAAAAAAAAAAAAAAAACCGAGTAATAGTAGATGTTGTTTAAAATTTTTGTGGGAAATGATCAGGCTTAGTAATTTAGAATAGAATGTCGAACAAACATAGGGTATAAAACAGTAAAAGAGGGCGTAAAATCGAAAACCTAATTTAAAAACCCTAATCTGGGACGTTTGAAGCACGTGATAAAAAATCGAGTAATAGGCGACATTTTAAAACATTTTTTGTGGGAATGATTACGCTTCATGACTTAGAATCGAATTTCGAAGAAAAGGAGTGTATAAAATAGTAACCGATTGCTAAAAATTGAAACCTCATTCCGGTTCGTTTAAAGCACGTGCAAAAAAAAAAAAAAAAAAAAAAAACGAGTAATACTAGATGTTGTTTAAAATTTTTGTGGGAAATGATCAGGCTGAGTAATTTAGAATAGAATGTCGAAGAAACATAGGGTATAAAACAGTAAAAGAGGGCGTAAAATCGAAAATCTAATTTAAAAACCCTAATCTGGGACGTTTGAAGCACGTGATAAAAAATCGAGTAATTGGAGACATTTTAAGACATTTTTTGTGGGAATGATTAGGCTTCATGACTTAGAATCGAATTTCGTAGAAAAGGAGTGTATAAAATTGTAACCGATTGCTAAAAATTGAAACCTTATTCCGGGACGTTTGAAGCACGTGCAAAAAAAAAAAAAAAAAAAAAACCGAGTAATACTAGATGTTTTTTAAAAATTTTTTTGGAAATGATCAGGCTTAGTAATTTAGAATATTATGTCGAAGAAACATAGGGTATAAAACAGTAAAAGATGGCGTAAAATCGAAACCTAATTTGGAAACCCTAATCCGGGACGTTTGAAGCACGTGCTAAAAAATCGATTATTAGTTGACATTTTAAGAAATTTTTGTGGGGAATGATTAGGCTTCATGACTTAGAATAGAATTTCGAAGAAAACGAGTGTATAAAATTGTAAGCGATAGCATAAAATCGATACCTTATCTCGGGATGTTTGAAGCACGTGCAAAAAAAAAAAAAAATCGAGTAATACTATATATTTTTTAAAATTTTTGTGGGAAATGATCAGGCTTATTAATTTAGAATAGAATGTCGAAGAAACATAGGGTATAAAAAAGTAAAAGAAGGCGTAAAATCGAAAACCGAATTTGGAAACCCTAATCCGGGACGTTTGAAGCACGTGATAAAAAATTCGAGTAATAGGCGACATTTTAAGACATTTTTTTGGGGAATGATTAGGCTTCATGAATTAGAATCGAATTTCGAAGAAAAAGAGTGTATAAAATAGTAAACAATTGCTTAAAATCAAAACCTTATTCCGGGACGTTTGAAGAACGTGCAAAAAAAAAAAAAAAAAAAAAAAAAACCGAGTAATACTAGATGTTTTTTTAAATTTTTGTGGGAAATTATCAGGCTTAGTAATTTAGAATAGAATGTCGAAGAAACATAGTGTATAAAACAGTAAAAGAGGGCGTAAAATCGAAAACCTAATTTAAAAACCCTAATCTGGAGCGTTTGGAGCACGTGATAAAAAATCGAGTAATAGGCGACATTTTAAGACATTTTTTGTGGGAAATGATTAGGCTTCATGACTTAGAATCGAATTTCAAAGAAAAGGAGTGGATAAAATAGTAAACGATTGCTTAAAATTGAAACCTTATTTCGGGACGTTCGAAGCACGTGCAAAAAAAAAAAAAAAAAAAAAAAACCGAGTAATACTAGATGTTTTTTAAAATTTTTGTGGGAAATGATCAGGCTTATTAATTTAGAATAGAATGTCGAAGAAACATAGTGTATAAAAAAGTAAAAGAGGGCGTAAAATCTAAAACCGAATTTGGAAACCCTAATCCGGGACGTTTGAAGCACATGCTAAAAAATCGAGTAATAGGCGACATTTTAAGACATTTTTTTGGGGAATGATTAGGCATCATAACTTAGAATAGATTTCGAAAAAAAGGAGTGTATAAAATAGTAAACGATTGCTTAAAATTGAAACCTGATTCCGGGACGTTTGAAGCACGCAAAAAAAAAAAAAACCGAGTAATACTAGAAATTTTTTAAAATTTTTGTGGGAAATGATCAGGCTTATTAATTTAGAATAGAATGTCGAAGAAACGTAGGGTATAAAACAGTAAAAGAGGGCGTAAAATCGAAAACCTAATTTAAAAACCCTAATCTGGGACGTTTGAAGCACGTGATAAAAAATCGAGTAATAGGCGACATTTTAAAAGATTTTTTGTGGGAATGATTACGCTTCATGACTTAGAATCGAATTTCGAAGAAAAGGAGTGTATAAAATAGTAAACGATTGCTTAAAATCGAAACCTTATTCCGGGACGTTTGAAGAACGTGCAAAAAAAAAAAAAAAAAAAAAACCAAGTAATACTAGATGTTTTTTAAAATTTTTGTGGGAAATTATCAGGCTTAGTAATTTAGAATAGAATGTCGAAGAAACATAGGGTATAAAATAGTAAAAGAGGGCGTAAAATCGAAAACCTAATTTATAAACCCTAATCTGGAACGTTTGAACCTAATTTATAAAAAATCGAGTAATAGGCGACATTTTAAGACATTTTTATGGGAATGATTATGCTTCATGACTTAGAATCGAATTTCGAAGAAAAGGAGTGTATAAAATAGTAACCGATTGCTAAAAATTGAAACCTTATTCCGGGACGTTTGAAGCACGTGCAAAAAAAAAAAAAAAAAAAAAAACCGAGTAATACTAGATGTTGTTTAAAATTGTTGTGGGAAATGATCAGGCTTAGTAATTTAGAATAGAACGTCGAAGAAACATAGGGTATAAAACAGTAAAAGAGGGCGTAAAATCGAAAATCTAATTTAAAAACCCTAATCTGGGACGTTTGAAGCACGTGATAAAAAATCGAGTAATTGGAGACATTTTAAGACATTTTTTAGGCTTCATGACTTAGAATCGAATTTCGTAGAAAAGGAGTGTATAAAATAGTAACCGATTGCTAAAAATTGAAACCTTATTCCGGGACGTTTGAAGCACATGCAAAAAAAAAAAAAAAAAAACCCAGTAATACTAGATGTTTTTTAAAATTTTTGTGGGAAATGATCAGGCTTAGTAATGTAGAATAGAATGACGAAGAAACATAGGGTATAAAACAGTGAAAGAGGGCGTAAAATCGATAACCTAATTTGGAAACCCTGATCCGGGACGTTTGAAGCACGTGCTAAAAAATCGAGTAATAGGCGACATTTTAAGAAATTTTTGTGGGGAATGATTAGGCTTCATGACTTATAATAGAATTTCGAAGAAAAGGAGTGTATAAAATAGTAAACGATTGCTAAAAATTGAAATCTTATTCCGGGACGTTTAAAGCACGTGCAAAAAAAAAAAAAACCGAGTAATACTAGATGTTTTTTAAAATTTTTGTGGGAAATGATCAGGCTTAGTAATTTAGAAGATTATGTGGAAGAAACATAGGGTATAAAATAGTAAAAGATGGCGTAAAATCGAAACCTAATTTGGAAACCGTAATCCGGGACGTTTGAAGCACGTGCTAAAAAATCGATTATAAGGCGACATTTTAAAAAAAATTTGTGGGGAATGATTAGGCTTCATGACTTCGAATAGAATTTCGAAGAAAATGTGTGAATAAAATAGTAAACGATTGCTTAAAATTGAAACCTTATTGCGGGACGTATGAAGCACGTGCAAAAACAAAAAAAAAAAAAAAAAACCCGAGTAATACTAGATGTTTTTTAAAATTTTTGTGGGAAATGATCAGGCTTAGTAATTTAGAATAGAATGTCGAAGAACCATAGGGTATAAAACTGTAAAAGAGGTCGTAAAATCGAAAACTTAATTTTCAAACACTAATCCGGGACGTTTGAAGCACGTGATAAAAAATTCGAGTAATAGGCGACATTTTAAGACATTTTTTTGGGGAATGATTAGGCTTCATGAATTAGAATCGAATTCCGAAGAAAAAGAGTGTATAAAATAGTAAACAATTGCTTAAAATGAAAACCTTATTCCGGGACGTTCGAAGAACGTGCAAAAAAAAAAAAAAAAAAAAAAACCAAGTAATACTAGATGTTTTTTAAAATTTTTGTGGGAAATTATCAGGCTTAGTAATTTAGAATCGAATGTCTAAGAAACATAGGGTATAAAAAAGTAAAAGAGGGCGTAAAATCGAAAACCTAATTTAAAAACCCTAATCTGGAACGTTTGAAGCACGTGATAAAAAATCGAGTAATAGGCGACATTTTAAGACATTTTTTGTGGGAATGATTATGCTTCATGACTTAGAATCGAATTTCGAAGAAAAGGAGTGTATAAAATAGTAACCGATTGCTAAAAATTGAAACCTTATTCCGGGACGTTTGAAGCACGTGCAAAAAAAAAAAAAAAAAAAAAAAAACCGAGTAATACTAGATGTTGTTTAAAATTTTTGTGGAAAATGATCAGGCTTAGTAATTTAGAATAGAATGTCGAAGAAACATAGGGTATAAAACAGTAAAAGAGGGCGTAAAATCGAAAACCTAATTTAAAAACCCTAATCTGGAACGTTTGAAGCACGTGATAAAAAATCGAGTAATAGGCGACATTTTAAGACATTTTTTGTGGGAATGATTAGGCTTCATGACTTAGAATCGAATTTCAAAGAAAAGGAGTGGATAAAATAGTAAACGATTGCTTAAAATTGAAACCTGATTCAGGGACGTTTGAAGCACGTGCAAAAAAAAAAAAAAAACAAAAAACCGAGTAATACTAGATGTTTTTTAAAATTTTTGTGGGAAATGATCAGGATTATTAATTTAGAATAGAATGTTGAAGAAACATAGGGTATAAAAAAGTAAAAGAGGGCGTAAAATCGAAAACCGAATTTGGAAACCCTAATCCGGGACGTTTGAAGCACGTGCTAAAAAATCGAGTAATAGGCGACATTTTAAGAAACTTTTGTGGGGAATGATTAGGCATCATAACTTAGAATAGATTTCGAAAAAAAGGAGTGTATAAAATAGTAAACGAAATCTTAAAATTGAAACCTGATTCCGGTTTGTTTGAAGCACGTGCAAAAAAAAAAAAAAAAAAAAAAAAAACCGATTAATACTAGAAATTTTTTAAAATTTTTGTGGGAAATGATCAGGCTTATTAATTTAGAATAGAATGTCGAAGAAACGTAGGGTATAAAACAGTAAAAGAGGTCGTAAAATCGAAAACCTAATTTGGAAACACTAATCCGGGACGTTTGAAGCACGTGATAAAAAATTCGAGTAATAGGCGATATTTTAAGAAATTTTTGTTGGGAATGATTAGGCTTCATGACTTAGAATAGAATTTCGAAGAAAACGAGTGTATAAAATAGTAAACGATTGCTTAAAATCGAAACCGTATTCCGGGACGTTTGAAGCACGTGCAAAAAAAAAAACAAAAAAAAAAAAAACCGAGTAATACTAGATGTTTTTTAAAATTTTTGTGGGAAATGATCAGGCTTATTAATTTAGAATAGAATGTCGAAGAAACATAGGGTATAAAAAAGTAAAAGAGGGCGTAAAATCGAAAACTTAATTTTGAAACACTAATCCGGGACGTTTGAAGCACGTGATAAAAAATTCGAGTAATAGGCGACATTTTAAGACATTTTTTTGGGGAATGATTAGGCTTCATGAATTAGAATCGAATTTCGAAGAAAAAGAGTGTATAAAATAGTAAACAATTGCTTAAAATCAAAACCTTATTCCGGGACGTTTGAAGAACGTGCAAAAAAAAAAAAAAAACACCAAGTAATACTAGATGTTTTTTAAAATTTGTGGGAAATTATCAGGCTTAGTAATTTAGAATAGAATGTCGAAGAAACATAGGGTATAAAATAGTAAAAGAGGGCGTAAAATCGAAAA
This sequence comes from Cucurbita pepo subsp. pepo, assembly GCF_057944985.1. Classification (NCBI taxonomy): domain Eukaryota; kingdom Viridiplantae; phylum Streptophyta; class Magnoliopsida; order Cucurbitales; family Cucurbitaceae; genus Cucurbita; species Cucurbita pepo. The sequence continues at coordinate 5,364,569 of NC_141814.1, read as the reverse complement.
CCTAATTTAAAAACCCTAATCTGGAACGTTTGAAGCACATGATAAAAAATTGAGTAATAGGCGACATTTTAAGACATTTTTTGTGGGAATGATTATGCTTCATGACTTAGAATCGAATTTCGAAGAAAAGGAGTGTATAAAATAGTAACCGATTGCTAAAAATTGAAACCTTATTGCGGGACGTTTGAAGCACGTGCAAAAAAAAAAAAAAAAAAAAAAAAACCGAGTAATACTAGATGTTGTTTAAAATTGTTGTGGGAAATGATCAGGCTTAGTAATTTAGAATAGAACGTCGAAGAAACATAGGGTATAAAACAGTAAAAGAGGGCGTAAAATCGAAAATCTAATTTAAAAATCCTAATCTGGGACGTTTGAAGCACGTGATAAAAAATCGAGTAATTGGAGACATTTTAAGACATTTTTTAGGCTTCATGACTTAGAATCGAATTTCGTAGAAAAGGAGTGTATAAAATAGTAACCGATTGCTAAAAATTGAAACCTTATTCCGGGATGTTTGAAGCACATGCAAAAAAAAAAAAAAAAAAAACCGAGTAATACTAGATGTTTTTTAAAATTTTTGTGGGAAATGATCAGGCTTAGTAATGTAGAATAGAATGTCGAAGAAACATAGGGTATAAAACAGTGAAAGAGGGCGTAAAATCGATAACCTAATTTGGAAACCCTAATCCGGGACGTTTGAAGCACGTGCTAAAAAATCGAGTAATAGGCGACATTTTAAGAAATTTTTGTGGGGAATGATTAGACTTCATGACTTATAATAGAATTTCGAAGAAAAGGAGTGTATAAAATAGTAAACGATTGCTAAAAATTGAAACCTTATTCCGGGACGTTTAAAGCACGTGCAAAAAAAAAAAAACCGAGTAATACTAGATGTTTTTTAAAATTTTTGTGGGAAATGATCAGGCTTAGTAATTTAGAATAGAATGTCGAAGAACCATAGGGTATAAAACAGTAAAAGATGGCGTAAAATCGAAAACTTAATTTTGAAACACTAATCCGGGACGTTTGAAGCACGTGATAAAAAATTCGAGTAATAGGCGACATTTTAAGACATTTTTTTGGGGAATGATTAGGCTTCATGAATTAGAATCGAATTTCGAAGAAAAAGAGTGTATAAAATAGTAAACAATTGCTTAAAATCAAAACCTTATTCCGGGACGTTTGAAGAACGTGCAAAAAAAAAAAAAAAAAAACAAAACAAAGTAATACTAGATGTTTTTTAAAATTTTTTTGGGAAATTATCAGGCTTAGTAATTTAGAATAGAATGTCGAAGAAACATAGGGTATAAAACAGTAAAAGAGGGCGTAAAATCGAAAACATAATTTAAAAACCCTAATCTGGAACGTTTGAAGCACGTGATAAAAAATCGAGTAATAGGCGACATTTTAAGACATTTTTTGTGGGAATGATTAGGCTTCATGACTTAGAATCGAATTTCAAAGAAAAGGAGTGGATAAAATAGTAAACGATTGCTTAAAATCGAAACCTTATTCAGGGACGTTTGAAGCACCTGCAAAAAACAAAAAAAAAAAAAAAAAAAAAACCGAGTAATACTAGATGTTTTTTAAAAATTTTTTTGGGAAAGGATCAGGCTTATTAATTTAGAATAGAATGTCGAAGAAACATAGGGTATAAAAAAGTAAAAGAGGGCGTAAAATCGAAAACTTAATTTTGAAACACTAATCCGGGACGTTTGAAGCACGTGATAAAAATTTCGAGTAATAGGCGACATTTTAAGACATTTTTTTGGGGAATGATTAGGCTTCATGAATTAGAATCGAATTTCGAAGAAAAAGAGTGTATAAAATAGTAAACAATTGCTTAAAATCAAAACCTTATTCCGGGACGTTTGAAGAACGTGCAAAAAAAAAAAAAAAAAAAAAAACAAAACAGAGTAATACTAGATGTTTTTTAAAATTTTTTTGGGAAATTATCAGGCTTAGTAATTTAGAATAGAATGTCGAAGAAACATAGGGTATAAAACAGTAAAAGAGGGCGTAAAATCGAAAACCTAATTTAAAAACCCTAATCTGGAACGTTTGAAGCACGTGATAAAAAATCGAGTAATAGGCGACATTTTAAGATATTTTTTGTGGGAATGATTATGCTTCATGACTTAGAATCGAAGTTCGAAGAAAAGGAGTGTATAAAATAGGAACCGATTGCTAAAAATTGAAACTTTATTCCGGGACATTTGAAGCACGTGCAAAAAAAAAAAAAAAAAAAAAAAACCGAGTAATACTAGATGTTGTTTAAAATTTTTGTGGGAAATGATCAGGCTTAGTAATTTAGAATAGAATGTCGAACAAACATAGGGTATAAAACAGTAAAAGAGGGCGTAAAATTGAAAACCTAATTTAATAACGCTAATCTGGGACGTTTGAAGCACGTGATAAAAATTCGAGTAATAGGCGACCTTTTAATTCATTTTTTTGGGGAATGATTAAGCTTCATGAATTAGAATCGAATTTCGAAGAAAAAGAGTGTATAAAATAGTAAACAATTGCTTAAAATCAAAACCTTATTCCGGGACGTTTGAAGAACGTGCAAAAAAAAAAAAAAAAAAAAACCGAGTAATACTAGATGTTTTTTAAAATTTTTGTGGGAAATTATCAGGCTTAGTAATTTAGAATAGAATGTCGAAGAAACATAGGGTATAAAACAGTAAAAGACGGCGTAAATCGAAAACCTAATTTAAAAACCCTAATCTGGAACGTTTGAAGCACGTGATAAAAAATCGAGTAATAGGCGACATTTTAAGATATTTTTTGTGGGAATAATTATGCTTCATGACTTAGAATCGAATTTCGAAGAAAAGGAGTGTATAAAATAGTAACCGATTGCTAAAAATTGAAACCTTATTCCGGGACGTTTGAAGCACGTGCAAAAAAAAAAAAAAAAAAAAAAAAACCGAGTAATAATAGATGTTGTTTAAAATTTTTGTGGGAAATTATCAGGCTTAGTAATTTAGAATAGAATGTCGAAGAAACATAGGGTATAAAACAGTAAAAGAGGGCGTAAAATCGAAAACCTAATTTAAAAACCCTAATCTGGAACGTTTGAAGCACGTGATAAAAAATCGAGTAATAGGCGACATTTTAAGACATTTTTTGTGGGAATGATTAGGCTTCATGACTTAGAATCGAATTTCAAAGAAAAGGAGTGGATAAAATAGTAAACGATTGCTTAAAATTGAAACCTGATTCAGGGACCTTTGAAGCACGTGCAAAAAAAAAAAAAAAAAACAAAAAACCGAGTAATACTAGATGTTTTTTAAAATTTTTGTGGGAAATGATCAGGATTATTAATTTAGAATAGAATGTCGAAGAAACATAGGGTATAAAAAAGTAAAAGAGGGCGTAAAATCGAAAACCGAATTTGAAAACCCTAATCCGGGACGTTTGATGCACGTGCTAAAAAATCGAGTAATAGGCGACATTTTAAGAAATTTTTGTGGGGAATGATTAGGCATCATAACTTAGAATAGATTTCGAAAAAAAGGAGTGTATAAAATAGTAAACGATTGCTTAAAATTTAAACCTGATTTCGGTTCGTTTGTAGCACGTGCAAAAAAAAAAAAAAAAAAAAAAAAAAAAACCGATTAATACTAGAAATTTTTTAAAATTTTTGTGGGAAATGATCAGGCTTATTAATTTAGAATAGAATGTCGAAGAAACGTAGGGTATAAAACAGTAAAAGAGGTCGTAAAATCGAAAACCTAATTTGGAAACACTAATCCGGGACGTTTGAAGCACGTGATAAAAAATTCGAGTAATAGGCGATATTTTAAGAAATTTTTGTTGGGAATGATTAGGCTTCATGACTTAGAATAGAATTTCGAAGAAAACGAGTGTATAAAATAGTAAACGATTGCTTAAAATCGAAACCGTATTCCGGGACGTTTGAAGCACGTGCAAAAAAAAAAAAAAAAAAAAAAAAAAAACCGAGTAATACTAGATGTTTTTTAAAATTTTTGTGGGAAATTATCAGGCTTAGTAATTTAGAATAGAATGTCGAAGAAACATAGGGTATAAAACAGTAAAAGACGGCGTAAATCGAAAACCTAATTTAAAAACCCTAATCTGGAACGTTTGAAGCACGTGATAAAAAATCGAGTAATAGGCGACATTTTAAGATATTTTTTGTTGGAATAATTATGCTTCATGACTTAGAATCGAATTTCGAAGAAAAGGAGTGTATAAAATAGTAACCGATTGCTAAAAATTGAAACCTTATTCCGGGACGTTTGAAGCACGTGCAAAAAAAAAAAAAAAAAAAAAAAAAACCGAGTAATACTAGATGTTGTTTAAAATTTTTGTGGGAAATTATCAGGCTTAGTAATTTAGAATAGAATGTCGAAGAAACATAGGGTATAAAACAGTAAAAGAGGGCGTAAAATCGAAAACCTAATTTAAAAACCCTAATCTGGAACGTTTGAAGCACGTGATAAAAAATCGAGTAATAGGCGACATTTTAAGACATTTTTTGTGGGAATGATTAGGCTTCATGACTTAGAATCGAATTTCAAAGAAAAGGAGTGGATAAAATAGTAAACGATTGCTTAAAATTGAAACCTGATTCAGGGACCTTTGAAGCACGTGCAAAAAAAAAAAAAAACAAAACAAAAAACCGAGTAATACTAGATGTTTTTTAAAATTTTTGTGGGAAATGATCAGGATTATTAATTTAGAATAGAATGTCGAAGAAACATAGGGTATAAAAAAGTAAAAGAGGGCGTAAAATCGAAAACCGAATTTGGAAACCCTAATCCGGGACGTTTGAAGCACGTGCTAAAAAATCGAGTAATAGGCGACATTTTAAGAAATTTTTGTGGGGAATGATTAGGCATCATAACTTAGAATAGATTACGAAAAAAAGGAGTGTATAAAATAGTAAACGATTGCTTAAAATTGAAACCTGATTTCGGTTCGTTTGAAGCACGTGCAAAAAAAAAAAAAAAAAAAAAAAAAAACCGATTAATACTAGAAATTTTTTAAAATTTTTGTGGGAAATGATCATGCTTATTAATTTAGAATAGAATGTCGAAGAAACGTAGGGTATAAAACAGTAAAAGAGGTCGTAAAATCGAAAACCTAATTTGGAAACACTAATCCGGGACGTTTGAAGCACGTGATAAAAAATTCGAGTAATAGGCGATATTTTAAGAAATTTTTGTTGGGAATGATTAGGCTTCATGACTTAGAATAGAATTTCAAAGAAAACGAGTGTATAAAATAGTAAACGATTGCTTAAAATCGAAACCTTATTCCGGGACGTTTGAAGCACGTGGAAAAAAAAAAAAAAAAACCGAGTAATACTAGATGTTTTTTAAAATTTTTGTGGGAAATGATCAGGCTTATTAATTTAGAATAGAATGTCGAAGAAACATAGGGTATAAAAAAGTAAAAGAGGGCGTAAAATCGAAAACTTAATTTTGAAACACTAACCCGGGACGTTTGAAGCACGTGATAAAAAATTCGAGTAATAGGCGACATTTTAAGACATTTTTTTGGGGAATGATTAGGCTTCATGAATTAGAATCGAATTTCGAAGAAAAAGAGTGTATAAAATAGTAAACAATTGCTTAAAATCAAAACCTTATTCCGGGACGTTTGAAGAACGTGCAAAAAAAAAAAAAAAAAAAAAACAAAACAAAGTAATACTAGATGTTTTTTAAAATTTTTTTGGGAAATTATCAGGCTTAGTAATTTAGAATAGAATGTCGAAGAAACATAGGGTATAAAACAGTAAAAGAGGGCGTAAAATCGAAAACCTAATTTAAAAACCCTAATCTGGAACGTTTGAAGCACGTGATAAAAAATCGAGTAATAGGCGACATTTTAAGGTATTTTTTGTGGGAATGATTATGCTTCATGACTTAGAATCGAAGTTCGAAGAAAAGGAGTGTATAAAATAGGAACCGATTGCTAAAAATTGAAACCTTATTCCGGGACATTTGAAGCACGTGCAAAAAAAAAAAAAAAAAAAAAAAAAACCGAGTTATACTAGATGTTGTTTAAAATTTTTGTGGGAAATAATCAGGCTTAGTAATTTAGAATAGAATGTCGAACAAACATAGGGTATAAAACAGTAAAAGAGGGCGTAAAATTGAAAACCTAATTTAATAACCCTAATCTGGGACGTTTGAAGCACGTGATAAAAATTCGAGTAATAGGCGACCTTTTAATTCATTTTTTTGGGGAATGATTAAGCTTCATGAATTAGAATCGAATTTCGAAGAAAAAGAGTGTATAAAATAGTAAACAATTGCTTAAAATCAAAACCTTATTCCGGGACGTTTGAAGAACGTGCAAAAAAAAAAAAAAAAAAAAAAAACCGAGTAATACTAGATGTTTTTTAAAATTTTTGTGGGAAATTATCAGGATTAGTAATTTAGAATAGAATGTCGAAGAAACATAGGGTATAAAACAGTAAAAGACGGCGTAAATCGAAAACCTAATTTAAAAACCCTAATCTGGAACGTTTGAAGCACGTGATAAAAAATCGAGTAAGAGGCGACATTTTAAGATATTTTTTGTGGGAATAATTATGCTTCATGACTTAGAATCGAATTTCGAAGAAAAGGAGTGTATAAAATAGTAACCGATTGCTAAAAATTGAAACCTTATTCCGGGACGTTTGAAGCACGTGCAAAAAAAAAAAAAAAAAAAAAAAAAAAAAACCGAGTAATACTAGATGTTGTTTAAAATTTTTGTGGGAAATTATCAGGCTTAGTAATTTAGAATAGAATGTCGAAGAAACATAGGGTATAAAAAAGTAAAAGATGGCATAAAATCGAAACCTAATTTGGAAACCCTAAAACGGGACGTTTGAAGCACGTGCTAAAAAATCGATTATTAGGCGATATTTTAAGAAATTTTTGTTGGGAATGATTAGGCTTCATGACTTAGAATAGAATTTGGAAGAAAAGGAGTTTTTAAAATAGTAAACGATTGCTTAAAATCGAAACCTTATTCCGGGACGTTTGAAGCACATGCAAAAACAAAAAAAAAAAAACCGAGTAATGCTTGATGTTTTTTAAAATTTTTGTGGGAAATGATCAGGCTTAGTAATTTAGAATAGAATGTCGACGAAACATAGGGTATAAAACAGTAAAAGAGGGCATAAAATCGAAAACCTAATTTGGAAACCCTAATCCTGGACGTTTGAAACACGTTCTAAAAAATCGAGTAATAGTCGACATTTTAAGAAATTTTGGTTGGGAATAATTAGGTTTCATGACTTAGAATAGAATTTCGAAGAAAAGGAGTGTATAAAATAGTAAACGATTGCTTAAAATCGAAACCTTATTCCGGGACGTTTGAAGCACGTGCAAAAAAAAAAAAAACAAAAAACAAAAACCGAGTGATACTTGATGTTTTTTAAAATTTTTGTGGGAAATGTTCAGGCTTAGTAATTTAGAATAGAATTTCGAAGAAACATAGGGTATAAAACAGTAAAAGAGGGCGTAAAATCGAAAACCTAATTTGGAAACCCTACTCCGGGACGTTTGAAGCACGTGCTAAAAAATTGAGTAATAGTCGACATTTTAAGAAATTTTGGTTGGGAATGATTAGGCTTCATGACTTAGAATAGAATTTCGAAGAAAAGGAGTGTATAAAATAGTAAACGATTGCTTAAAATCGAAACCTTATTCCGGGACGTTTGAAGCACGTGCAAAAAAAAAAAAAAAAAAAAACAAAAACCGAGTGATACTTGATGTTTTTAAAAATTTTTGTGGGAAATGATCAGGCTTATTAATTTAGAATAGAATGTCGAAGAAACATAGGGTATAAAAAAGTAAAAGAGGGCGTAAAATCGAAAACTTAATTTTGAAACACTAATCCGGGACGTTTGAAGCACGTGATAAAAATTTCGAGTAATAGGCGACATTTTAAGACATTTTTTTGGGGAATGATTAGGCTTCATGAATTAGAATCGAATTTCGAAGAAAAAGAGTGTATAACATAGTAAACAATTGCTTAAAATCAAAACCTTATTCCGGGACGTTTGAAGAACGTGCAAAAAAAAAAAAAAAAAAAAAAACAAAACAAAGTAATACTAGATGTTTTTTAAAATTTTTTTGGGAAATTATCAGGCTTAGTAATTTAGAATAGAATGTCGAAGAAACATAGGGTATAAAACAGTAAAAGAGGGCGTAAAATCGAAAACCTAATTTAAAAACCCTAATCTGGAACGTTTGAAGCACGTGATAAAAAATCGAGTAATAGGCGACATTTTAAGATATTTTTTGTGGGAATGATTATGCTTCATGACTTAGAATCGAAGTTCGAAGAAAAGGAGTGTATAAAATAGGAACCGATTGCTAAAAATTGAAACTTTATTCCGGGACATTTGAAGCACGTGCAAAAAAAAAAAAAAAAAAAAAAAAACCGAGTAATACTAGATGTTGTTTAAAATTTTTGTGGGAAATGATCAGGCTTAGTAATTTAGAATAGAATGTCGAACAAACATAGGGTATAAAACAGTAAAAGAGGGCGTAAAATTGAAAACCTAATTTAATAACGCTAATCTGGGACGTTTGAAGCACGTGATAAAAATTCGAGTAATAGGCGACCTTTTAATTCATTTTTTTGGGGAATGATTAAGCTTCATGAATTAGAATCGAATTTCGAAGAAAAAGAGTGTATAAAATAGTAAACAATTGCTTAAAATCAAAACCTTATTCCGGGACGTTTGAAGAACGTGCAAAAAAAAAAAAAAAAAAAAACCGAGTAATACTAGATGTTTTTTAAAATTTTTGTGGGAAATGATCAGGCTTAGTAATTTAGAATAGAATGTCGAAGAAACATAGGGTATAAAACAGTAAAAGACGGCGTAAATCGAAAACCTAATTTAAAAACCCTAATCTGGAACGTTTGAAGCACGTGATAAAAAATCGAGTAATAGGCGACATTTTAAGATATTTTTTGTGGGAATAATTATGCTTCATGACTTAGAATCGAATTTCGAAGAAAAGGAGTGTATAAAATAGTAACCGATTGCTAAAAATTGAAACCTTATTCCGGGACGTTTGAAGCACGTGCAAAAAAAAAAAAAAAAAAAAAAAAAAAAACCGAGTAATAATAGATGTTGTTTAAAATTTTTGTGGGAAATTATCAGGCTTAGTAATTTAGAATAGAATGTCGAAGAAACATAGGGTATAAAACAGTAAAAGAGGGCGTAAAATCGAAAACCTAATTTAAAAACCCTAATCTGGAACGTTTGAAGCACGTGATAAAAAATCGAGTAATAGGCGACATTTTAAGACATTTTTTGTGGGAATGATTAGGCTTCATGACTTAGAATCGAATTTCAAAGAAAAGGAGTGGATAAAATAGTAAACGATTGCTTAAAATTGAAACCTGATTCAGGGACCTTTGAAGCACGTGCAAAAAAAAAAAAAAAAACAAAAAACCGAGTAATACTAGATGTTTTTTAAAATTTTTGTGGGAAATGATCAGGATTATTAATTTAGAATAGAATGTCGAAGAAACATAGGGTATAAAAAAGTAAAAGAGGGCGTAAAATCGAAAACCGAATTTGAAAACCCTAATCCGGGACGTTTGATGCACGTGCTAAAAAATCGAGTAATAGGCGACATTTTAAGAAATTTTTGTGGGGAATGATTAGGCATCATAACTTAGAATAGATTTCGAAAAAAAGGAGTGTATAAAATAGTAAACGATTGCTTAAAATTTAAACCTGATTTCGGTTCGTTTGAAGCACGTGCAAAAAAAAAAAAAAAAAAAAAAAAAAACCGATTAATACTAGAAATTTTTTAAAATTTTTGTGGGAAATGATCAGGCTTATTAATTTAGAATAGAATGTCGAAGAAACGTAGGGTATAAAACAGTAAAAGAGGTCGTAAAATCGAAAACCTAATTTGGAAACACTAATCCGGGACGTTTGAAGCACGTGATAAAAAATTCGAGTAATAGGCGATATTTTAAGAAATTTTTGTTGGGAATGATTAGGCTTCATGACTTAGAATAGAATTTCGAAGAAAACGAGTGTATAAAATAGTAAACGATTGCTTAAAATCGAAACCGTATTCCGGGACGTTTGAAGCACGTGCAAAAAAAAAAAAAAAAAAAAAAAAAAAACCGAGTAATACTAGATGTTTTTTAAAATTTTTGTGGGAAATTATCAGGCTTAGTAATTTAGAATAGAATGTCGAAGAAACATAGGGTATAAAACAGTAAAAGACGGCGTAAATCGAAAACCTAATTTAAAAACCCTAATCTGGAACGTTTGAAGCACGTGATAAAAAATCGAGTAATAGGCGACATTTTAAGATATTTTTTGTGGGAATAATTATGCTTCATGACTTAGAATCGAATTTCGAAGAAAAGGAGTGTATAAAATAGTAACCGATTGCTAAAAATTGAAACCTTATTCCGGGACGTTTGAAGCACGTGCAAAAAAAAAAAAAAAAAAAAAAAAAAAACCGAGTAATACTAGATGTTGTTTAAAATTTTTGTGGGAAATTATCAGGCTTAGTAATTTAGAATAGAATGTCGAAGAAACATAGGGTATAAAACAGTAAAAGAGGGCGTAAAATCGAAAACCTAATTTAAAAACCCTAATCTGGAACGTTTGAAGCACGTGATAAAAAATCGAGTAATAGGCGACATTTTAAGACATTTTTTGTGGGAATGATTAGGCTTCATGACTTAGAATCGAATTTCAAAGAAAAGGAGTGGATAAAATAGTAAACGATTGCTTAAAATTGAAACCTGATTCAGGGACCTTTGAAGCACGTGCAAAAAAAAAAAAACAAAACAAAAAACCGAGTAATACTAGATGTTTTTTAAAATTTTTGTGGGAAATGATCAGGATTATTAATTTAGAATAGAATGTCGAAGAAACATAGGGTATAAAAAAGTAAAAGAGGGCGTAAAATCGAAAACCGAATTTGGAAACCCTAATCCGGGACGTTTGAAGCAGTTGCTAAAAAATCGAGTAATAGGCGACATTTTAAGAAATTTTTGTGGGGAATGATTAGGCATCATAACTTAGAATAGATTACGAAAAAAAGGAGTGTATAAAATAGTAAACGATTGCTTAAAATTGAAACCTGATTTCGGTTCGTTTGAAGCACGTGCAAAAAAAAAAAAAAAAAAAAAAAAAAACCGATTAATACTAGAAATTTTTTAAAATTTTTGTGGGAAATGATCATGCTTATTAATTTAGAATAGAATGTCGAAGAAACGTAGGGTATAAAACAGTAAAAGAGGTCGTAAAATCGAAAACCTAATTTGGAAACACTAATCCGGGACGTTTGAAGCACGTGATAAAAAATTCGAGTAATAGGCGATATTTTAAGAAATTTTTGTTGGGAATGATTAGGCTTCATGACTTAGAATAGAATTTCAAAGAAAACGAGTGTATAAAATAGTAAACGATTGCTTAAAATCGAAACCTTATTCCGGGACGTTTGAAGCACGTGGAAAAAAAAAAAAAAAAACCGAGTAATACTAGATGTTTTTTAAAATTTTTGTGGGAAATGATCAGGCTTATTAATTTAGAATAGAATGTCGAAGAAACATAGGGTATAAAAAAGTAAAAGAGGGCGTAAAATCGAAAACTTAATTTTGAAACACTAACCCGGGACGTTTGAAGCACGTGATAAAAAATTCGAGTAATAGGCGACATTTTAAGACATTTTTTTGGGGAATGATTAGGCTTCATGAATTAGAATCGAATTTCGAAGAAAAAGAGTGTATAAAATAGTAAACAATTGCTTAAAATGAAAACCTTATTCCGGGACGTTTGAAGAACGTGAGAAAAAAAAAAAAAAAAAAAAAAAAAACAAAGTAATACTAGATGTTTTTTAAAATTTTTTTGGGAAATTATCAGGCTTAGTAATTTAGAATAGAATGTCGAAGAAACATAGGGTATAAAACAGTAAAAGAGGGCGTAAAATCGAAAACCTAATTTAAAAACCCTAATCTGGAACGTTTGAAGCACGTGATAAAAAATCGAGTAATAGGCGACATTTTAAGGTATTTTTTGTGGGAATGATTATGCTTCATGACTTAGAATCGAAGTTCGAAGAAAAGGAGTGTATAAAATAGGAACCGATTGCTAAAAATTGAAACCTTATTCCGGGACATTTGAAGCACGTGCAAAAAAAAAAAAAAAAAAAAAAAAAAACCGAGTTATACTAGATGTTGTTTAAAATTTTTGTGGGAAATAATCAGGCTTAGTAATTTAGAATAGAATGTCGAACAAACATAGGGTATAAAACAGTAAAAGAGGGCGTAAAATTGAAAACCTAATTTAATAACCCTAATCTGGGACGTTTGAAGCACGTGATAAAAATTCGAGTAATAGGCGACCTTTTAATTCATTTTTTTGGGGAATGATTAAGCTTCATGAATTAGAATCGAATTTCGAAGAAAAAGAGTGTATAAAATAGTAAACAATTGCTTAAAATCAAAACCTTATTCCGGGACGTTTGAAGAACGTGCAAAAAAAAAAAAAAAAAAAAAAAACCGAGTAATACTAGATGTTTTTTAAAATTTTTGTGGGAAATTATCAGGCTTAGTAATTTAGAATAGAATGTCGAAGAAACATAGGGTATAAAACAGTAAAAGACGGCGTAAATCGAAAACCTAATTTAAAAACCCTAATCTGGAACGTTTGAAGCACGTGATAAAAAATCGAGTAAGAGGCAACATTTTAAGATATTTTTTGTGGGAATAATTATGCTTCATGACTTAGAATCGAATTTCGAAGAAAAGGAGTGTATAAAATAGTAACCGATTGCTAAAAATTGAAACCTTATTCCGGGACGTTTGAAGCACGTGCAAAAAAAAAAAAAAAAAAAAAAAAAAAACCGAGTAATACTAGATGTTGTTTAAAATTTTTGTGGGAAATTATCAGGCTTAGTAATTTAGAATAGAATGTCGAAGAAACATAGGGTATAAAAAAGTAAAAGATGGCATAAAATCGAAACCTAATTTGGAAACCCTAAAACGGGACGTTTGAAGCACGTGCAAAAAATCGATTATTAGGCGATATTTTAAGAAATTTTTGTTGGGAATGATTAGGCTTCATGACTTAGAATAGAATTTCGAAGAAAAGGAGTTTTTAAAATAGTAAACGATTGCTTAAAATCGAAACCTTATTCCGGGACGTTTGAAGCACATGCAAAAACAAAAACAAAAAAACCGAGTAATGCTTGATGTTTTTTAAAATTTTTGTGGGAAATGATCAGGCTTATTAATTTAGAATAGAATGTCGAAGAAACGTAGGGTATAAAACAGTAAAAGAGGTCGTAAAATCGAAAACCTAATTTGGAAACACTAATCCGGGACGTTTGAAGCACGTGATAAAAAATTCGAGTAATAGGCGATATTTTAAGAAATTTTTGTTGGGAATGATTAGGCTTCATGACTTAGAATAGAATTTCGAAGAAAACGAGTGTATAAAATAGTAAACGATTGCTTAAAATCGAAACCGTATTCCGGGACGTTTGAAGCACGTGCAAAAAAAAAAAAAAAAAAAAAAAAAACCGAGTAATACTAGATGTTTTTTAAAATTTTTGTGGGAAATTATCAGGCTTAGTAATTTAGAATAGAATGTCGAAGAAACATAGGGTATAAAACAGTAAAAGACGGCGTAAATCGAAAACCTAATTTAAAAACCCTAATCTGGAACGTTTGAAGCACGTGATAAAAAATCGAGTAATAGGCGACATTTTAAGATATTTTTTGTGGGAATAATTATGCTTCATGACTTAGAATCGAATTTCGAAGAAAAGGAGTGTATAAAATAGTAACCGATTGCTAAAAATTGAAACCTTATTCCGGGACGTTTGAAGCACGTGCAAAAAAAAAAAAAAAAAAAAAAAAAACCGAGTAATACTAGATGTTGTTTAAAATTTTTGTGGGAAATTATCAGGCTTAGTAATTTAGAATAGAATGTCGAAGAAACATAGGGTATAAAACAGTAAAAGAGGGCGTAAAATCGAAAACCTAATTTAAAAACCCTAATCTGGAACGTTTGAAGCACGTGATAAAAAATCGAGTAATAGGCGACATTTTAAGACATTTTTTGTGGGAATGATTAGGCTTCATGACTTAGAATCGAATTTCAAAGAAAAGGAGTGGATAAAATAGTAAACGATTGCTTAAAATTGAAACCTGATTCAGGGACCTTTGAAGCACGTGCAAAAAAAAAAAAACAAAACAAAAAACCGAGTAATACTAGATGTTTTTTAAAATTTTTGTGGGAAATGATCAGGATTATTAATTTAGAATAGAATGTCGAAGAAACATAGGGTATAAAAAAGTAAAAGAGGGCGTAAAATCGAAAACCGAATTTGGAAACCCTAATCCGGGACGTTTGAAGCAGTTGCTAAAAAATCGAGTAATAGGCGACATTTTAAGAAATTTTTGTGGGGAATGATTAGGCATCATAACTTAGAATAGATTACGAAAAAAAGGAGTGTATAAAATAGTAAACGATTGCTTAAAATTGAAACCTGATTTCGGTTCGTTTGAAGCACGTGCAAAAAAAAAAAAAAAAAAAAAAAAAAAACCGATTAATACTAGAAATTTTTTAAAATTTTTGTGGGAAATGATCATGCTTATTAATTTAGAATAGAATGTCGAAGAAACGTAGGGTATAAAACAGTAAAAGAGGTCGTAAAATCGAAAACCTAATTTGGAAACACTAATCCGGGACGTTTGAAGCACGTGATAAAAAATTCGAGTAATAGGCGATATTTTAAGAAATTTTTGTTGGGAATGATTAGGCTTCATGACTTAGAATAGAATTTCAAAGAAAACGAGTGTATAAAATAGTAAACGATTGCTTAAAATCGAAACCTTATTCCGGGACGTTTGAAGCACGTGGAAAAAAAAAAAAAAAAAACCGAGTAATACTAGATGTTTTTTAAAATTTTTGTGGGAAATGATCAGGCTTATTAATTTAGAATAGAATGTCGAAGAAACATAGCGTATAAAAAAGTAAAAGAGGGCGTAAAATCGAAAACTTAATTTTGAAACACTAACCCGGGACGTTTGAAGCACGTGATAAAAAATTCGAGTAATAGGCGACATTTTAAGACATTTTTTTGGGGAATGATTAGGCTTCATGAATTAGAATCGAATTTCGAAGAAAAAGAGTGTATAAAATAGTAAACAATTGCTTAAAATGAAAACCTTATTCCGGGACGTTTGAAGAACGTGCAAAAAAAAAAAAAAAAAAAAAAAAACAAAGTAATACTAGATGTTTTTTAAAATTTTTTTGGGAAATTATCAGGCTTAGTAATTTAGAATAGAATGTCGAAGAAACATAGGGTATAAAACAGTAAAAGAGGGCGTAAAATCGAAAACCTAATTTAAAAACCCTAATCTGGAACGTTTGAAGCACGTGATAAAAAATCGAGTAATAGGCGACATTTTAAGGTATTTTTTGTGGGAATGATTATGCTTCATGACTTAGAATCGAAGTTCGAAGAAAAGGAGTGTATAAAATAGGAACCGATTGCTAAAAATTGAAACCTTATTCCGGGACATTTGAAGCACGTGCAAAAAAAAAAAAAAAAAAAAAAAAAAACCGAGTTATACTAGATGTTGTTTAAAATTTTTGTGGGAAATAATCAGGCTTAGTAATTTAGAATAGAATGTCGAACAAACATAGGGTATAAAACAGTAAAAGAGGGCGTAAAATTGAAAACCTAATTTAATAACCCTAATCTGGGACGTTTGAAGCACGTGATAAAAATTCGAGTAATAGGCGACCTTTTAATTCATTTTTTTGGGGAATGATTAAGCTTCATGAATTAGAATCGAATTTCGAAGAAAAAGAGTGTATAAAATAGTAAACAATTGCTTAAAATCAAAACCTTATTCCGGGACGTTTGAAGAACGTGCAAAAAAAAAAAAAAAAAAAAAAACCGAGTAATACTAGATGTTTTTTAAAATTTTTGTGGGAAATTATCAGGCTTAGTAATTTAGAATAGAATGTCGAAGAAACATAGGGTATAAAACAGTAAAAGACGGCGTAAATCGAAAACCTAATTTAAAAACCCTAATCTGGAACGTTTGAAGCACGTGATAAAAAATCGAGTAAGAGGCAACATTTTAAGATATTTTTTGTGGGAATAATTATGCTTCATGACTTAGAATCGAATTTCGAAGAAAAGGAGTGTATAAAATAGTAACCGATTGCTAAAAATTGAAACCTTATTCCGGGACGTTTGAAGCACGTGCAAAAAAAAAAAAAAAAAAAAAAAAAAACCGAGTAATACTAGATGTTGTTTAAAATTTTTGTGGGAAATTATCAGGCTTAGTAATTTATAATAGAATGTCGAAGAAACATAGGGTATAAAAAAGTAAAAGATGGCATAAAATCGAAACCTAATTTGGAAACCCTAAAACGGGACGTTTGAAGCACGTGCTAAAAAATCGATTATTAGGCGATATTTTAAGAAATTTTTGTTGGGAATGATTAGGCTTCATGACTTAGAATAGAATTTCGAAGAAAAGGAGTTTTTAAAATAGTAAACGATTGCTTAAAATCGAAACCTTATTCCGGGACGTTTGAAGCACATGCAAAAACAAAAACAAAAAAACCGAGTAATGCTTGATGTTTTTTAAAATTTTTGTGGGAAATGATCAGGCTTAGTAATTTAGAATAGAATGTCGACGAAACATAGGGTATAAAACAGTAAAAGAGGGCATAAAATCGAAAACCTAATTTTGAAACCCTAGTCCTGGACGTTTGAAACACGTTCTAAAAAATCGAGTAATAGTCGACATTTTAAGAAATTTTGGTTGGGAATAATTAGGTTTCATGACTTAGAATAGAATTTCGAAGAAAAGGAGTGTATAAAATAGTAAACGATTGCTTAAAATCGAAACCTTATTCCGGGACGTTTGAAGCACGTGCAAAAAAAAAAAAAACAAAAAACAAAAACCGAGTGATACTTGATGTTTTTTAAAATTTTTGTGGGAAATGATCAGGCTTAGTAATTTAGAATAGAATTTCGAAGAAACATAGGGTATAAAACAGTAAAAGAGGGCGTAAAATCGAAAACCTAATTTGGAAACCCTACTCCGGGACGTTTGAAGCACGTGCTAAAAAATTGAGTAATAGTCGACATTTTAAGAAATTTTGGTTGGGAATGATTAGGCTTCATGACTTAGAATAGAATTTCGAAGAAAAGGAGTGTATAAAATAGTAAACGATTGCTTAAAATCGAAACCTTATTCCGGGACGTTTGAAGCACGTGCAAAAAAAAAAAAAAAAAAAAAACAAAAACCGAGTGATACTTGATGTTTTTTAAAATTTTTGTGGGAAATGATCAGGCTTAGTAATTTAGAATAGAATTTCGAAGAAACATAGGGTATAAAACAGTAAAAGAGGGCGTAAAATCGAAAACCTAATTTGGAAACCCTAATCCGGGACGTTTGAAGCACGTGCTAAAAAATTGAGTAATAGTCGACATTCTAAGAAATTTTGGTTGGGAATGATTAGGCTTCATGACTTAGAATAGAATTTCGAAGAAAAGGAGTGTATAAAATAGTAAACGATTGCTTAAAATCGAAACCTTATTCCGGGACGTTTGAAGCACTTGCAAAAAAAAAAAAAAACCGAGTAATACTTGATGTTTTTTAAAATTTTTGTGGGAAATGATCAGGCTTAGTAATTTAGAATAGAATGTCGAAGAAACATAGGGTATAAAACAGTAAAAGATGGCATAAAATCGAAAACCTAATTTGGAAACCCTAATCCTGGACGTTTGAAACACGTGCTAAAAAATCGAGTAATAGTCGACATTTGAAGAAATTTTTGTTGGGAATAATTAGGTTTCATGACTTAGAATAGAATTTCGAAGAAAAGGAGTGTATAAAATAGTAAACGATTGCTTAAAATCGAAACCTTATTCCGGGACGTTTGAAGCACGTGCAAAAAAAAAAAAAAAAAAAAAAAAAACCGAGTAGTACTTGATGTTTTTGAAAATTTTTGTGGGAAAGGATCATGCTTAGTAATTTAGAATAGAATGTCGAAGAAACATAGGGTATAAAACAGTAAAAGAGGGCGTAAAATCGAAAACCTAATTTGGAAACCCTAATCTGGGAAGTTTGAAGCACGTGCTAAAAAATTGAGTAATAGTCGACATTTTAAGAAATTTTGGTTGGGAATGATTAGGCTTCATGACTTAGAATAGAATTTCGAAGAAAAGGAATGTATAAAATAGTAAACGATTGCTTAAAATCGAAACCTTATTCCGGGACGTTTGAAGCACGTGCACAAAAAAAAAAAAAAAAAAAAACCAAAACCGAGTAATACTAGATGTTTTTTAAAATTTTTGTGGGAAATGATCAGGCTTAGTAATTTAGAATAGAATTTCGAAGAAACATAGGGTATAAAACAGTAAAAGAGGGCGTAAAATCGAAAACCTAATTTGGAAACCCTAATCCGGGACGTTTGAAGCACGTGCTAAAAAATTGAGTAATAGTCGACATTTTAAGAAATTTTGATTGGGAATGATTAGGCTTCATGACTTAGAATAGAATTTCGAAGAAAAGGAGTGTATAAAATAGTAAACGATTGCTTAAAATCGAAACCTTATTCCGGGACGTTTGAAGCACGTGCAAAAAAAAAAAAAAAAAAAAAACAAAAACCGAGTGATACTTGATGTTTTTTAAAATTTTTGTGGGAAATGATCAGGCTTAGTAATTTAGAATAGAATTTCGAAGAAACATAGGGTATAAAAAAGTAAAAGAGGGCGTAAAATCGAAAACCTAATTTGGAAACCCTAATCCGGGACGTTTGAAGCACGTGCCAAAAAATTGAGTAATAGTCGAAATTTTAAGAAATTTTGGTTGGGAATGATTAGGCTTCATGACTTAGAATAGAATTTCGAAGAAAAGGAGTGTATAAAATAGTAAACGATTGCTTAAAATCGAAACCTTATTCCGGGACGTTTGAAGCACGTGCAAAAAAAAAAAAAAAAAAAAAAAACCGAGTAATACTTGATGTTTTTTAAAATTTTTGTGGGAAATTATCAGGCTTAGTAATTTAGAATAGAATGTCGAAGAAACATAGGGTATAAAACAGTAAAAGAGGGCATAAAATCGAAAACCTAATTTGGAAAACCTAATCCTGGACGGTTGAAACACGTGCTAAAAAATCGAGTAATGGGCGACATTTTAAGAAATTTCATTGGGGAATGATTAGTTTTCATGACTTAGAATAGAATTTCGAAGAAAAGGAGTGTATAAAATAGTAAACGATTGCTTAAAATCGAAACCTTATTCCGGGACGTTTGAAGCACGTGCAAAAAAAAAAAAAAAAAAAAAAAACCGAGTAATACTTGATGTTTTTTAAAATTTTTGTGGGAAATGATCAGGCTTAGTAATTTAGAATAGAATGTCGACGAAACATAGGGTATAAAACAGTAAAAGAGGGCATAAAATCGAAAACCTAATTTGGAAACCCTAATCCTGGACGTTTGAAACACGTTCTAAAAAATCGAGTAATAGTCGACATTTTAAGAAATTTTGGTTGGGAATAATTAGGTTTCATGACTTAGAATAGAATTTCGAAGAAAAGGAGTGTATAAAATAGTAAACGATTGCTTAAAATCGAAACCTTATTCCGGGACGTTTGAAGCACGTGCAAAAAAAAAAAAAAAAACAAAAAACAAAAACCGAGTGATACTTGATGTTTTTTAAAATTTTTGTGGGAAATGATCAGGCTTAGTAATTTAGAATAGAATTTCGAAGAAACATAGGGTATAAAACAGTAAAAGAGGGCGTAAAATCGAAAACCTTATTTGGAAACCCTACTCCGGGACGTTTGAAGCACGTGCTAAAAAATTGAGTAATAGTCGACATTTTAAGAAATTTTGGTTGGGAATCATTAGGCTTCATGACTTAGAATAGAATTTCGAAGAAAAGGAGTGTATAAAATAGTAAACGATTGCTTAAAATCGAAACCTTATTCCGGGACGTTTGAAGCACGTGCAAAAAAAAAAAAAAAAAAAAAAACAAAAACCGAGTGATACTTGATGTTTTTTAAAATTTTTGTGGGAAATGATCAGGCTTAGTAATTTAGAATAGAATGTCGAAGAAACATAGGGTATAAAACAGTAAAAGAGGGCATAAATTCGAAAACCTAATTTGGAAACCCTAATCCTGGACGTTTGAAACACGTGCTAAAAAATCGAGTAATAGTCGACATTTGAAGAAATTTTGGTTGGGAATAATTAGGTTTCATGACTTAGAATAGAATTTCGAAGAAAAGGAGTGTATAAAATAGTAAACGATTGCTTAAAATCGAAACCTTATTCCGGGTAGTTTGAAGCACGTGCAAAAAAAAAAAAAAAAAAAAACCGAGTAGTACTTGATGTTTTTGAAAATTTTTGTGGGAAAGGATCATGCTTAGTAATTTAGAATAGAATGTCGAAGAAACATAGGGTATAAAACAGTAAAAGAGGGCGTAAAATCGAAAACCTAATTTGGAAACCCTAATCCGGGACGTTTGAAGCACGTGCTAAAAAATCGAGTAAAAGTCGACATTTATAGAAATTTTGGTTGGGAATGATTAGGATTCATGACTTAGAATAGAATTTCGAAGAAAAGGAGTGTATAAAATAGTAAACGATTGCTTAAAATCGAAACCTTATTCCAGGAAGTTTGAAGCACGTGCAAAAAAAAAAAAAAAAAAAAAAAAAAAACCGAGTAATACTTGATGTATTTTAAAATTTTTGTGGGAAATGATCAGGCTTAGTAATTTAGAATAGAATGTCGAAGAAACATAGGGTATAAAACAGTAAAAGAGGGCATAAAATCGAAAACCTAATTTGGAAACCCTAATCCTGGACGTTTGAAACACGTGCTAAAAAATCGAGTAATAGTCGACATTTGAAGAAATTTTGGTTGGGAATAATTAGGTTTTATGACTTAGAATAGAATTTCGAAGAAAAGGAGTGTATAAAATAGTAAACGATTGCTTAAAATCGAAACCTTATTCCGGGACGTTTGAAGTACGTGCAAAAAAAAAAAAAAAAACAAAAAACAAAAACCGAGTGATACTTGATGTTTTTTAAAATTTTTGTGGGAAATGATCAGGCTTAGTAATTTAGAATAGAATTTCGAAGAAACATAGGGTATAAAACAGTAAAAGAGGGCGTAAAATCGAAAACCTAATTTGGAAACCCTAATCCGGGACGTTTGAAGCACGTGCTAAAAAATTGAGTAATAGTCGACATTTTAAGAAATTTTGGTTGGGAATGATTAGGCTTCATGACTTAGAATAGAATTTCGAAGAAAAGGAGTGTATAAAATAGTAAACGATTGCTTAAAATCGAAACCTCATTCCGGGACGTTTGAAGCACTTGCAAAAAAAAAAAAAAAAAAAAAAAAACCGAGTAATACTTGATGTTTTTTAAAATTTTTGTGGGAAATGATCAGGCTTAGTAATTTAGAATAGAATGTCGAAGAAACATATGGTATAAAACAGTAAAAGAGGGCATAAAATCGAAAACCTAATTTGGAAACCCTAATCCTGGACGTTTGAAACACGTGCTAAAAAATCGAGTAATAGTCGACATTTTAAGAAATTTTGGTTGGGAATAATTAGGTTTCATGACTTAGAATAGAATTTCGAAGAAAAGGAGTGTATAAAATAGTAAACGATTGCATAAAATCGAAACCTTATTCCGGCACGTTTGAAGCACGTGCAAAAAAAAAAAAAAAAAAAAAAAAAACCGAGTAGTACTTGTTGTTTTGGAAAATTTTTGTGGGAAAGGATCATGCTTAGTAATTTAGAATACAATGTCGAAGAAACATAGGGTATAAAAAAGTAAAAGAGGGCGTAAAATCGAAAACCTAATATGGAAACCCTAATCCGGGATGTTTGAAGCACGTTCTAAAAAATCGAGTAATAGTCGAAATTTTAAGAAATTTTGGTTGGGAATGATTAGGCTTCATGACTTAGAATAGAATTTCGAAGAAACGGAGTGTATAAAATAGTAAACGATTGCTTAAAATCGAAACCTTATTCCGGGACGTTTGAAGCACGTGCAAAAAAAAAAAAAACAAAAAAAAAAAACCGAGTAATACTTGATGTTTTTTAAAATTTTTGTGGGAAATGATCAGGCTTAGTAATTTAGAATAGAATGTCGAAGAAACATAGGGTATAAAACAGTAAAAGAGGGCATAAAATCGAAAACCTAATTTGGAAACCCTAATCCTGGACGTTTGAAACACGTGCTAAAAAATCGAGTAATAGTCGACATTTTAAGAAATTTTGGTTGGGAATAATTAGGTTTCATGACTTAGAATCGAATTTCGAAGAAAAGGAGTGTATAAAATAGTAAACGGTTGCTTAAAATCGAAACCTTATTCCGGGACGTTTGAAGCACTTGCACAAAAAAAAAAAAAAAAAAAAAAAAAACCGAGTAATACTTGATGTTTTTTAAAATTTTTGTGGGAAATGATCAGGCTTAGTAATTTAGAATAGAATGTCGAAGAAACATAGGGTATAAAACAGTAAAAGAGGGCATAAATTCGAAAAACTAATTTGGAAACCCTAATCCTGGACGTTTGAAACACGTGCTAAAAAATCGAGTAATAGTCGACATTTGAAGAAATTTTGGTTGGGAATAATTAGGTTTCATGACTTAGAATAGAATTTCGAAGAAAAGGAGTGTATAAAATAGTAAACGATTGCTTAAAATCGAAACCTTATTCCGGGAAGTTTGAAGCACGTGCAAAAAAAAAAAAAAAAAAAACCGAGTAGTACTTGATGTTTTTGAAAATTTTTGTGGGAAAGGATCATGCTTAGTAATTTAGAATAGAATGTCGAAGAAACATAGGGTATAAAACAGTAAAAGAGGGCGTAAAATCGAAAACCTAATTTGGAAACCCTAATCCGGGACGTTTGAAGCACGTGCTAAAAAATCGAGTAAAAGTCGACATTTATAGAAATTTTGGTTGGGAATGATTAGGATTCATGACTTAGAATAGAATTTCGAAGAAAAGGAGTGTATAAAATAGTAAACGATTGCTTAAAATCGAAACCTTATTCCAGGAAGTTTGAAGCACGTGCAAAAAAAAAAAAAAAAAAAAAAAAAACCGAGTAATACTTGATGTATTTTAAAATTTTTGTGGGAAATGATCAGGCTTAGTAATTTAGAATAGAATGTCGAAGAAACATTGGGTATAAAACAGTAAAAGAGGGCATAAAATCGAAAACCTAATTTGGAAACCCTAATCCTGGACGTTTGAAACACGTTCTAAAAAATCGAGTAATAGTCGACATTTTAAGAAATTTTGGTTGGGAATAATTAGGTTTCATGACTTAGAATAGAATTTCAAAGAAAAGGAGTGTATAAAATAGTAAACGATTGCTTAAAATCGAAACCTTATTCCGGGACGTTTGAAGCACGTGCAAAAAAAAAAAAAAAACAAAAAACAAAAACCGAGTGATACTTGATGTTTTTTAAAATTTTTGTGGGAAATGATCAGGCTTAGTAATTTAGAATAGAATTTCGAAGAAACATAGGGTATAAAACAGTAAAAGAGGGCGTAAAATCGAAAACCTAATTTGGAAACCCTAATCCGGGACGTTTGAAGCACGTGCTAAAAAATTGAGTAATAGTCGACATTTTAAGAAATTTTGGTTGGGAATGATTAGGCTTCATGACTTAGAATAGAATTTCGAAGAAAAGGAGTGTATAAAATAGTAAACGATTGCTTAAAATCGAAACCTTATTCCGGGACGTTTGAAGCACTTGCAAAAAAAAAAAAAAAAAAAAAAAAAAAACCGAGTAATACTTGATGTATTTTAAAATTTTTGTGGGAAATGATCAGGCTTAGTAATTTAGAATAGAATGTCGAAGAAACATAGGGTATAAAACGGTAAAAGAGGGCATAAAATCGAAAACCTAATTTGGAAACCCTAATCCTGGACGTTTGAAACACGTGCTAAAAAATCGAGTAATAGTCGACATTTTAAGAAATTTTGGTTGGGAATAATTAGGTTTCATGACTTAGAATCGAATTTCGAAGAAAAGGAGTGTATAAAATAGTAAACGGTTGCTTAAAATCGAAACCTTATTCCGGGACGTTTGAAGCACTTGCACAAAAAAAAAAAAAAAAAAAAAAAAACCGAGTAATACTTGATGTTTTTTAAAATTTTTGTGGGAAATGATCAGGCTTAGTAATTTAGAATAGAATGTCGAAGAAACATAGGGTATAAAACAGTAAAAGAGGGCATAAATTCGAAAACCTAATTTGGAAACCCTAATCCTGGACGTTTGA
The DNA here is from genome assembly GCF_057944985.1 of Cucurbita pepo subsp. pepo. Taxonomy (NCBI): domain Eukaryota; kingdom Viridiplantae; phylum Streptophyta; class Magnoliopsida; order Cucurbitales; family Cucurbitaceae; genus Cucurbita; species Cucurbita pepo. The sequence goes on along the minus strand of NC_141814.1, from coordinate 5,340,254 downwards.
AACACGTGCAAAAAATCGAGTAATAGTCGACATTTGAAGAAATTTTGGTTGGGAATAATTAGGTTTCATGACTTAGAATAGAATTTCGAAGAAAAGGAGTGTATAAAATAGTAAACGATTGCTTAAAATCGAAACCTTATTCCGGGTAGTTTGAAGCACGTGCAAAAAAAAAAAAAAAAAAAACCGAGTAGTACTTGATGTTTTTGAAAATTTTTGTGGGAAAGGATCATGCTTAGTAATTTAGAATAGAATGTCGAAGAAACATAGGGTATAAAACAGTAAAAGAGGGCGTAAAATTGAAAACCTAATTTGGAAACCCTAATCCGGGACGTTTGAAGCACGTGCTAAAAAATCGAGTAAAAGTCGACATTTATAGAAATTTTGGTTGGGAATGATTAGGATTCATGACTTAGAATGGAATTTCGAAGAAAAGGAGTGTATAAAATAGTAAACGATTGCTTAAAATCGAAACCTTATTCCAGGAAGTTTGAAGCACGTGCAAAAAAAAAAAAAAAAAAAAAAAAACCGAGTAATACTTGATGTATTTTAAAATTTTTGTGGGAAATGATCAGGCTTAGTAATTTAGAATAGAATGTCGAAGAAACATAGGGTATAAAACAGTAAAAGAGGGCATAAAATCGAAAACCTAATTTGGAAACCCTAATCCTGGACGTTTGAAACACGTTCTAAAAAATCGAGTAATAGTCGACATTTTAAGAAATTTTGGTTGGGAATAATTAGGTTTCATGACTTAGAATAGAATTTCAAAGAAAAGGAGTGTATAAAATAGTAAACGATTGCTTAAAATCGAAACCTTATTCCGGGACGTTTGAAGCACGTGCAAAAAAAAAAAAAAACAAAAAACAAAAACCGAGTGATACTTGATGTTTTTTAAAATTTTTGTGGGAAATGATCAGGCTTAGTAATTTAGAATAGAATTTCGAAGAAACATAGGGTATAAAACAGTAAAAGAGGGCGTAAAATCGAAAACCTAATTTGGAAACCCTAATCCGGGACGTTTGAAGCACGTGCTAAAAAATTGAGTAATAGTCGACATTTTAAGAAATTTTGGTTGGGAATGATTAGGCTTCATGACTTAGAATAGAATTTCGAAGAAAAGGAGTGTATAAAATAGTAAACGATTGCTTAAAATCGAAACCTTATTCCGGGACGTTTGAAGCACTTGCAAAAAAAAAAAAAAAAAAAAAAAAAACCGAGTAATACTTGATGTATTTTAAAATTTTTGTGGGAAATGATCAGGCTTAGTAATTTAGAATAGAATGTCGAAGAAACATAGGGTATAAAACAGTAAAAGAGGGCATAAAATCGAAAACCTAATTTGGAAACCCTAATCCTGGACGTTTGAAACACGTGCTAAAAAATCGAGTAATAGTCGACATTTTAAGAAATTTTGGTTGGGAATAATTAGGTTTCATGACTTAGAATAGAATTTCGAAGAAAAGGAGTGTATAAAATAGTAAACGATTGCATAAAATCGAAACCTTATTCCGGCACGTTTGAAGCACGTGCAAAAAAAAAAAAAAAACAAAAAACAAAAACCGAGTGATACTTGATGTTTTTTAAAATTTTTGTGGGAAATGATCAGGCTTAGTAATTTAGAATAGAATTTCGAAGAAACATAGGGTATAAAACAGTAAAAGAGGGCGTAAAATCGAAAACCTAATTTGGAAACCCTAATCCGGGACGTTTGAAGCACGTGCTAAAAAATTGAGTAATAGTCGACATTTTAAGAAATTTTGGTTGGGAATGATTAGGCTTCATGACTTAGAATAGAATTTCGAAGAAAAGGAGTGTATAAAATAGTAAACGATTGCTTAAAATCGAAACCTTATTCCGGGACGTTTGAAGCACTTGCAAAAAAAAAAAAAAAAAAAAAAAAAAAAACCGAGTAATACTTGATGTATTTTAAAATTTTTGTGGGAAATGATCAGGCTTAGTAATTTAGAATAGAATGTCGAAGAAACATAGGGTATAAAACGGTAAAAGAGGGCATAAAATCGAAAACCTAATTTGGAAACCCTAATCCTGGACGTTTGAAACACGTGCTAAAAAATCGAGTAATAGTCGACATTTTAAGAAATTTTGGTTGGGAATAATTAGGTTTCATGACTTAGAATCGAATTTCGAAGAAAAGGAGTGTATAAAATAGTAAACGGTTGCTTAAAATCGAAACCTTATTCCGGGACGTTTGAAGCACTTGCACAAAAAAAAAAAAAAAAAAAAAAAAAACCGAGTAATACTTGATGTTTTTTAAAATTTTTGTGGGAAATGATCAGGCTTAGTAATTTAGAATAGAATGTCGAAGAAACATAGGGTATAAAACAGTAAAAGAGGGCATAAATTCGAAAACCTAATTTGGAAACCCTAATCCTGGACGTTTGAAACACGTGCTAAAAAATCGAGTAATAGTCGACATTTGAAGAAATTTTGGTTGGGAATAATTAGGTTTCATGACTTAGAATAGAATTTCGAAGAAAAGGAGTGTATAAAATAGTAAACGATTGCTTAAAATCGAAACCTTATTCCGGGTAGTTTGAAGCACGTGCAAAAAAAAAAAAAAAAAAAACCGAGTAGTACTTGATGTTTTTGAAAATTTTTGTGGGAAAGGATCATGCTTAGTAATTTAGAATAGAATGTCGAAGAAACATAGGGTATAAAACAGTAAAAGAGGGCGTAAAATCGAAAACCTAATTTGGAAACCCTAATCCGGGACGTTTGAAGCACGTGCTAAAAAATCGAGTAAAAGTCGACATTTATAGAAATTTTGGTTGGGAATGATTAGGATTCATGACTTAGAATGGAATTTCGAAGAAAAGGAGTGTATAAAATAGTAAACGATTGCTTAAAATCGAAACCTTATTCCAGGAAGTTTGAAGCACGTGCAAAAAAAAAAAAAAAAAAAAAAAAACCGAGTAATACTTGATGTATTTTAAAATTTTTGTGGGAAATGATCAGGCTTAGTAATTTAGAATAGAATGTCGAAGAAACATAGGGTATAAAACAGTAAAAGAGGGCATAAAATCGAAAACCTAATTTGGAAACCCTAATCCTGGACGTTTGAAACACGTTCTAAAAAATCGAGTAATAGTCGACATTTTAAGAAATTTTGGTTGGGAATAATTAGGTTTCATGACTTAGAATAGAATTTCAAAGAAAAGGAGTGTATAAAATAGTAAACGATTGCATAAAATCGAAACCTTATTCCGGCACGTTTGAAGCACGTGCAAAAAAAAAAAAAAAACAAAAAACAAAAACCGAGTGATACTTGATGTTTTTTAAAATTTTTGTGGGAAATGATCAGGCTTAGTAATTTAGAATAGAATTTCGAAGAAACATAGGGTATAAAACAGTAAAAGAGGGCGTAAAATCGAAAACCTAATTTGGAAACCCTAATCCGGGACGTTTGAAGCACGTGCTAAAAAATTGAGTAATAGTCGACATTTTAAGAAATTTTGGTTGGGAATGATTAGGCTTCATGACTTAGAATAGAATTTCGAAGAAAAGGAGTGTATAAAATAGTAAACGATTGCTTAAAATCGAAACCTTATTCCGGGACGTTTGAAGCACTTGCAAAAAAAAAAAAAAAAAAAAAAAAAAAACCGAGTAATACTTGATGTATTTTAAAATTTTTGTGGGAAATGATCAGGCTTAGTAATTTAGAATAGAATGTCGAAGAAACATAGGGTATAAAACAGTAAAAGAGGGCATAAAATCGAAAACCTAATTTGGAAACCCTAATCCTGGACGTTTGAAACACGTGCTAAAAAATCGAGTAATAGTCGACATTTTAAGAAATTTTGGTTGGGAATAATTAGGTTTCATGACTTAGAATCGAATTTCGAAGAAAAGGAGTGTATAAAATAGTAAACGGTTGCTTAAAATCGAAACCTTATTCCGGGACGTTTGAAGCACTTGCACAAAAAAAAAAAAAAAAAAAAAAAAAACCGAGTAATACTTGATGTTTTTTAAAATTTTTGTGGGAAATGATCAGGCTTAGTAATTTAGAATAGAATGTCGAAGAAACATAGGGTATAAAACAGTAAAAGAGGGCATAAATTCGAAAACCTAATTTGGAAACCCTAATCCTGGACGTTTGAAACACGTGCTAAAAAATCGAGTAATAGTCGACATTTGAAGAAATTTTGGTTGGGAATAATTAGGTTTCATGACTTAGAATAGAATTTCGAAGAAAAGGAGTGTATAAAATAGTAAACGATTGCTTAAAATCGAAACCTTATTCCGGGTAGTTTGAAGCACGTGCAAAAAAAAAAAAAAAAAAAACCGAGTAGTACTTGATGTTTTTGAAAATTTTTGTGGGAAAGGATCATGCTTAGTAATTTAGAATAGAATGTCGAAGAAACATAGGGTATAAAACAGTAAAAGAGGGCGTAAAATCGAAAACCTAATTTGGAAACCCTAATCCGGGACGTTTGAAGCACGTGCTAAAAAATCGAGTAAAAGTCGACATTTATAGAAATTTTGGTTGGGAATGATTAGGATTCATGACTTAGAATAGAATTTCGAAGAAAAGGAGTGTATAAAATAGTAAACGATTGCTTAAAATCGAAACCTTATTCCAGGAAGTTTGAAGCACGTGCAAAAAAAAAAAAAAAAAAAAAAAAACCGAGTAATACTTGATGTATTTTAAAATTTTTGTGGGAAATGATCAGGCTTAGTAATTTAGAATAGAATGTCGAAGAAACATAGGGTATAAAACAGTAAAAGAGGGCATAAAATCGAAAACCTAATTTGGAAACCCTAATCCTGGACGTTTGAAACACGTTCTAAAAAATCGAGTAATAGTCGACATTTTAAGAAATTTTGGTTGGGAATAATTAGGTTTCATGACTTAGAATAGAATTTCAAAGAAAAGGAGTGTATAAAATAGTAAACGATTGCTTAAAATCGAAACCTTATTCCGGGACGTTTGAAGCACGTGCAAAAAAAAAAAAAAACAAAAAACAAAAACCGAGTGATACTTGATGTTTTTTAAAATTTTTGTGGGAAATGATCAGGCTTAGTAATTTAGAATAGAATTTCGAAGAAACATAGGGTATAAAACAGTAAAAGAGGGCGTAAAATCGAAAACCTAATTTGGAAACCCTAATCCGGGACGTTTGAAGCACGTGCTAAAAAATTGAGTAATAGTCGACATTTTAAGAAATTTTGGTTGGGAATGATTAGGCTTCATGACTTAGAATAGAATTTCGAAGAAAAGGAGTGTATAAAATAGTAAACGATTGCTTAAAATCGAAACCTTATTCCGGGACGTTTGAAGCACTTGCAAAAAAAAAAAAAAAAAAAAAAAAAACCGAGTAATACTTGATGTATTTTAAAATTTTTGTGGGAAATGATCAGGCTTAGTAATTTAGAATAGAATGTCGAAGAAACATAGGGTATAAAACAGTAAAAGAGGGCATAAAATCGAAAACCTAATTTGGAAACCCTAATCCTGGACGTTTGAAACACGTGCTAAAAAATCGAGTAATAGTCGACATTTTAAGAAATTTTGGTTGGGAATAATTAGGTTTCATGACTTAGAATAGAATTTCGAAGAAAAGGAGTGTATAAAATAGTAAACGATTGCATAAAATCGAAACCTTATTCCGGCACGTTTGAAGCACGTGCAAAAAAAAAAAAAAACAAAAAACAAAAACCGAGTGATACTTGATGTTTTTTAAAATTTTTGTGGGAAATGATCAGGCTTAGTAATTTAGAATAGAATTTCGAAGAAACATAGGGTATAAAACAGTAAAAGAGGGCGTAAAATCGAAAACCTAATTTGGAAACCCTAATCCGGGACGTTTGAAGCACGTGCTAAAAAATTGAGTAATAGTCGACATTTTAAGAAATTTTGGTTGGGAATGATTAGGCTTCATGACTTAGAATAGAATTTCGAAGAAAAGGAGTGTATAAAATAGTAAACGATTGCTTAAAATCGAAACCTTATTCCGGGACGTTTGAAGCACTTGCAAAAAAAAAAAAAAAAAAAAAAAAAAACCGAGTAATACTTGATGTATTTTAAAATTTTTGTGGGAAATGATCAGGCTTACTAATTTAGAATAGAATGTCGAAGAAACATAGGGTATAAAACAGTAAAAGAGGGCATAAAATCGAAAACCTAATTTGGAAACCCTAATCCTGGACGTTTGAAACACGTGCTAAAAAATCGAGTAATAGTCGACATTTTAAGAAATTTTGGTTGGGAATAATTAGGTTTCATGACTTAGAATAGAATTTCGAAGAAAAGGAGTGTATAAAATAGTAAACGATTGCATAAAATCGAAACCTTATTCCGGCACGTTTGAAGCACGTGCAAAAAAAAAAAAAAAACAAAAAACAAAAACCGAGTGATACTTGATGTTTTTTAAAATTTTTGTGGGAAATGATCAGGCTTAGTAATTTAGAATAGAATTTCGAAGAAACATAGGGTATAAAACAGTAAAAGAGGGCGTAAAATCGAAAACCTAATTTGGAAACCCTAATCCGGGACGTTTGAAGCACGTGCTAAAAAATTGAGTAATAGTCGACATTTTAAGAAATTTTGGTTGGGAATGATTAGGCTTCATGACTTAGAATAGAATTTCGAAGAAAAGGAGTGTATAAAATAGTAAACGATTGCTTAAAATCGAAACCTTATTCCGGGACGTTTGAAGCACTTGCAAAAAAAAAAAAAAAAAAAAAAAAAAACCGAGTAATACTTGATGTATTTTAAAATTTTTGTGGGAAATGATCAGGCTTAGTAATTTAGAATAGAATGTCGAAGAAACATAGGGTATAAAACAGTAAAAGAGGGCATAAAATCGAAAACCTAATTTGGAAACCCTAATCCTGGACGTTTGAAACACGTGCTAAAAAATCGAGTAATAGTCGACATTTGAAGAAATTTTGGTTGGGAATAATTAGGTTTCATGACTTAGAATAGAATTTCGAAGAAAAGGAGTGTATAAAATAGTAAACGATTGCTTAAAATCGAAACCTTATTCCGGGACGTTTGAAGTACGTGCAAAAAAAAAAAAAAAAACAAAAAACAAAAACCGAGTGATACTTGATGTTTTTTAAAATTTTTGTGGGAAATGATCAGGCTTAGTAATTTAGAATAGAATTTCGAAGAAACATAGGGTATAAAACAGTAAAAGAGGGCGTAAAATCGAAAACCTAATTTGGAAACCCTAATCCGGGACGTTTGAAGCACGTGCTAAAAAATTGAGTAATAGTCGACATTTTAAGAAATTTTGGTTGGGAATGATTAGGCTTCATGACTTAGAATAGAATTTCGAAGAAAAGGAGTGTATAAAATAGTAAACGATTGCTTAAAATCGAAACCTTATTCCGGGACGTTTGAAGCACTTGCAAAAAAAAAAAAAAAAAAAAAAAAACCCGAGTAATACTTGATGTATTTTAAAATTTTTGTGGGAAATGATCAGGCTTAGTAATTTAGAATAGAATGTCGAAGAAACATAGGGTATAAAACAGTAAAAGAGGGCATAAAATCGAAAACCTAATTTGGAAACCCTAATCCTGGACGTTTGAAACACGTGCTAAAAAATCGAGTAATAGTCGACATTTTAAGAAATTTTGGTTGGGAATAATTAGGTTTCATGACTTAGAATCGAATTTCGAAGAAAAGGAGTGTATAAAATAGTAAACGGTTGCTTAAAATCGAAACCTTATTCCGGGACGTTTGAAGCACTTGCACAAAAAAAAAAAAAAAAAAAAAAAAAACCGAGTAATACTTGATGTTTTTTAAAATTTTTGTGGGAAATGATCAGGCTTAGTAATTTAGAATAGAATGTCGAAGAAACATAGGGTATAAAACAGTAAAAGAGGGCATAAATTCGAAAACCTAATTTGGAAACCCTAATCCTGGACGTTTGAAACACGTGCTAAAAAATCGAGTAATAGTCGACATTTGAAGAAATTTTGGTTGGGAATAATTAGGTTTCATGACTTAGAATAGAATTTCGAAGAAAAGGAGTGTATAAAATAGTAAACGATTGCTTAAAATCGAAACCTTATTCCGGGTAGTTTGAAGCACGTGCAAAAAAAAAAAAAAAAAAAAAAAACCGAGTAGTACTTGTTGTTTTGGAAAATTTTTGTGGGAAAGGATCATGCTTAGTAATTTAGAATACAATGTCGAAGAAACATAGGGTATAAAAAAGTAAAAGAGGGCGTAAAATCGAAAACCTAATTTGGAAACCCTAATCCGGGACGTTTGAAGCACGTTCTAAAAAATCGAGTAATAGTCGAAATTTTAAGAAATTTTGGTTGGGAATGATTAGGCTTCATGACTTAGAATAGAATTTCGAAGAAACGGAGTGTATAAAATAGTAAACGATTGCTTAAAATCGAAACCTTATTCCGGGACGTTTGAAGCACGTGCAAAAAAAAAAAAAAAAAAAAAAACCGAGTAATACTTGATGTTTTTTAAAATTTTTGTGGAAAATTATCAGGCTTAGTAATTTAGAATAGAATGTCGAAGAAACATAGGGTATAAAACAGTAAAAGAGGGCATAAAATCGAAAACCTAATTTTGAAACCCTAATCCTGGACGTTTGAAACACGTGCTAAAAAATCGAGTTATAGTCGACATTTTAAGAAATTTTGGTTGGGAATAATTAGGTTTCATGACTTAGAATAGAATTTCGAAGAAAAGGAGTGTATAAAATAGTAAATGATTGCTTAAAATCGAAACCTTATTCCGGGAAGTTTGAAGCACGTGCAAAAAAAAAAAAAAAAAAAAAAAAAACCGAGTAGTACTTGATGTTTTTGAAAATTTTTGTGGGAAAGGATCATGCTTAGTAATTTAGAATAGAATGTCGAAGAAACATAGGGTATAAAACAGTAAAAGAGGGCGTAAAATCGAAAACCTAATTTGGAAACCCTAATCCGGGAAGTTTGAAGCACGTGCTAAAAAATCGAGTCATAGTCGAATTTTATAGAAATTTTGGTTGGGAATGATTAGGATTCATGTTTTAGAATAGAATTTCGAAGAAAAGGAGTGTATAAAATAGTAAACGATTGCTTAAAATCGAAACCTTATTCCGGGACGTTTGAAGCACGTGCAAAAAAAAAAAAAAAAGAAAAAACAAAAACCGAGTGATACTTGATGTTTTTTAAAATTTTTGTGGGAAATGAGCAGGCTTAGTAATTTAGAATAGAATGTCGAAGAAACATAGGGTATAAAACAGTAAAAGAGGGCGTAAAATCGAAAACCTAATTTGGAAACCCTAATCCGGGACGTTTGAAGCACGTGCTAAAAAATTGAGTAATAGTCGACATTTTAAGAAATTTTGGTTGGGAATGATTAGGCTTCATGACTTAGAATAGAATTTCGAAGAAAAGGAGTGTATAAAATAGTAAACGATTGCTTAAAATCGAAACCTTATTCTGGGACGTTTGAAGCACTTGCAAAAAAAAAAAAAAAAAAAAAAAAAAAACCGAGTAATACTTGATGTTTTTTAAAATTTTTGTGGGAAATGATCAGGCTTAGTAATTTAGAATAGAATGTCGAAGAAACATAGGGTATAAAACAGTAAAAGAGGCCATAAAATCGAAAACCTAATTTGGAAACCCAAATCCTGGACGTTTGAAACACGTGCTAAAAAATCGAGTAATAGTCGACATTTTAAGAAACTTTGGTTGGGAATAATTAGGTTTCATGACTTAGAATAGAATTTCGAAGAAAAGGAGTGTATAAAATAGTAAACGATTGCTTAAAATCGAAACCTTATTCCGGCACGTTTGAAGCACGTGCAAAAAAAAAAAAAAAAAAAAAAAAAACCAAGTAGTACTTGATGTTTTTGAAAATTTTTGTGGGAAAGGATCATGCTTAGTAATTTAGAATACAATGTCGAAGAAACATAGGGTATAAAAAAGTAAAAGAGGGCGTAAAATCGAAAACCTAATTTGGAAACCCTAATCCGGGACGTTTGAAGCACGTGCTAAAAAATCGAGTAATAGTCGAAATTTTAAGAAATTTTGGTTGGGAATAATTAGGCTTCATGACTTAGAATAGAATTTCGAAGAAACGGAGTGTATAAAATAGTAAACGATTGCTTAAAATCGAAACCTTATTCCGGGACGTTTGAAGCACGTGCAAAAAAAAAAAAAAAAAAAAAAAAACCGTGTAATACTTGATGTTTTTTAAAATTTTTGTGGGAAATGATCAGGCTTAGTAATTTAGAATAGAATGTCGAAGAAACATAGGGTATAAAACAGTAAAAGAGGCCACAAAATCGAAAACCTAATTTGGAAACCCAAATCCTGGACGTTTGAAACACGTGCTAAAAAATCGAGTAATAGTCGACATTTTAAGAAACTTTGGTTGGGAATAATTAGGTTTCATGACTTAGAATAGAATTTCGAAGAAAAGGAGTGTATAAAATAGTAAACGATTGCTTAAAATCGAAACCTTATTCCGGCACGTTTGAAGCACGTGCAAAAAAAAAAAAAAAAAAAAAAAAAAACCAAGTAGTACTTGATGTTTTTGAAAATTTTTGTGGGAAAGGATCATGCTTAGTAATTTAGAATACAATGTCGAAGAAACATAGGGTATAAAAAAGTAAAAGAGGGCGTAAAATCGAAAACCTAATTTGGAAACCCTAATCCGGGACGTTTGAAGCACGTGCTAAAAAATCGAGTAATAGTCGAAATTTTAAGAAATTTTGGTTGGGAATGATTAGGCTTCATGACTTAGAATAGAATTTCGAAGAAACGGAGTGTATAAAATAGTAAACGATTGCTTAAAATCGAAACCTTATTCCGGGACGTTTGAAGCACGTGCAAAAAAAAAAAAAAAAAAAAAAAAACCGTGTAATACTTGATGTTTTTTAAAATTTTTGTGGGAAATGATCAGGCTTAGTAATTTAGAATAGAATGTCGAAGAAACATAGGGTATAAAACAGTAAAAGAGGCCATAAAATCGAAAACCTAATTTGGAAACCCAAATCCTGGACGTTTGAAACACGTGCTAAAAAATCGAGTAATAGTCGACATTTTAAGAAACTTTGGTTGGGAATAATTAGGTTTCATGACTTAGAATAGAATTTCGAAGAAAAGGAGTGTATAAAATAGTAAACGATTGCTTAAAATCGAAACCTTATTCCGGCACGTTTGAAGCACGTGCAAAAAAAAAAAAAAAAAAAAAAAAAAAACCAAGTAGTACTTGATGTTTTTGAAAATTTTTGTGGGAAAGGATCATGCTTAGTAATTTAGAATACAATGTCGAAGAAACATAGGGTATAAAAAAGTAAAAGAGGGCGTAAAATCGAAAACCTAATTTGGAAACCCTAATCCGGGACGTTTGAAGCACGTGCTAAAAAATCGAGTAATAGTCGAAATTTTAAGAAATTTTGGTTGGGAATGATTAGGCTTCATGACTTAGAATAGAATTTCGAAGAAACGGAGTGTATAAAATAGTAAACGATTGCTTAAAATCGAAACCTTATTCCGGGACGTTTGAAGCACGTGCAAAAAAAAAAAAAAAAAAAAAAAAAACGTGTAATACTTGATGTTTTTTAAAATTTTTGTGGGAAATGATCAGGCTTAGTAATTTAGAATAGAATGTCGAAGAAACATAGGGTATAAAACAGTAAAAGAGGCCACAAAATCGAAAACCTAATTTGGAAACCCAAATCCTGGACGTTTGAAACACGTGCTAAAAAATCGAGTAATAGTCGACATTTTAAGAAACTTTGGTTGGGAATAATTAGGTTTCATGACTTAGAATAGAATTTCGAAGAAAAGGAGTGTATAAAATAGTAAACGATTGCTTAAAATCGAAACCTTATTCCGGCACGTTTGAAGCACGTGCAAAAAAAAAAAAAAAAAAAAAAAAAAACCAAGTAGTACTTGATGTTTTTGAAAATTTTTGTGGGAAAGGATCATGCTTAGTAATTTAGAATACAATGTCGAAGAAACATAGGGTATAAAAAAGTAAAAGAGGGCGTAAAATCGAAAACCTAATTTGGAAACCCTAATCCGGGACGTTTGAAGCACGTGCTAAAAAATCGAGTAATAGTCGAAATTTTAAGAAATTTTGGTTGGGAATGATTAGGCTTCATGACTTAGAATAGAATTTCGAAGAAACGGAGTGTATAAAATAGTAAACGATTGCTTAAAATCGAAACCTTATTCCGGGACGTTTGAAGCACGTGCAAAAAAAAAAAAAAAAAAAAAAAAACCGTGTAATACTTGATGTTTTTTAAAATTTTTGTGGGAAATGATCAGGCTTAGTAATTTAGAATAGAATGTCGAAGAAACATAGGGTATAAAACAGTAAAAGAGGCCATAAAATCGAAAACCTAATTTGGAAACCCAAATCCTGGACGTTTGAAACACGTGCTAAAAAATCGAGTAATAGTCGACATTTTAAGAAACTTTGGTTGGGAATAATTAGGTTTCATGACTTAGAATAGAATTTCGAAGAAAAGGAGTGTATAAAATAGTAAACGATTGCTTAAAATCGAAACCTTATTCCGGCACGTTTGAAGCACGTGCAAAAAAAAAAAAAAAAAAAAAAAAAAAACCAAGTAGTACTTGATGTTTTTGAAAATTTTTGTGGGAAAGGATCATGCTTAGTAATTTAGAATACAATGTCGAAGAAACATAGGGTATAAAAAAGTAAAAGAGGGCGTAAAATCGAAAACCTAATTTGGAAACCCTAATCCGGGACGTTTGAAGCACGTGCTAAAAAATCGAGTAATAGTCGAAATTTTAAGAAATTTTGGTTGGGAATGATTAGGCTTCATGACTTAGAATAGAATTTCGAAGAAACGGAGTGTATAAAATAGTAAACGATTGCTTAAAATCGAAACCTTATTCCGGGACGTTTGAAGCACGTGCAAAAAAAAAAAAAAAAAAAAAAAAACCGTGTAATACTTGATGTTTTTTAAAATTTTTGTGGGAAATGATCAGGCTTAGTAATTTAGAATAGAATGTCGAAGAAACATAGGGTATAAACAAGTAAAAGAGGGCGTAAAATCGAAAACCTAATTTGGAAACCCTAATCCGGGACGTTTGAAGCACGTGCTAAAAAATCGAGTAATAGTCGAAATTTATAGAAATTTTGGTTGGGAATGATTAGGATTCATGTTTTAGAATAGAATTTCGAAGAAAAGGAGTGTATAAAATATTAAACGATTGCTTAAAATCGAAACCTTATACCGGGACGTTTGAAGCACGTGCAAAAAAAAAAAACAAAAAAAAACAAAAACCGAGTGATACTTGATGTTTTTTAAAATTTTTGTGGGAAATGATCAGGCTTAGTAATTTAGAATAGAATTTCGAAGAAACATAGGGTATAAAACAGTAAAAGAGGGCGTAAAATCGAAAACCTAATTTGGAAACCCTAATCCGGGACGTTTGAAGCACGTGCTAAAAAATTGAGTAATAGTCGACATTTTAAGAAATTTTGGTTGGGAATGATTAGGCTTCATGACTTAGAATAGAATTTCGAAGAAAAGGAGTGTATAAAATAGTAAACGATTGCTTAAAATCGAAACCTTATTCCAGGACGTTTGAAGCACGTGCAAAAAAAAAAAAAAAAAAAAAAAAAAACCGAGTAATACTTGATGTATTTTAAAATTTTTGTGGGAAATGATCAGGCTTAGTAATTTAGAATAGAATGTCGAAGAAACATAGGGTATAAAAAAAGTAAAAGAGGGCGTAAAATCGAAAACCTAATTTTGAAACCCTAATCCGGGACGTTTGAAGCACGTGCTAAAAAATCGAGTAATAGGCGACATTTTAAGACATTTTTTTAGGGAATGATTAGCCTTCATGACTTCGAATGGAATTTCGAAGAAAAGGAGTGTATAAAATAGTAAACGATTGCTTAAAATCGAAACCTTATTCCGGGACGTTTGAAGCACGTGCAAAAAAAAAAAAAAAAAACAAAACCGTGTAATACTTGATGTTTTTTAAAATTTTTGTGGGAAATGATCAGGCTTAGTAATTTAGAATAGAATGTCGAAGAAACATAGGGTATAAAACAGTAAAAGAGGGCGTAAAATCGAAAACCTAATTTGGAAACCCTAATCCGGGAAGTTTGAAGCACGTGCTAAAAAATTGAGTAATAGTCGACATTTTAAGAAATTTTTGTTGGGAATGATTTGGCTTCATGACTTAGAATAGAATTTCGAAGAAAAGGAGTGTATAAAATAGTAAACGATTGCTTAAAATCGAAATCTTATTCTCGGACGTTTGAAGCACTTGCAAAAAAAAAAAAAAAAAAAAAAAAAAAAAAAAACCGAGTAATACTTGATGTTTTTTAAAATTTTTGTGGGAAATGATCAGGCTTAGTAATTTAGAATAGAATGTCGAAGAAACATAGGGTATAAAACAGTAAAAGAGGCCATAAAATCGAAAACCTAATTTGGAAACCCTAATCCTGGACGTTTGAAACACGTGCTAAAAAATCGAGTAATAGTCGACATTTTAAGAAACTTTGGTTGGGAATAATTAGGTTTCATGACTTAGAATAGAATTTTGAAGAAAAGGAGTGTATAAAATATTAAACGATTGCTTAAAATCGAAACCTTATACCGGGACGTTTGAAGCACGTGCAAAAAAAAAAAAACAAAAAAAAACAAAAACCGAGTGATACTTGATGTTTTTTAAAATTTTTGTGGGAAATGATCAGGCTTAGTAATTTAGAATAGAATTTCGAAGAAACATAGGGTATAAAACAGTAAAAGAGGGCGTAAAATCGAAAACCTAATTTGGAAACCCTAATCCGGGACGTTTGAAGCACGTGCTAAAAAATTGAGTAATAGTCGACATTTTAAGAAATTTTGGTTGGGAATGATTAGGCTTCATGACTTAGAATAGAATTTCGAAGAAAAGGAGTGTATAAAATAGTAAACGATTGCTTAAAATCGAAACCTTATTCCAGGACGTTTGAAGCACGTGCAAAAAAAAAAAAAAAAAAAAAAAAAAAAAAAAAAAACCGAGTAATACTTGATGTATTTTAAAATTTTTGTGGGAAATGATCAGGCTTAGTAATTTAGAATAGAATGTCGAAGAAACATAGGGTATAAAAAAAGTAAAAGAGGGCGTAAAATCGAAAACCTAATTTTGAAACCCTAATCCGGGACGTTTGAAGCACGTGCTAAAAAATCGAGTAATAGGCGACATTTTAAGACAATTTTTTAGGGAATGATTAGCCTTCATGACTTAGAATGGAATTTCGAAGAAAAGGAGTGTATAAAATAGTAAACGATTGCTTAAAATCGAAACCTTATTCCGGGACGTTTGAAGCACGTGCAAAAAAAAAAAAAAAAAACAAAACCGTGTAATACTTGATGTTTTTTAAAATTTTTGTGGGAAATGATCAGGCTTAGTAATTTAGAATAGAATGTCGAAGAAACATAGGGTATAAAACAGTAAAAGAGGGCGTAAAATCGAAAACCTAATTTGGAAACCCTAATCCGGGAAGTTTGAAGCACGTGCTAAAAAATTGAGTAATAGTCGACATTTTAAGAAATTTTTGTTGGGAATGATTTGGCTTCATGACTTAGAATAGAATTTCGAAGAAAAGGAGTGTATAAAATAGTAAACGATTGCTTAAAATCGAAATCTTATTCTCGGACGTTTGAAGCACTTGCAAAAAAAAAAAAAAAAAAAAAAAAAAAAAAAAAAACCGAGTAATACTTGATGTTTTTCAAAATTTTTGTGGGAAATGATCAGGCTTAGTAATTTAGAATAGAATGTCGAAGAAACATAGGGTATAAAACAGTAAAAGAGGCCATAAAATCGAAAACCTAATTTGGAAACCCTAATCCTGGACGTTTGAAACACGTGCTAAAAAATCGAGTAATAGTCGACATTTTAAGAAACTTTGGTTGGGAATAATTAGGTTTCATGACTTAGAATAGAATTTTGAAGAAAAGGAGTGTATAAAATAGTAAACGATTGCTTAAAATCGAAACCTTATTCCGGCACGTTTGAAGCACGTGCAAAAAAAAAAAAAAAAAAAAAAAAAAAACGAGTAGTACTTGATGTTTTTGAAAATTTTTGTGGGAAAGGATCATGCTTAGTAATTTAGAATAGAATGTCGAAGAAACATAGGGTATAAAACAGTAAAAGAGGGCGTAAAATCGAAAACTTAATTTGGAAACCCTAATCCGGGACGGTTGAAGCACGTGCTAAAAAATCGAGTAATAGTCGAAATTTATAGAAATTTTGGTTGGGAATGATTAGAATTCATGACTTAGAATAGAATTTCGAAGAAAAGAAGTGTATAAAATAGTAAACGATTGCTTAAAATCGAAACCTTATTCCAGGACGTTTGAAGCACGTGCAAAAAAAAAAAAAAAAAAAAAAAAAAAACCGAGTAATACTTGATGTATTTTAAAATTTTTGTTGGAAATGATCAGGCTTAGTAATTTAGAATAGAATTTCGAAGAAACATAGGGTATAAAACAGTAAAAGAGGGCGTAAAATCGAAAACCTAATTTGGAAACCCTAATCCGGGACGTTTGAAGCACGTGCTTAAAAATCGAGTAATAGTCGACATTTTAAGAAATTTTGGTTGGGAATGATTAGGCTTCATGACTTAGAATAGAATTTCGAAGAAAAGGAGTGTATAAAATAGTAAACGATTGCTTAAAATCGAAACCTTATTCCGGGACGTTTGAAGCACGTGCAAAAAAAAAAAAGAAAAAACAAAAACCGAGTGATACTTGATGTTTTTTAAAATTTTTGTGGGAAATGATCAGGCTTAGTAATTTAGAATAGAATTTTGAAGAAACATAGGGTATAAAACAGTAAAAGAGGCCGTAAAATCGAAAACCTAATTTGGAAACCCTAATCCGGGACGTTTGAAGCACGTGATAAAAAATCGAGTAATAGTCGACATTTTAAGAAATTTTGGTTGGGAATGATTAGGCTTCATGACTTAGAATAGAATTTCGAAGAAAAGGAGTGTATAAAATAGTAAACGATTGCTTAAAATCGAAACCTTATTCCGGGAAGTTTGAAGCACGTGCAAAAAAAAAAAAAAAAAAAAAAAACCGAGTAGTACTTGATGTTTTTGAAAATTTTTGTGGGAAATGATCAGGCTTAGTAATTTAGAATAGAATGTCGAAGAAACATAGGGTATAAAACAGTAAAAGAGGGCATAAAATCGAAAACCTAATTTGGAAACCTTAATCCAGGACGTTTGAAACACGTGCTAAAAAATCGAGTAATAGTCGACATTTTAAGAAATTTTGGTTGGTTATAATTAGGCTTCATGACTTAGAATAGAATTTCAAAGAAAAGGAGTGTATAAAATAGTAAACGATTGCTTAAAATCGAAACCTTATTCCGGCACGTTTGAAGCACGTGCAAAAAAAAAAAAAAAAAAAAAAAAAAACCAAGTAGTACTTGATGTTTTTGAAAATTTTTGTGGGAAAGGATCATGCTTAGTAATTTAGAATACAATGTCGAAGAAACATAGGGTATAAAAAAGTAAAAGAGGGCGTAAAATCGAAAACCTAATTTGGAAACCCTAATCCGGGACGTTTGAAGCACGTGCTAAAAAATCGAGTAATAGTCGAAATTTTAAGAAATTTTGGTTGGGAATGATTAGGCTTCATGACTTAGAATAGAATTTCGAAGAAACGGAGTGTATAAAATAGTAAACGATTGCTTAAAATCGAAACCTTATTCCGGGACGTTTGAAGCACGTGCAAAAAAAAAAAAAAAAAAAAAAAAAACCGTGTAATACTTGATGTTTTTTAAAATTTTTGTGGGAAATGATCAGGCTTAGTAATTTAGAATAGAATGTCGAAGAAACATAGGGTATAAAACAGTAAAAGAGGCCATAAAATCGAAAACCTAATTTGGAAACCCTAATCCTGGACGTTTGAAACACGTGCTAAAAAATCGAGTAATAGTCGACATTTTAAGAAATTTTGGTTGGGAATAATTAGGTTTCATGACTTAGAATAGAATTTCGAAGAAAAGGAGTGTATAAAATAGGAAACGATTGCTTAAAATCGAAACCTTATTCCGGGAAGTTTGAAGCACGTGCAAAAAAAAAAAAAAAAAAAAAAAACCGAGTA
Source organism: Cucurbita pepo subsp. pepo (assembly GCF_057944985.1). Classification (NCBI taxonomy): domain Eukaryota; kingdom Viridiplantae; phylum Streptophyta; class Magnoliopsida; order Cucurbitales; family Cucurbitaceae; genus Cucurbita; species Cucurbita pepo. Next base: position 5,322,183 of record NC_141814.1, on the reverse strand, counting down.
GTACTTGATGTTTTTGAAAATTTTTGTGGGAAAGGATCATGCTTAGTAATTTAGAATAGAATGTCGAAGAAACATAGGGTATAAAACAGTAAAAGAGGGCGTAAAATCGAAAACCTAATTTGGAAACCCTAATCCGGGACGTTTGAAGCACGTGCTAAAAAATCGAGTAATAGTCGAAATTTATAGAAATTTTGGTTGGGAATGATTAGGATTCATGTTTTAGAATAGAATTTCGAAGAAAAGGAGTGTATAAAATATTAAACGATTGCTTAAAATCGAAACCTTATACCGGGACGTTTGAAGCACGTGCAAAAAAAAAAAACAAAAAAAAACAAAAACCGAGTGATACTTGATGTTTTTTAAAATTTTTGTGGGAAATGATCAGGCTTAGTAATTTAGAATAGAATTTCGAAGAAACATAGGGTATAAAACAGTAAAAGAGGGCGTAAAATCGAAAACCTAATTTGGAAACCCTAATCCGGGACGTTTGAAGCACGTGCTAAAAAATTGAGTAATAGTCGACATTTTAAGAAATTTTGGTTGGGAATGATTAGGCTTCATGACTTAGAATAGAATTTCGAAGAAAAGGAGTGTATAAAATAGTAAACGATTGCTTAAAATCGAAACCTTATTCCAGGACGTTTGAAGCACGTGCAAAAAAAAAAAAAAAAAAAAAAAAAAAACCGAGTAATACTTGATGTATTTTAAAATTTTTGTGGGAAATGATCAGGCTTAGTAATTTAGAATAGAATGTCGAAGAAACATAGGGTATAAAAAAAGTAAAAGAGGGCGTAAAATCGAAAACCTAATTTTGAAACCCTAATCCGGGACGTTTGAAGCACGTGCTAAAAAATCGAGTAATAGGCGACATTTTAAGACATTTTTTTAGGGAATGATTAGCCTTCATGACTTAGAATGGAATTTCGAAGAAAAGGAGTGTATAAAATAGTAAACGATTGCTTAAAATCGAAACCTTATTCCGGGACGTTTGAAGCACGTGCAAAAAAAAAAAAAAAAAACAAAACCGTGTAATACTTGATGTTTTTTAAAATTTTTGTGGGAAATGATCAGGCTTAGTAATTTAGAATAGAATGTCGAAGAAACATAGGGTATAAAACAGTAAAAGAGGGCGTAAAATCGAAAACCTAATTTGGAAACCCTAATCCGGGAAGTTTGAAGCACGTGCTAAAAAATTGAGTAATAGTCGACATTTTAAGAAATTTTTGTTGGGAATGATTTGGCTTCATGACTTAGAATAGAATTTCGAAGAAAAGGAGTGTATAAAATAGTAAACGATTGCTTAAAATCGAAATCTTATTCTCGGACGTTTGAAGCACTTGCAAAAAAAAAAAAAAAAAAAAAACCGAGTAATACTTGATGTTTTTTAAAATTTTTGTGGGAAATGATCAGGCTTAGTAATTTAGAATAGAATGTCGAAGAAACATAGGGTATAAAACAGTAAAAGAGGCCATAAAATCGAAAACCTAATTTGGAAACCCTAATCCTGGACGTTTGAAACACGTGCTAAAAAATCGAGTAATAGTCGACATTTTAAGAAACTTTGGTTGGGAATAATTAGGTTTCATGACTTAGAATAGAATTTTGAAGAAAAGGAGTGTATAAAATAGTAAACGATTGCTTAAAATCGAAACCTTATTCCGGCACGTTTGAAGCACGTGCAAAAAAAAAAAAAAAAAAAAAAAAAAAAACGAGTAGTACTTGATGTTTTTGAAAATTTTTGTGGGAAAGGATCATGCTTAGTAATTTAGAATAGAATGTCGAAGAAACATAGGGTATAAAACAGTAAAAGAGGGCGTAAAATCGAAAACTTAATTTGGAAACCCTAATCCGGGACGGTTGAAGCACGTGCTAAAAAATCGAGTAATAGTCGAAATTTATAGAAATTTTGGTTGGGAATGATTAGAATTCATGACTTAGAATAGAATTTCGAAGAAAAGAAGTGTATAAAATAGTAAACGATTGCTTAAAATCGAAACCTTATTCCAGGACGTTTGAAGCACGTGCAAAAAAAAAAAAAAAAAAAAAAAAACCGAGTAATACTTGATGTATTTTAAAATTTTTGTTGGAAATGATCAGGCTTAGTAATTTAGAATAGAATGTCGAAGAAACATAGGGTATAAAACAGTAAAAGAGGGCATAAAATCGAAAACCTAATTTGGAAACCCTAATCCTGGACGTTTGAAACACGTGCTAAAAAATCGAGTAATAGTCGACATTTTAAGAAATTTTGGTTGGGAATAATTAGGTTTCATGACTAAGAATAGAATTTCGAAGAAAAGGAGTGTATAAAATAGTAAACGATTGCTTAAAATCGAAACCTTATTCCGGGACGTTTGAAGCACGTGCAAAAAAAAAAAAAGAAAAAACAAAAACCGAGTGATACTTGATGTTTTTTAAAATTTTTGTGGGAAATGATCAGGCTTAGTAATTTAGAATAGAATTTTGAAGAAACATAGGGTATAAAACAGTAAAAGAGGCCGTAAAATCGAAAACCTAATTTGGAAACCCTAATCCGGGACGTTTGAAGCACGTGCTAAAAAATCGAGTAATAGTCGACATTTTAAGAAATTTTGGTTGGGAATGATTAGGCTTCATGACTTAGAATAGAATTTCGAAGAAAAGGAGTGTATAAAATAGTAAACGATTGCTTAAAATCGAAACCTTATTCCGGGACGTTTGAAGCACGTGCAAAAAAAAAAAAAAAAAAAAAACCGAGTAATACTTGATGTATTTTAAAATTTTTGTGGGAAATGATCGGGCTTAGTAATTTAGAATAGAATGTCGAAGAAACATAGGGTATAAAACAGTAAAAGAGGGCATAAAATCGAAAACCTAATTTGGAAACCCTAATCCTGGACGTTTGAAACACGTTCTAAAAAATCGAGTAATAGTCGACATTTTAAGAAATTTTGGTTGGGAATAATTAGGTTTCATGACTTAGAATAGAATTTCAAAGAAAAGGAGTGTATAAAATAGTAAACGATTGCTTAAAATCGAAACCTTATTCTGGGACGTTTGAAGCACGTGCAAAAAAAAAAAAAAAAAAAAAAAACCGAGTAATACTTGATGTTTTTTAAAATTTTTGTGGGAAATGATCAGGCTTAGTAATTTAGAATAGAATGTCGAAGAAACATAGGGTATAAAACAGTAAAAGAGGGCGTAAAATCGAAAACCGAATTTGGAAACCCTAATCCGGTTCGTTTGAAGCACGTGCTAAAAAATCAAGAAATAGGCGACATTTTAAGAAATTTTTGTGGGGAATGATTAGGCTTCATGACTTAGAATAGAATTTCGAAAAAAAGGAGTGTATAAAATAGTAAACGATTGCTTAAAATCGAAACCTTATTCCGGGACGTTTGAAGCACGTGCAAAAAAAATAAAAAAATAAAAAACCGAGTAATACTAGATGTTTTTTAAAAATTTTGTGGGAAATGATCATGCATATTAATTTAGAATAGAATGTCGAAGAAACATAGGGTATAAAACAGTAAAAGAGGGCGTAAAATCGAAAACCTAATTTGGAAACCCTAATCCACGACGTTTGAAGCAGGTGCTAAAAAATCGAGTAATAGGTGACATTTTAAGAAATTTTTGTGGGGAATGACTAGGCTTCATGACTTAAAATAGAATTTCGAAAAAAAGGAGTGTATAAAACAGTAAACGATTGCTTAAAATCGAAACCTTATTTCGGGACGTTTGAAGCACGTGCAAAAAAAAAAAAAAAAAAAAAAAAAACGGAGTAATACTAGATGTTTTTTAAAATTTTTGTTGGAAATGATAAGGCTTTTTAATTTAGAATAGAATGTCAAAGAAACATAGGGTATAAAACAGTAAAAGAGGGCGTAAAATCGAAAACCTAATTTGGAAACCCTAATCCGGGACGTTTGACGCACGTGCTAAAAAATCGAGTAATAGGGGACATTTTAAGAAATTTTAGTGGGGAATGATTAGGCTTCATGACTTAGAATAGAATTTCGAAGAAAAGGAGGGTATAAAATAGTAGACGATTGTTTAAAATCGAAACCTTATTCCGGGACGTTTGAAGCACGTGCAAAAAAAAAAAAAAAAAAAAAAAACCGAGTAATACTAGATGTTTTTTAAAAATTTTGTGGGAAATGATCATGCTTATTAATTTAGAATAGAATGTCGAAGAAACATAGGGTATAAAACAGTAAAACATGGCGTAAAATCGAAAATCGAATTTGGAAACCCTAATCCGGGACGTTTGAAGCACGTGCTAAAAAATCAAGAAATAGGCGACATTTTAAGAAATTTTTGTGGTGAATAATTAGGCTTCATGACTTAGAATAGAATTTCGAAAAAAAGGAGTGTATAAAATAGTAAACGATTGCTTAAAATCGAAACCTTATTCCGGGACGTTTAAAGCACGTGCAAAAAAAAAAAAAAAAAAAAAAAAAAACTGAGTAGTTCTTGATGTTTTTTAAAATTTTTGTGGGAAATGATCAGGATTAGTAATTTAGAATAGAATGTCGAAGAAACATAGGGTATAAAACAGTAAAAGAGGGCGTAAAATCGAAAACCTAATTTGGAAACCCTAATCCGGGACGTTTGAAGCACGTGCTAAAAAATCGAGTAATAGTCGAAATGTTAAGAAATTTTGGTTGGGAATGATTAGGCTTCATGACTTAGAATAGAATTTCGAAGAAAAGGAGTGTATAAAATAGTAAACGATTGCTTAAAATCGAAACCTTATTCCGGGACGTTTGAAGCACGTGCAAAAAAAAAAAAAAAAGAAAAAACAAAAACCGAGTGATACTTGATGTTTTTTAAAATTTTTGTGGGAAATGATCAGGCTTAGTAATTTAGAATAGAATTTCGAAGAAACATAGGGTATAAAACAGTAAAAGAGGCCGTAAAATCGAAAACCTAATGTGGAAACCCTAATCCGGGACGTTTGAAGCACGTGCTAAAAAATCGAGTAATAGTCGACATTTTAAGAAATTTTGGTTGGGAATGATTAGGCTTCATGACTTAGAATAGAATTTCGAAGAAAATGAGTGTATAAAATAGTAAACGATTGCTTAAAATCGAAACCTTATTCCGGGACGTTTGAATCACTTGCAAAAAAAAAAAAAAAAAAAAAAAACCGAGTAATACTTGATGTATTTTAAAATTTTTGTTGGAAATGATCAGGCTTAGTAATTTAGAATAGAATGTCGAAGAAACATAGGGTATAAAACAGTAAAAGAGGGCATAAAATCGAAAACCTAATTTGGAAACCCTAATCCTGGACGTTTGAAACATGTGCTAAAAAATCGAGTAATAGTCGACATTTTAAGAAATTTTGGTTGGGAATAATTAGGTTTCATGACTTAGAATAGAATTTCGAAGAAAAGGAGTGTATAAAATAGTAAACGATTGCTTAAAATCGAAACCTTATTCCGGGACGTTTGAAGCACGTGCAAAAAAAAAAAAAGAAAAAACAAAAACCGAGTGATACTTGATGTTTTTTAAAATTTTTGTGGGAAATGATCAGGCTTAGTAATTTAGAATAGAATTTCGAAGAAACGTAGGGTATAAAACAGTAAAAGAGGGCGTAAAATCGAAAACCTAATTTGGAAACCCTAATCCGGGACGTTTGAAGCACGTGCTAAAAAATCGAGTAATAGTCGAAATTTATAGAAATTTTGGTTGGGAATGATTAGGATTCATGTTTTAGAATAGAATTTCGAAGAAAAGGAGTGTATAAAATAGTAAACGATTGCTTAAAATCGAAACCTTATTCCGGGACGTTTGAAGCACGTGCAAAAAAAAAAAAAAAAAAAAAACCGAGTAATACTTGATGTATTTTAAAATTTTTGTGGGAAATGATCGGGCTTAGTAATTTAGAATAGAATGTCGAAGAAACATAGGGTATAAAACAGTAAAAGAGGGCATAAAATCGAAAACCTAATTTGGAAACCCTAATCCTGGACGTTTGAAACACGTTCTAAAAAATCGAGTAATAGTCGACATTTTAAGAAATTTTGGTTGGGAATAATTAGGTTTCATGACTTAGAATAGAATTTCAAAGAAAAGGAGTGTATAAAATAGTAAACGATTGCTTAAAATCGAAACCTTATTCCGGGACGTTTAAAGCACGTGCAAAAAAAAAAAAAAAAAAAAAAAAACTGAGTAGTTCTTGATGTTTTTTAAAATTTTTGTGGGAAATGATCAGGATTAGTAATTTAGAATAGAATGTCGAAGAAACATAGGGTATAAAACAGTAAAAGAGGGCGTAAAATCGAAAACCTAATTTGGAAACCCTAATCCGGGACGTTTGAAGCACGTGCTAAAAAATCGAGTAATAGTCGAAATTTTAAGAAATTTTGGTTGGGAATGATTAGGCTTCATGACTTAGAATAGAATTTCGAAGAAAAGGAGTGTATAAAATAGTAAACGATTGCTTAAAATCGAAACCTTATTCCGGGACGTTTGAAGCACGTGCAAAAAAAAAAAAAAAAAAAAAAAAACCGAGTAATACTAGATGTTTTTTAAAAATTTTGTGGGAAATGATCATGCTTATTAATTTAGAATAGAATGTCGAAGAAACATAGGGTATAAAACAGTAAAACATGGCGTAAAATCGAAAATCGAATTTGGAAACCCTAATCCGGGACGTTTGAAGCACGTGCTAAAAAATCAAGAAATAGGCGACATTTTAAGAAATTTTTGTGGTGAATAATTAGGCTTCATGACTTAGAATAGAATTTCGAAAAAAAGGAGTGTATAAAATAGTAAACGATTGCTTAAAATCGAAACCTTATTCCGGGACGTTGAAAGCACGTGCAAAAAAAAAAAAAAAAAAAAAAAACTGAGTAGTTCTTGATGTTTTTTAAAATTTTTGTGGGAAATGATCAGGATTAGTAATTTAGAATAGAATGTCGAAGAAACATAGGGTATAAAACAGTAAAAGAGGGCGTAAAATCGAAAACCTAATTTGGAAACCCTAATCCGGGACGTTTGAAGCACGTGCTAAAAAATCGAGTAATAGTCGAAATTTTAAGAAATTTTGGTTGGGAATGATTAGGCTTCATGACTTAGAATAGAATTTCGAAGAAAAGGAGTGTATAAAATAGTAGACGATTGTTTAAAATCGAAACCTTATTCCGGGACGTTTGAAGCACGTGCAAAAAAAAAAAAAAAAAAAAAAAAAACCGAGTAATACTAGATGTTTTTTAAAAATTTTGTGGGAAATGATCATGCTTATTAATTTAGAATAGAATGTCGAAGAAACATAGGGTATAAAACAGTAAAACATGGCGTAAAATCGAAAATCGAATTTGGAAACCCTAATCCGGGACGTTTGAAGCACGTGCTAAAAAATCAAGAAATAGGCGACATTTTAAGAAATTTTTGTGGTGAATAATTAGGCTTCATGACTTAGAATAGAATTTCGAAAAAAAGGAGTGTATAAAATATTAAACGATTGCTTAAAATCGAAACCTTATTCCGGGACGTTTAAAGCACGTGCAAAAAAAAAAAAAAAAAAAAAAAAAAACTGAGTAGTTCTTGATGTTTTTTAAAATTTTTGTGGGAAATGATCAGGATTAGTAATTTAGAATAGAATGTCGAAGAAACATAGGGTATAAAACAGTAAAAGAGGGCGTAAAATCGAAAACCTAATTTGGAAACCCTAATCCGGGACGTTTGAAGCACGTGCTAAAAAATCGAGTAATAGTCGAAATTTTAAGAAATTTTGGTTGGGAATGATTAGGCTTCATGACTTAGAGTAGAATTTCGAAGAAAAGGAGTGTATAAAATAGTAAACGATTGCTTAAAATCGAAACCTTATTCCGGGACGTTTGAAGCACGTGGAAAAAAAAAAAAAAAAAAAAACCGAGTAATACTTGATGTTTTTTAAAATTTTTGTGGGAAATGATCAGGCTTAGTAATTTAGAATAGAATGTCGAAGAAACATAGGGTATAAAACAGTAAAAGAGGGCGTAAAATCGAAAACCTAATTTGGAAACCATAATCCGGGACGTTTGAAGCACGTGCTAAAAAATCGAGTAATAGTCGACATTTTAAGAAATTTTGGTTGGGAATGATTAGGCTTCATGACTTAGAATAGAATTTCGAAGAAAATGAGTGTATAAAATAGTAAACGATTGCTTAAAATCGAAACCTTATTCCGGGACGTTTGAAGCACGTGCAAAAAAAAAAAAAAAAAAAAAAACTGAGTAATACTTGATGTTTTTTAAAATTTTTGTGGGAAATGATCAGGCTTAGTAATTTAGAATAGAATGTCGAAGAAACATAGGGTATAAAACAGTAAAAGAGGGCGTAAAATCGAAAACCTAATTTGGAAACCATAATCCGGGACGTTTGAAGCACGTGCTAAAAAATCGAGTAATAGTCGACATTTTAAGAAATTTTGGTTGGGAATGATTAGGCTTCATGACTTAGAATAGAATTTCGAAGAAAATGAGTGTATAAAATAGTAAACGTTTGCTTAAAATAGAAACCTTATTCCGGGACGTTTGAAGCACGTGCAAAAAAAAAAAAAAAAAAACAAAAACCGAGTAATACTAGATGCTTTTTAAAATTATTGTTGGAAATGATCATGCTTAGTAATTTAGAAGAGAATGTCGAAGAAACATAGGGTATAAAACAGTAAAAGAGGGCATAAAATCGAAAACCTAATTTGGAAACCCTAATCCGGGACGTTTGAAGCACGTGCTAAAAAATCGAGTAATAGTCGACATTTTAAGAAATTTTGGTTGGGAATAATTAGGCTTCATGACTTAGAATGGAATTTCGAAGAAAAGGAGTGTATAAAATAGTAAACGATTGCTTAAAATCGAAACCTTATTCTGGGACGTTTGAAGCACGTGCAAAAGGAAAAAAAAAAAAAAAAAAAAAACCGAGTAGTACTTGATGTTTTTTAAAATTTTTGTGGGAAATGATCAGGATTAGTAATTTAGAATAGAATGTCGAAGAAACATAGGGTATAAAACAGTAAAAGAGGGCGTAAAATCGAAAACCTAATTTGGAAACCATAATCCGGGACGTTTGAAGCACGTGCTAAAAAATCGAGTAATAGTCGACATTTTAAGAAATTTTGGTTGGGAATGATTAGGCTTCATGACTTAGAATAGAATTTCGAAGAAAATGAGTGTATAAAATAGTAAACGATTGCTTAAAATCGAAAACTTATTCCGGGATGTTTGAAGCACGTGCAAAAAAAAAAAAAAAAAAAAAACCGAGTAATACTAGACGTTTTTTAAAATTATTGTGGGAAATGATCATGCTTAGTAATTTAGAATAGAACGTCGAAGAAACATAGGTATAAAACAGTAAAAGAGGGCGTAAAATCGAAAACCTAATTTTGAAACCCTAATCCGTGACGTTTGAAGCACGTGCTAAAAAATCGAGTAATAGGCGACATTTTAAGAAATTTTTGTGGGGAATGATTAGGCTTCATGACTTAGAATAGAATTTCGAAGAAAATGAGTGTATAAAATAGTAAACGTTTGCTTAAAATAGAAACCTTATTCCGGGACGTTTGAAGCACGTGCAAAAAAAAAAAAAAAAAAAAACAAAAACCGAGTAATACTAGATGCTTTTTAAAATTATTGTTGGAAATGATCATGCTTAGTAATTTAGAAGAGAATGTCGAAGAAACATAGGGTATAAAACAGTAAAAGAGGGCATAAAATCGAAAACCTAATTTGGAAACCCTAATCCGGGACGTTTGAAGCACGTGCTAAAAAATCGAGTAATAGTCGACATTTTAAGAAATTTTGGTTGGGAATAATTAGGCTTCATGACTTAGAATGGAATTTCGAAGAAAAGGAGTGTATAAAATAGTAAACGATTGCTTAAAATCGAAACCTTATTCTGGGACGTTTGAAGCACGTGCAAAAGGAAAAAAAAAAAAAAAAAAAAAACCGAGTAGTACTTGATGTTTTTTAAAATTTTTGTGGGAAATGATCAGGATTAGTAATTTAGAATAGAATGTCGAAGAAACATAGGGTATAAAACAGTAAAAGAGGGCGTAAAATCGAAAACCTAATTTGGAAACCCTAATCCGGGACGTTTGAAGCACGTGCTAAAAAATCGAGTAATAGTCGAAATTTTAAGAAATTTTGGTTGGGAATGATTAGGCTTCATGACTTAGAATAGAATTTCGAATAAAAGGAGTGTATAAAATAGTAAACGATTGCTTAAAATCGAAACCTTATTCCGGGACGTTTGAAGCACGTGCAAAAAAAAAAAAAAAAAAAAAAACCGAGTAATACTTGATGTTTTTTAAAATTTTTGTGGGAAATGATCAGGCTTAGTAATTTAGAATAGAATGTCTAAGAAACATAGGGTATAAAACAGTAAAAGAGGGCGTAAAATCGAAAACCTAATTTGGAAACCCTAATCCGGGACGTTTGAAGCACGTGCTAAAAAATCGAGTAATAGTCGACATTTTAAGAAATTTTGGTTGGCAATGATTAGGCTTCATTTCTTAGAATAGAATTTCGAAGAAAAGGAGTGTATAAAATACTAAACGATTGCTAAAAATCGAAACCTTATAACAGGACGTTTGAAGCACGTGCAAAAAAAAAAAAAAAACTAAAACCGAAAACCTAATTTTGAAACCCTAATCCGGGACGTTTGAAGCACGTGCTAAAAAATCGAGTAATAGGAGATATTTTAAGACATTTTTTTGGGGAATGATTAGGCTACATGACTTAGAATCGAATTACGAAGAAAAGGAGTGTATAAAATAGTAAACGACTGCTTAAAATCGAAACCTTATTCCGGGACGTTTGAAGCACGTGCAAAAAAAAAAAAAAAAAACAAACAAATACCGAGTAATACTAGATGTTTTTTAAAATTCTTGTGGGAAATGATCATGCTTAGTAATTTAGAATAGAATGTCGAAGAAACATAGGGTATAAAACAGTAAAAGAGGGCGTAAAATCGAAAACCTAATTTGAAACCCTAATCCGGGACGTTTGAAGCACGTGGTAAAAAATCGAGTAATAGGCGTCATTTTAATGAATTTTGGTTGGGAATAATTAGGCTTCATGACTTAGAATAGAATTTCGAAGAAAAGGAGTGTATAAAATAGTAAACGATTGCTTAAAATCGAAACCTTATTACGGGACGTTTGAAGCACGTGCAAAAAAAAAAAAAAAAAAAAAACCGAGTAGTACTTGATCTTTTTTAAAATTGTTGTTGGAAATGATCAGGATTAGTAATTTAGAATAGAATGTCGAAGAAACATAGGGTATAAAACAGTAAAAGAGGGCGTAAAATCGAAAACCTACTTTGGAAACCCTAATCCGGGACGTTTGAAGCACGTGCTAAAAAATCAAGTAATAGTCGAAATTTTAAGAAACTTTGGTTGGGAATGATTAGGCTTCATGACTTAGAATAGAATTTCGAAGAAAAGGAGTGTATAAAATAGTAAACGATTGCTTAAAATCGAAAACTTATTCCGGGAAGTTTGAAGCACGTGGAAAAAAAAAAAAAAAAAACCGAGTAATACTAGACGTTTTTCAAAATTATTGTGGGAAATGATCAGGATTAGTAATTTAGAATAGAACGTCGAAGAAACATAGGGTATAAACCAGTAAAAGAGGGCGTAAAATCGAAAACCTAATTTGGAAACCCTAATCCGGGACGTTTGAAGCACGTGCTAAAAAATCGAGTAATAGTCGAAATTTTAAGAAACTTAGGTTGGGAATGATTAGGCTTCATGACTTAGAATAGAATTTCGAAGAAAAGGAGTGTATAAAATAGTAAACGATTGCTTAAAATCGAAAACTTATTCCGGGACGTTTGAAGCACGTGGAAAAAAAAAAAAAAACCGAGTAATACTAGACGTTTTTCAAAATTATTGTGGGAAATGATCATGCTTAGTAATTTAGAATAGAACGTCGAAGAAACATAGGGTATAAACCAGTAAAAGAGGGCGTAAAATCGAAAACCTAATTTGGAAACCCTAATCCGGGACGTTTGAACCACGTGCTAAAAACCGAGTAATAGTCGAAATTTTAAGAAATTTTGGATGGGAATGATTAGGCTTCATGACTTAGAATAGAATTTCGAAGAAAAGGAGTGTATAAAATAGTAAACGATTGCTTAAAATCGAAACCTTATTACGGGACGTTTGAAGCACGTGCAAAAAAAAAAAAAAAAAAAAAAAAACCGAGTAGTACTTGATGTTTTTTAAAATTGTTGTTGGAAATGATCAGGATTAGTAATTTAGAATAGAATGTCGAAGAAACATAGGGTATAAAACAGTAAAAGAGGGCGTAAAATCGAAAACCTAATTTGGAAACCCTAATCCGGGACGTTTGAAGCACGTGCTAAAAAATCGAGTAATATTCGAAATTTTAAGAAATTTTGGTTGGGAATGATTAGGCTTCATGACTTAGAATAGAATTTCGAAGAAAATGAGTGTATAAAATAGTAAACGATTGCTTAAAATCGAAAACTTATTCTGGGACGTTTGAAGCACGTGGTAAAAAATCGAGTAATAGGCGACATTTTAATGAATTTTGGTTGGGAATAAATAGGATTCATGACTTAGAATAGAATTTCGAAGAAAAGGAGTGTATAAAATAGTAAACGATTGCTTAAAATCGAAACCTTATTCTGGGACGTTTGAAGCACGTGCAAAAGAAAAAAAAAAAAAAAAAAACCGAGTAGTACTTGATGTTTTTTAAAATTTTTGTGGGAAATGATCAGGATTAGTAATTTAGAATAGAATGTCGAAGAAACATAGGGTATAAAACAGTAAAAGAGGGCTTAAAATCGAAAACCTAATTTGGAAACCTTATTCCAGGACGTTTGAAACACGTGCTAAAAAATCGAGTAATAGTCGACATTTTAAGAAATTTTGGTTGGTTATAATTAGGCTTCATGACTTAGAATAGAATTTCGAAGAAAAGGAGTGTATAAAATAGTAAACGATTGCTTAAAATCGAAACCTTATTCCGGGACGTTTGAAGCACGTGCAAAAAAAAAAAAAAAAAAAAACCGAGTAGTACTTGATGTTTTTGAAAATTTTTGTGGGAAATGATCATGCTTAGTAATTTAGAATACAATGTCGAAGAAACATAGGGTATAAAACAGTAAAAGAGGGCGTAAAATCGAAAACCTAATTTGGAAACCCTAAACCGGGACGTTTGAAGCACGTGCTAAAAAATCGAGTAATAGTCGAAATTTTAAGAAATTTGTGTTGGGAATGATTAGGATTCATGACTTAGAATAGAATTTCGAAGAAAAGGAGTGTATAAAATAGTAAACGATTGCTTAAAATCGAAACCTTATTCCGGGACGTTTGAAGCACGTGCAAAAAAAAAAAAAAAAAAACCGAGTAATACTTGATGTATTTTAAAATTTTTGTTGGAAATGATCAGGCTTAGTAATTTAGAATAGAATGTCGAAGAAACATAGGGTATAAAATAGTAAACGAGGGCGTAAAATCGAAAACCTAATTAGGAAACCCTGATTCGGGACGTTTGAACCACATGCTAAAAAATCGAGTAATAGTTGACATTTTAAGAAATTTTGGTTGGGCATGATCAGGCTTCATGACTTAGAATAGAATTTCGAAGAAAAGGAGTGTATAAAATAGTAAACGATTGCTTAAAATCGAAACCTTATTCCAAGACGTTTGAAGCACGTGCAAAAAAAAAAAAAAAAAAAAAAACCGAGTAATACTTGATGTTTTTTAAAATTTTTGTGGGAAATGATCAGGCTTAGTAATTTAGAATAGAATGTCGAAGAAACATAGGGTATAAAACAGTAAAAGAGGGCGTAAAATCGAAAACCTAATTTGAAACCCTAATCCGGGACGTTTGAAGCACGTGGTAAAAAATCGAGTAATAGGCGACATTTTATTGAATTTTGGTTGGGAATAATTAGGCTTCATGACTTAGAATAGAATTTCGAAGAAAAGGAGTGTATAAAATAGTAAACGATTGCTTAAAATCGAAACTTTATTCCGGGACGTCTGAAGCACGTGAAAAAAAAAAAAAAAAAAAAAAACCGAGTAGTACTTGATGTTTTTTAAGGTTTTTGTTGGAAATGATCAGGATTAGTAATTTAGAATAGAATGTCGAAGAAACATAGGGTATAAAACAGTAAAAGAGGGCGTAAAATCGAAAACCTAATTTGGAAACCCTAATCCGGGACGTTTGAACCACGTGCTAAAAAACCGAGTAATAGTCGAAATTTTAAGAAATTTTGGATGGGAATGATTAGGCTTCATGACTTAGAATAGAATTTCGAAGAAAAGGAGTGTATAAAATAGTAAACGATTGCTTAAAATCGAAACCTTATTACGGGACGTTTGAAGCACGTGCAAAAAAAAAAAAAAAAAAAAAAAAACCGAGTAGTACTTGATGTTTTTTAAAATTGTTGTTGGAAATGATCAGGATTAGTAAATTAGAATAGAATGTCGAAGAAACATAGGGTATAAAACAGTAAAAGAGGGCGTAAAATCGAAAACCTAATTTGGAAAACCTAATCCGGGACGTTTGAAGCACGTGCTAAAAAATCGAGTAATAGTCGAAATTTTAAGAAATTTTGGTTGGGAATGATTAGGCTTCATGACTTAGAATAGAATTTCGAAGAAAAGGAGTGTATAAAATAGTAAACGATTGCTTAAAATCGAAAACTTATTCCGGGACGTTTGAAGCACGTGGAAAAAAAAAAAAAAAAAAAAACCGAGTTATACTAGACGTTTTTTAAAATTACTGTGGGAAATGATCATGCTTAGTAATTTAGAATAGAACTTCGAAGAAACATAGGTATAAACCAGTAAAAGAGGGCGTAAAATCGAAAACCTAATTTGGAAACCCTAATCCGGGACGTTTGAAGCACGTGCTAAAAAATCGAGTAATAGTCGAAATTTTAAGAAATTTTTGTTGGGAATGATTAGGATTCATGACTTAGAATAGAATTTCGAAGAAAATGAGTGTATAAAATAGTAAACGATTGCTTAAAATCGAAACCTTATTCTGGGACGTTTGAAGCACGTGCAAAAAAAAAAAAAAAAAAAAAAAACCGAGTAGTACTTGATGTTTTTTAAAATTGTTGTTGGAAATGATCAGGATTAGTAATTTAGAATAGAATGTCGAAGAAACATAGGGTATAAAACAGTAAAAGAGGGCGTAAAATCGAAAACCTAATTTGGAAACCCTAATCCGGGACGTTTGAAGCACGTGCTAAAAAATCGAGTAATAGTCGACATTTTAAGAAATTTTGGTTGGCAATGATTAGGCTTCATTTCTTAGAATAGAATTTCGAAGAAAAGGAGTGTATAAAATACTAAACGATTGCTAAAAATCGAAACCTTATAACAGGACGTTTGAAGCACGTGCAAAAAAAAAAAAAAACTAAAACCGAAAACTAATTTTGAAACCCTAATCCGGGACGTTTGAAGCACGTGCTAAAAAATCGAGTAATAGGAGACATTTTAAGACATTTTTTTGGGGAATGATTAGGCTACATGACTTAGAATCGAATTACGAAGAAAAGGAGTGTATAAAATAGTAAACGACTGCTTAAAATCGAAACCTTATTCCGGGACGTTTGAAGCACGTGCAAAAAAAAAAAAAAAACAAACAAATACCGAGTAATACTAGATGTTTTTTAAAATTCTTGTGGGAAATGATCATGCTTAGTAATTTAGAATAGAATGTCGAAGAAACATAGGGTATAGAACAGTAAAAGAGAGCGTAAAATCGAAAACCTAATTTGAAACCCTAATCCGGGACGTTTGAAGCACGTGGTAAAAAATCGAGTAATAGGCGACATTTTAATGAATTTTGGTTGGGAAAAAATAGGCTTCATGACTTAGAATAGAATTTCGAAGAAAAGAAGTGTATAAAAGAGTAAACGATTGCTTAAAATCGAAACCTTATTACGGGACGTTTGAAGCGCGTGCAAAAAAAAAAAAAAAAAAAAAAAAACCGAGTAGTACTTGATGTTTTTTAAAATTGTTGTTGGAAATGATCAGGATTAGTAATTTAGAATAGAATGTCGAAGAAACATAGGGTATAAAACAGTAAAAGAGGGCGTAAAATCGAAAACCTACTTTGGAAACCCTAATCCGGGACGTTTGAAGCACGTGCTAAAAAATCGAGTAATAGTCGAAATTTTAAGAAACTTTGGTTGGGAATAATTAGGCTTCATGACTTAGAATGGAATTTCGAAGAAAAGGAGTGTATAAAATAGTAAACGATTGCTTAAAATCGAAACCTTATTCTGTTACGTTTGAAGCACGTGCAAAAGAAAAAAAAAAAAAAAAACCGAGTAGTACTTGATGTTTTTTAAAATTTTTGTGGGAAATGATCAGGATTAGTAATTTAGAATAGAATGTCGAAGAAACATAGGGTATAAAACAGTAAAAGAGGGCTTAAAATCGAAAACCTAATTTGGAAACCTTAATCCAGGACGTTTGAAACACGTGCTAAAAAATCAAGTAATAGTCGACATTTTAAGAAATTTTGGTTGGTTATAATTAGGCTTCATGACTTAGAATAGAATTTCGAAGAAAAGGAGTGTATAAAATAGTAAACGATTGCTTAAAATCGAAACCTTATTCCGGGACGTTTGAAGCACGTGCAAAAAAAAAAAAAAAAAAAACCGAGTAGTACTTGATGTTGTTGAAAATTTTTGTGGGAAATGATCATGCTTAGTAATTTAGAATACAATGTCGAAGAAACATAGGGTATAAAACAGTAAAAGAGGGCGTAAAATCGAAAACCTAATTTGGAAACCCTAAACCGGGACGTTTGAAGCACGTGCTAAAAAATCGAGTAATAGTCGAAATTTTAAGAAATTTTGGTTGGGAATGATTAGGATTCATGACTTAGAATAGAATTTCGAAGAAAAGGAGTGTATAAAATAGTAAACGATTGCTTAAAATCGAAACCTTATTCCGGGACGTTTGAAGCACGTGCAAAAAAAAAAAAAAAAAAAAACCGAGTAATACTTGATGTATTTTAAAATTTTTGTGGGAAATGATCAGGCTTAGTAATTTAGAATAGAATGTCGAAGAAACATAGGGTATAAAATAGTAAAAGAGGGCGTAAAATCGAAAACCTAATTAGGAAACCCTGATTCGGGACGTTTGAACCACATGCTAAAAAATCGAGTAATAGTCGACATTTTAAGAAATTTTGGTTGGGCATGATCAGGCTTCATGACTTAGAATAGAATTTCGAAGAAAAGGAGTGTATAAAATAGTAAACGATTGCTTAAAATCGAAACCTTATTACGGGACGTTTGAAGCACGTGCAAAAAAAAAAAAAAAAAAAAAAACCGAGTAGTACTTGATGTTTTTTAAAATTGTTGTTGGAAATGATCAGGATTAGTAAATTAGAATAGAATGTCGAAGAAACATAGGGTATAAAACAGTAAAAGAGGGCGTAAAATCGAAAACCTAATTTGGAAACCCTAATCCGGGACGTTTGAAGCACGTGCTAAAAAATCGAGTAATAGTCGAAATTTTAAGAAATTTTGGTTGGGAATGATTAGGCTTCATGACTTAGAATAGAATTTCGAAGAAAAGGAGTGTATAAAATAGTAAACGATTGCTTAAAATCGAAACCTTATTCCGGGACGTTTGAAGCACGTGGAAAAAAAAAAAAAAAAAAAAACCGAGTTATACTAGACGTTTTTTAAAATTACTGTGGGAAATGATCATGCTTAGTAATTTAGAATAGAACTTCGAAGAAACATAGGTATAAACCAGTAAAAGAGGGCGTAAAATCGAAAACCTAATTTGGAAACCCTAATCCGGGACGTTTGAAGCACGTGCTAAAAAATCGTGTAATAGTCGAAATTTTAAGAAATTTTTGTTGGGAATGATTAGGATTCATGACTTAGAATAGAATTTCGAAGAAAATGAGTGTATAAAATAGTAAACGATTGCTTAAAATCGAAACCTTATTCTGGGACGTTTGAAGCACGTGCAAAAAAAAAAAAAAAAAAAAAAAACCGAGTAGTACTTGATGTTTTTTAAAATTGTTGTTGGAAATGATCAGGATTAGTAATTTAGAATAGAATGTCGAAGAAACATAGGGTATAAAACAGTAAAAGAGGGCGTAAAATCGAAAACCTAATTTAGAAACCCTAATCCGGGACGTTTGAAGCACGTGCTAAAAAATCGAGTAATAGTCGACATTTTAAGAAATTTTGGTTGGCAATGATTAGGCTTCATTTCTTAGAATAGAATTTCGAAGAAAAGGAGTGTATAAAATACTAAACGATTGCTAAAAATCGAAACCTTATAACAGGACGTTTGAAGCACGTGCAAAAAAAAAAAAAAACTAAAACCGAAAACTAATTTTGAAACCCTAATCCGGGACGTTTGAAGCACGTGCTAAAAAATCGAGTAATAGGAGACATTTTAAGACATTTTTTTGGGGAATGATTAGGCTACATGACTTAGAATCGAATTACGAAGAAAAGGAGTGTATAAAATAGTAAACGACTGCTTAAAATCGAAACCTTATTCCGGGACGTTTGAAGCACGTGCAAAAAAAAAAAAAAAAACAAACAAATACCGAGTAATACTAGATGTTTTTTAAAATTCTTGTGGGAAATGATCATGCTTAGTAATTTAGAATAGAATGTCGAAGAAACATAGGGTATAGAACAGTAAAAGAGAGCGTAAAATCGAAAACCTAATTTGAAACCCTAATCCGGGACGTTTGAAGCACGTGGTAAAAAATCGAGTAATAGGCGACATTTTAATGAATTTTGGTTTTGAATAAATAGGCTTCATGACTTAGAATAGAATTTCGAAGAAAAGAAGTGTATAAAAGAGTAAACGATTGCTTAAAATCGAAACCTTATTACGGGACGTTTGAAGCGCGTGCAAAAAAAAAAAAAAAAAAAAAAAAAAACCGAGTAGTACTTGATGTTTTTTAAAATTGTTGTTGGAAATGATCAGGATTAGTAATTTAGAATAGAATGTCGAAGAAACATAGGGTATAAAACAGTAAAAGAGGGCGTAAAATCGAAAACCTACTTTGGAAACCCTAATCCGGGACGTTTGAAGCACGTGCTAAAAAATCGAGTAATAGTCGAAATTTTAAGAAACTTTGGTTGGGAATAATTAGGCTTCATGACTTAGAATGGAATTTCGAAGAAAAGGAGTGTATAAAATAGTAAACGATTGCTTAAAATCGAAACCTTATTCTGTTACGTTTGAAGCACGTGCAAAAGGAAAAAAAAAAAAAAAAACCGAGTAGTACTTGATGTTTTTTAAAATTTTTGTGGGAAATGATCAGGATTAGTAATTTAGAATAGAATGTCGAAGAAACATAGGGTATAAAACAGTAAAAGAGGGCTTAAAATCGAAAACCTAATTTGGAAACCTTAATCCAGGACGTTTGAAACACGTGCTAAAAAATCGAGTAATAGTCGACATTTTAAGAAATTTTGGTTGGTTATAATTAGGCTTCATGACTTAGAATAGAATTTCGAAGAAAAGGAGTGTATAAAATAGTAAACGATTGCTTAAAATCGAAACCTTATTCCGGGACGTTTGAAGCACGTGCAAAAAAAAAAAAAAAAAAAAACCGAGTATTACTTGATGTTTTTGAAAATTTTTGTGGGAAATGATCATGCTTAGTAATTTAGAATACAATGTCGAAGAAACATAGGGTATAAAACAGTAAAAGAGGGCGTAAAATCGAAAACCTAATTTGGAAACCCTAAACCGGGACGTTTGAAGCACGTGCTAAAAAATCGAGTAATAGTCGAAATTTTAAGAAATTTTGGTTGGGAATGATTAGGATTCATGACTTAGAATAGAATTTCGAAGAAAAGGAGTGTATAAAATAGTAAACGATGTCTTAAAATCGAAACCTTATTCCGGGACGTTTGAAGCACGTGCAAAAAAAAAAAAAAAAAAAAACCGAGTAATACTTGATGTATTTTAAAATTTTTGTGGGAAATGATCAGGCTTAGTAATTTAGAATAGAATGTCGAAGAAACATAGGGTATAAAATAGTAAAAGAGGGCGTAAAATCGAAAACCTAATTAGGAAACCCTGATTCGGGACGTTTGAACCACATGCTAAAAAATCGAGTAATAGTCGACATTTTAAGAAATTTTGGTTGGGCATGATCAGGCTTCATGACTTAGAATAGAATTTCGAAGAAAAGGAGTGTATAAAATAGTAAACGATTGCTTAAAATCGAAACCTTATTACGGGACGTTTGAAGCACGTGCAAAAAAAAAAAAAAAAAAAAAAACCGAGTAGTACTTGATGTTTTTTAAAATTGTTGTTGGAAATGATCAGGATTAGTAAATTAGAATAGAATGTCGAAGAAACATAGGGTATAAAACAGTAAAAGAGGGCGTAAAATCGAAAACCTAATTTGGAAACCCTAATCCGGGACGTTTGAAGCACGTGCTAAAAAATCGAGTAATAGTCGAAATTTTAAGAAATTTTGGTTGGGAATGATTAGGCTTCATGACTTAGAATAGAATTTCGAAGAAAAGGAGTGTATAAAATAGTAAACGATTGCTTAAAATCGAAACCTTATTCCGGGACGTTTGAAGCACGTGGAAAAAAAAAAAAAAAAAAAACCGAGTTATACTAGACGTTTTTTAAAATTACTGTGGGAAATGATCATGCTTAGTAATTTAGAATAGAACTTCGAAGAAACATAGGTATAAACCAGTAAAAGAGGGCGTAAAATCGAAAACCTAATTTGGAAACCCTAATCCGGGACGTTTGAAGCACGTGCTAAAAAATCGAGTAATAGTCGAAATTTTAAGAAATTTTTGTTGGGAATGATTAGGATTCATGACTTAGAATAGAATTTCGAAGAAAATGAGTGTATAAAATAGTAAACGATTGCTTAAAATCGAAACCTTATTCTGGGACGTTTGAAGCACGTGCAAAAAAAAAAAAAAAAAAAAAAACCGAGTAGTACTTGATGTTTTTTAAAATTGTTGTTGGAAATGATCAGGATTAGTAATTTAGAATAGAATGTCGAAGAAACATAGGGTATAAAACAGTAAAAGAGGGCGTAAAATCGAAAACCTAATTTGGAAACCCTAATCCGGGACGTTTGAAGCACGTGCTAAAAAATCGAGTAATAGTCGACATTTTAAGAAATTTTGGTTGGCAATGATTAGGCTTCATTTCTTAGAATAGAATTTCGAAGAAAAGGAGTGTATAAAATACTAAACGATTGCTAAAAATCGAAACCTTATAACAGGACGTTTGAAGCACGTGCAAAAAAAAAAAAAAACTAAAACCGAAAACTAATTTTGAAACCCTAATCCGGGACGTTTGAAGCACGTGCTAAAAAATCGAGTAATAGGAGACATTTTAAGACATTTTTTTGGGGAATGATTAGGCTACATGACTTAGAATCGAATTACGAAGAAAAGGAGTGTATAAAATAGTAAACGACTGCTTAAAATCGAAACCTTATTCCGGGACGTTTGAAGCACGTGCAAAAAAAAAAAAAAAAACAAACAAATACCGAGTAATACTAGATGTTTTTTAAAATTCTTGTGGGAAATGATCATGCTTAGTAATTTAGAATAGAATGTCGAAGAAACATAGGGTATAGAACAGTAAAAGAGAGCGTAAAATCGAAAACCTAATTTGAAACCCTAATCCGGGACGTTTGAAGCACGTGGTAAAAAATCGAGTAATAGGCGACATTTTAATGAATTTTGGTTTTGAATAAATAGGCTTCATGACTTAGAATAGAATTTCGAAGAAAAGGAGTGTATAAAATAGTAAACGATTGCTTAAAATCGAAACCTTATTCCAAGACGTTTGAAGCACGTGCAAAAAAAAAAAAAAAAAAAACCGAGTAATACTTGATGTTTTTTAAAATTTTTGTGGGAAATGATCAGGCTTAGTAATTTAGAATAGAATGTCGAAGAAACATAGGGTATAAAACAGTAAAAGAGGGCGTAAAATCGAAAACCTAATTTGAAACCCTAATCCGGGACGTTTGAAGCACGTGGTAAAAAATCGAGTAATAGGCGACATTTTAATGAATTTTGGTTGGGAATAATTAGGCTTCATGACTTAGAATAGAATTTCGAAGAAAAGGAGTGTATAAAATAGTAAACGATTGCTTAAAATCGAAACTTTATTCCGGGACGTCTGAAGCACGTGCAAAAAAAAAAAAAAAAAAAAACCGAGTAGTACTTGATGTTTTTTAAGGTTTTTGTTGGAAATGATCAGGATTAGTAATTTAGAATAGAATGTCGAAGAAACATAGGGTATAAAACAGTAAAAGAGGGCGTAAAATCGAAAACCTAATTTGGAAACCCTAAACCGGGACGTTTGAACCACGTGCTAAAAAACCGAGTAATAGTCGAAATTTTAAGAAATTTTGGATGGGAATGATTAGGCTTCATGACTTAGAATAGAATTTCGAAGAAAAGGAGTGTATAAAATAGTAAACGATTGCTTAAAATCGAAACCTTATTACGGGACGTTTGAAGCACGTGCAAAAAAAAAAAAAAAAAAAAAAAACCGAGTAGTACTTGATGTTTTTTAAAATTGTTGTTGGAAATGATCAGGATTATTAATTTAGAATAGAATGTCGAAGAAACATAGGGTATAAAACAGTAAAAGAGGGCGTAAAATCGAAAACCTAATTTGGAAACCCTAATCCGGGACGTTTGAAGCACGTGCTAAAAAATCGAGTAATAGTCGAAATTTTAAGAAATTTTGGTTGGGAATGATTAGGCTTCATGACTTAGAATAGAATTTCGAAGAAAAGGAGTGTATAAAATAGTAAACGATTGCTTAAAATCGAAAACTTATTCCGGGACGTTTGAAGCACGTGGAAAAAAAAAAAAAAAACCGAGTTATACTAGACGTTTTTTAAAATTACTGTGGGAAATGATCATGCTTAGTAATTTAGAATAGAACTTCGAAGAAACATAGGTATAAACCAGTAAAAGAGGGCGTAAAATCGAAAACCTAATTTGGAAACCCTAATCCGGGACGTTTGAAGCACGTGCTAAAAAATCGAGTAATAGTCGAAATTTTAAGAAATTTTTGTTGGGAATGATTAGGATTCATGACTTAGAATAGAATTTCGAAGAAAATGAGTGTATAAAACAGTAAACGATTGCTTAAAATCGAAACCTTATTCTGGGACGTTTGAAGCACGTGCAAAAAAAAAAAAAAAAAAAAAAAAAACCGAGTAGTACTTGATGTTTTTTAAAATTGTTGTTGGAAATGATCAGGATTAGTAATTTAGAATAGAATGTCGAAGAAACATAGGGTATAAAACAGTAAAAGAGGGCGTAAAATCGAAAACCTACTTTGGAAACCCTAATCCGGGACGTTTGAAGCACGTGCTAAAAAATCGAGTAATAGTCGAAATTTTAAGAAACTTTGGTTGGGAATGATTAGGCTTCATGACTTAGAATAGAATTTCGAAGAAAAGGAGTGTATAAAATAGTAAACGATTGCTTAAAATCGAAAACTTATTCCGGGACGTTTGAAGCACGCGGAAAAAAAAAAAAAAAAACCGAGTAATACTAGACGTTTTTCAAAATTTTTTTGGGAAATGATCATGCTTAGTAATTTAGAATAGAACGTCGAAGAAACATAGGGTATAAACCAGTAAAAGAGGGCGTAAACTCGAAAACCTAATTTGGAAACCCTAATCCGGGAAGTTTGAAGCACGTGCTAAAAAATCGAGTAATAGGCGACATTTTAAGAAATTTTTTTGGGGAATGATTAGGCTTCATGACTTAGAATAGAATTTCGAAGAAAATGAGTGTATAAAATAGTAAACGTTTGCTTAAAATCGAAACCTTATTCCGGGACGTTTGAAGCACGTGCAAAAAAATAAATAAATAAATAAAAACCGAGTAATACTAGATGCTTTTTAAAATTATTGTTGGAAATGATCATGCTTAGTAATTTAGAATAGAATGTCGAAGAAACATAGTTTATAAAATAGTAAAAGAGGGCGTAAAATCGAAAACCTAATTTGGAAACCCTAATCCGGGACGTTTGAAGCACGTGCTAAAAAATCGTGTAATAGTCGACATTTTAAGAAATTTCGGTTGGGAATAATTAGGCTTCATGACTTAGAATAGAATTTCGAAGAAAAGGAGTGTATAAAATAGTAAACGATTGCTTAAAATCGAAACCTTATTCCGGGACGTTTGAAGCACGTGCAAAAAAAAAAAAAAAAAAAAAAAACCGAGTAGTACTTGATGTTTTTTAAAATTGTTGTTGGAAATGATCAGGATTAGTAATTTAGAATAGAATGTCGAAGAAACATAGGGTATAAAACAGTAAAAGAGGGCGTAAAATCGAAAACCTACTTTGGAAACCCTAATCCGGGACGTTTCAAGCACGTGCTAAAAAATCGAGTAATAGTCGAAATTTTAAGAAACTTTGGTTGGGAATGATTAGGCTTCATGACTTAGAATAGAATTTCAAAGAAAAGGAGTGTATAAAATAGTAAACGATTGCTTAAAATCGAAAACTTATTCCGGGACGTTTGAAGCACGTGGAAAAAAAAAAAAAAACCCGAGTAATACTAGACGTTTTTCAAAATTATTGTGGGAAATGATCAGGATTAGTAATTTAGAATAGAACGTCAAAGAAACATAGGGTATAAACAAGTAAAAGAGGGCGTAAAATCGAAAACCTAATTTGGAAACCCTAATCCGGGACGTTTGAAGCACGTGCTAAAAAATCGAGTAATAGTCGAAATTTTAAGAAACTTTGGTTGGGAATGATTAGGCTTCATGACTTAGAATAGAATTTTGAAGAAAAGGAGTGTATAAAATAGTAAACGATTGCTTAAAATCCAAAACTTATTCCGGGACGTTTGAAGCACGTGGAAAAAAAAAAAAAAACCGAGTAATACTAGACGTTTTTCAAAATTATTGTGGGAAATGATCATGCTTAGTAATTTAGAATAGAACGTCGAAGAAACATAGGGTATAAACCAGTAAAAGAGGGCGTAAAATCGAAAACCTAATTTGGAAACCCTAATCCGGGACGTTTCAAGCACGTGCTAAAAAATCGAGTAATAGTCGAAATTTTAAGAAATTTTGGTTGGGAATGATTAGGATTCATGACTTAGAATAGAATTTCGAAGAAAAGGAGTGTATAAAATAGTAAACGATTGCTTAAAATCGAAACCTATTCTGGGACGTTTGAAGCACGTGCAAAAAAAAAAAAAAAAAAAACCGAGTAATACTAGACGTGTTTTAACATTATTGTGGGAAATGATCATGCTTAGTAATTTAGAATAGAACGTCGAAGAAACATAGGTATAAAACAGTAAAAGAGGGCGTAAAATCGAAAACCTAATTTGGAAACCCTAATCCGGGACGTTTGAAGCACGTGCTAAAATATCGTGTAATAGTCGACATTTTAAGAAATTTTGGTTGGGAATAATTAGGCTTCATGACTTAGAATAGAATTTCGAAGAAAAGGAGTGTATAAAATAGTAAACGATTGCTTAAAATCGAAACCTTATTCCGGGACGTTTGAAGCACGTGCAAAAAAAAAAAAAAAAAAAAAAAAAAAAACCGAGTAATACTTGATGTATTTTAAAATTT
The DNA here is from genome assembly GCF_057944985.1 of Cucurbita pepo subsp. pepo. Taxonomy (NCBI): domain Eukaryota; kingdom Viridiplantae; phylum Streptophyta; class Magnoliopsida; order Cucurbitales; family Cucurbitaceae; genus Cucurbita; species Cucurbita pepo. The sequence continues at coordinate 5,296,611 of NC_141814.1, read as the reverse complement.
TTGTGGGAAATGATCAGGCTTAGTAATTTAGAATAGAATGTCGAAGAAACATAGGGTATAAAACAGTAAAAGAGGGCATAAAATCGAAAACCTAATTTGGAAACCCTAATCCAAGCGTTTGAAACACGTGCTAAAAAATCGAGTAATAGTCGACATTTTAAGAAATTTTGGTTGGGAATAATTAGGCTTCATGACTTAGAATAGAATTTCGAAGAAAAGGAGTGTATAAAATAGTAAACGATTGCTTAAAATCGAAACCTTATTCCGGGACGTTTGAAGCACGTGCAAAAAAAAAAAAAAAAAAAACCGAGTAGTACTTGATGTTGTTGAAAATTTTTGTGGGAAATGATCATGCTTAGTAATTTAGAATACAATGTCGAAGAAACATAGGGTATAAAACAGTAAAAGAGGGCGTAAAATCGAAAACCTAATTTGGAAACCCTAAACCGGGACGTTTGAAGCACGTGCTAAAAAATCGAGTAATAGTCGAAATTTTAAGAAATTTTGGTTGGGAATGATTAGGATTCATGACTTAGAATAGAATTTCGAAGAAAAGGAGTGTATAAAATAGTAAACGATTGCTTAAAATCGAAACCTTATTCCGGGACGTTTGAAGCACGTGCAAAAAAAAAAAAAAAAAAAAAACCGAGTAATACTTGATGTATTTTAAAATTTTTGTGGGAAATGATCAGGCTTAGTAATTTAGAATAGAATGTCGAAGAAACATAGTTTATAAAATAGTAAAAGAGGGCGTAAAATCGAAAACCTAATTTGGAAACCCTAATCCGGGACGTTTGAAGCACGTGCTAAAAAATCGTGTAATAGTCGACATTTTAAGAAATTTCGGTTGGGAATAATTAGGCTTCATGACTTAGAATAGAATTTCGAAGAAAAGGAGTGTATAAAATAGTAAACGATTGCTTAAAATCGAAACCTTATTCCGGGACGTTTGAAGCACGTGCAAAAAAAAAAAAAAAAAAAAAAACCGAGTAGTACTTGATGTTTTTTAAAATTGTTGTTGGAAATGATCAGGATTAGTAATTTAGAATAGAATGTCGAAGAAACATAGGGTATAAAACAGTAAAAGAGGGCGTAAAATCGAAAACCTACTTTGGAAACCCTAATCCGGGACGTTTCAAGCACGTGCTAAAAAATCGAGTAATAGTCGAAATTTTAAGAAACTTTTGTTGGGAATGATTAGGCTTCATGACTTAGAATAGAATTTCAAAGAAAAGGAGTGTATAAAATAGTAAACGATTGCTTAAAATCGAAAACTTATTCCGGGACGTTTGAAGCACGTGGAAAAAAAAAAAAAAACCCGAGTAATACTAGACGTTTTTCAAAATTATTGTGGGAAATGATCAGGATTAGTAATTTAGAATAGAACGTCAAAGAAACATAGGGTATAAACAAGTAAAAGAGGGCGTAAAATCGAAAACCTAATTTGGAAACCCTAATCCGGGACGTTTGAAGCACGTGCTAAAAAATCGAGTAATAGTCGAAATTTTAAGAAACTTTGGTTGGGAATGATTAGGCTTCATGACTTAGAATAGAATTTTGAAGAAAAGGAGTGTATAAAATAGTAAACGATTGCTTAAAATCCAAAACTTATTCCGGGACGTTTGAAGCACGTGGAAAAAAAAAAAAAAACCGAGTAATACTAGACGTTTTTCAAAATTATTGTGGGAAATGATCATGCTTAGTAATTTAGAATAGAACGTCGAAGAAACATAGGGTATAAACCAGTAAAAGAGGGCGTAAAATCGAAAACCTAATTTGGAAACCCTAATCCGGGACGTTTCAAGCACGTGCTAAAAAATCGAGTAATAGTCGAAATTTTAAGAAATTTTGGTTGGGAATGATTAGGATTCATGACTTAGAATAGAATTTCGAAGAAAAGGAGTGTATAAAATAGTAAACGATTGCTTAAAATCGAAACCTATTCTGGGACGTTTGAAGCACGTGCAAAAAAAAAAAAAAAAAAAACCGAGTAATACTAGACGTGTTTTAACATTATTGTGGGAAATGATCATGCTTAGTAATTTAGAATAGAACGTCGAAGAAACATAGGTATAAAACAGTAAAAGAGGGCGTAAAATCGAAAACCTAATTTGGAAACCCTAATCCGGGACGTTTGAAGCACGTGCTAAAATATCGTGTAATAGTCGACATTTTAAGAAATTTTGGTTGGGAATAATTAGGCTTCATGACTTAGAATAGAATTTCGAAGAAAAGGAGTGTATAAAATAGTAAACGATTGCTTAAAATCGAAACCTTATTCCGGGACGTTTGAAGCACGTGCAAAAAAAAAAAAAAAAAAAAAAAAAAAACCGAGTAATACTTGATGTATTTTAAAATTTTTGTGGGAAATGATCAGGCTTAGTAATTTAGAATAGAATGTCGAAGAAACATAGGGTATAAAACAGTAAAAGAGGGCATAAAATCGAAAACCTAATTTGGAAACCCTAATCCAAGCGTTTGAAACACGTGCTAAAAAATCGAGTAATAGTCGACATTTTAAGAAATTTTGGTTGGGAATAATTAGGCTTCATGACTTAGAATAGAATTTCGAAGAAAAGGAGTGTATAAAATAGTAAACGATTGCTTAAAATCGAAACCTTATTCCGGGACGTTTGAAGCACGTGCAAAAAAAAAAAAAAAAAAAAAAAAAAACCGAGTAGTACTTGATGTTTTTGAAAATTTTTGTGCGAAATGATCATGCTTAGTAAATTTAGAATACAATGTCGAAGAAACATAGGGTATAAAACAGTAAAAGAGGGCATAAAATCGAAAACCTAATTTGGAAACCCTAATCCAGGACGTTTGAAGCACGTGCTAAAAAATCGAGTAATAGTCGAAATTTTAAGAAATTTTTGTTGGGAATGATTAGGATTCATGACTTAGAATAGAATTTGGAAGAAAAGGAGTGTATAAAATAGTAAACGATTGCTTAAAATCGAAACCTTATTCCGGGACGTTTGAAGCATGTGCAAAAAAAAAAAAAAAAAAAAAAACCGAGTAATACTTGATGTATTTTAAAATTTTTGTGGGAAATGATCAGGCTTAGTAATTTAGAATAGAATGTCGAAGAAACATAGGGTATAAAAAAGTAAAAGAGGGCGTAAAATCGAAAACCTAATTTGGAAACCCTAATCCGAGACGTTTGAAGCACGTGCTAAAAAATCAAGTAATAGTCGACATTTTAAGAAATTTTTGTTGGCAATGATTAGGCTTCATTTCTTAGAATAGAATTTCGAAGTAAAGGAGTGTATAAAATAGTAAACGATTGCTAAAAATCGAAACCTTATAACGGGACGTTTGAAGCACGTGCAAAAAAAAAAAAAACTAAATCCGAGTAATACTTGATGTTTTTTAAAATTTTTGTGGGAAATGATCAGGCTTAGTAATTTAGAATAGAATGTCGAAGAAACATAGGGAATAAAACAGTAAAAGAGGGCATAAAATCGAAAACCTAATTTGGAAACCCTAATCCAGGACGTTTGAAACACGTGCTAAAAAATCGAGTAATAGTCGACATTTTAAGAAATTTTGGTTGGGAACAATTAGGCTTCATGACTTAGAATAGAATTTCGAAGAAAAGGAGTGTATAAAATAGTAAACGATTGCTAATAATCGAAACCTTATTCCGGGACGTTTGAAGCTCGTGCAAAAAAAAAAAAAAAAAAAAAAAAACCGAGTAATACTAGACGTTTTTTAAAATTATTGTGGGAAATGATCATGCTTAGTAATTTAGAATAGAATGTCGAAGAAACATAGGGTATAAAACAGTAAAAGAGGGCGTAAAATCGAAAACCTAATCTTGAAACCCTAATCCGGGACGTTTGAAGCACGTGCTAAAAAATCGAGTAATAGGAGACATTTTAATACATTTTTTTAGGGAATGATAAGGCTACATGACTTAGAATAGAATTTCGAAGAAAATGAGTGTATAAAATATTAAACGTTTGCTTAAAATCGAAACCTTATTCCGGGACGTTTGAAGCACGTGCAAAAAAAAAAAAAAAAAAAAAAACAAAAACCGAGTAATACTAGATGCTTTTTAAAATTATTGTTGGAAATGATCATGCTTAGTAATTTAGAATAGAATGTCGAAGAAACATAGGGTATAAAACAGTAAAAGAGGGCGTAAAATCGAAAACCTAATTTGGAAACCCTAATCCGGGACGTTTGAAGCACGTGCTAAAAAATCGAGTAATAGTCGACATTTTAAGAAATTTTGGTTGGGAATAATTAGGCTTCATGACTTAGAATAGAATTTCGAAGAAAAGGAGTGTATAAAATAGTAAACGATTGCTTAAAATCGAAACCTTATTCCGGGACGTTTGAAGCACGTGCAAAAGAAAAAAAAAAAAAACCGAGTAGTACTTGATGTTTTTTAAAATTTTTATGGGAAATGATCAGAATTAGTAATTTAGAATAGAATGTTGAAGAAACATAGGGTATAAAACAGTAAAAGAGCGCATAAAATCGAAAACCTAATTTGGAAACCCTAATCCAAGACGTTTGAAACACGTACTAAAAAATCGAGTAATAGTCGAAATTTTAAGAAATTTTGGTTGGGAATGATTAGGATTCATGACTTAGAATAGAATTTCGAAGAAAAGGAGTGTATAAAATAGTAAACGATTGCTTAAAATCGAAACCTTATTCCGGGACGTTTGAAGCACGTGCAAAAAAACAAAAAAAAAAAAAAAACCGAGTAATACTTGATGTATTTTAAAATTTTTGTGGGAAATGATCAGGCTTAGTAATTTAGAATAGAATGTCGAAGAAACATAGGGTATAAAAAAGTAAAAGAGGGCGTAAAATCGAAAACCTAATTTGGAAACCCTAATCCGGGACGTTTGAAGCACGTGCTAAAAAATCGAGTAATAGTCGACATTTTAAGAAATTTTGGTTGACAATGATTAGGCTTCATTTCTTAGAATAGAATTTCGAAGAAAAGGAGTGTATAAAATAGTAAACGATTGCTAAAAATCGAAACCTTATTCCGGGACGTTTGAAGCACGTGCAAAAAAAAAAAAAAAAAACCGAGTAATACTAGACGTTTTTTAAAATTATTGTGGGAAATGATCATGCTTAGTAATTTAGAATAGAACGTCGAAGAAATATAGGTATAAAACAGTAAAAGAGGGCGTAAAATCGAAAACCTAATTTGGAAACCCTAATCCAGGACGTTTGAAGCACGTGCTAAAAAATCGAGTAATAGGCGACATTTTAAGAAATTTTTGTGGGGAATGATTAGGCTTCATGACTTAGAATAGAATTTCGAAGAAAAGGAGTGTATAAAATAGTAAACGATTGCTTAAAATCGAAACCTTATTCCGGGACGTTTGAAGCACATGCAAAAAAACAAAAAAAATAAAAAAACCGAGTAATACTTGATGTATTTTAAAATTTTTGTGGGAAATGATCAGGCTTAGTAATTTAGAATAGAATGTCGAAGAAACATAGGGTATAAAAAAGTAAAAGAGGGCGTAAAATCGAAAACCTAATTTGGAAACCCTAATCCGGGACGTTTGAAGCACGTGCTAAAAAATCGAGTAATAGTCGACATTTTAAGAAATTTTGGTTGACAATGATTAGGCTTCATTTCTTAGAATAGAATTTCGAAGAAAAGGAGTGTATAAAATAGTAAACGATTGCTAAAAATCGAAACCTTATTCCGGGACGTTTGAAGCACGTGCAAAAAAAAAAAAAAAAAACCGAGTAATACTAGACGTTTTTTAAAATTATTGTGGGAAATGATCATGCTTAGTAATTTAGAATAGAACGTCGAAGAAATATAGGTATAAAACAGTAAAAGAGGGCGTAAAATCGAAAACCTAATTTGGAAACCCTAATCCAAGACGTTTGAAACACGTACTAAAAAATCGAGTAATAGTCGAAATTTTAAGAAATTTTGGTTGGGAATGATTAGGATTCATGACTTAGAATAGAATTTCGAAGAAAAGGAGTGTATAAAATAGTAAACGATTGCTTAAAATCGAAACCTTATTCCGGGACGTTTGAAGCACATGCAAAAAAACAAAAAAAAAAAAAAAACCGAGTAATACTTGATGTATTTTAAAATTTTTGTGGGAAATGATCAGGCTTAGTAATTTAGAATAGAATGTCGAAGAAACATAGGGTATAAAAAAGTAAAAGAGGGCGTAAAATCGAAAACCTAATTTGGAAACCCTAATCCGGGACGTTTGAAGCACGTGCTAAAAAATCGAGTAATAGTCGAAATTTTAAGAAATTTTTGTTGGGAATGATTAGGATTCATGACTTAGAATAGAATTTCGAAGAAAATGAGTGTATAAAACAGTAAACGATTGCTTAAAATCGAAACCTTATTCTGGGACGTTTGAAGCACGTGCAAAAAAAAAAAAAAAAAAAAAAAAAAACCGAGTAGTACTTGATGTTTTTTAAAATTGTTGTTGGAAATGATCAGGATTAGTAATTTAGACTAGAATGTCGAAGAAACATAGGGTATAAAACAGTAAAAGAGGGCGTAAAATCGAAAACCTACTTTGGAAACCCTAATCCGGGACGTTTGAAGCACGTGCTAAAAAATCGAGTAATAGTCGAAATTTTAAGAAACTTTGGTTGGGAATGATTAGGCTTCATGACTTAGAATAGAATTTCGAAGAAAAGGAGTGTATAAAATAGTAAACGATTGCTTAAAATCGAAACCTTATTCCGGGACGTTTGAAGCACGTGCAAAAAAACAAAAAAAAAAAAAAAAACGAGTAGTACTTGATGTTTTTTAAAATTTTTATGGGAAATGAGCAGAATTAGTAATTTAGAATAGAATGTCGAAGAAACATAGGGTATAAAACAGTAAAAGAGGGCATAAAATCGAAAACCTAATTTGGAAACCCTAATCCGGGACGTTTGAAGCACGTGCTAAAAAATCGAGTAATAGTCGACATTTTAAGAAATTTTGGTTGACAATGATTAGGCTTCATTTCTTAGAATAGAATTTCGAAGAAAAGGAGTGTATAAAATAGTAAACGATTGCTAAAAATCGAAACCTTATTCCGGTTCGTTTGAAGCACGTGCAAAAAAAAAAAAAAAAACCGAGTAATACTAGACGTTTTTTAAAATTATTGTGGGAAATGATCATGCTTAGTAATTTAGAATAGAATGTCGAAGAAATATAGGTATAAAACAGTAAAAGAGGGCGTAAAATCGAAAACCTAATTTGGAAACCCTAATCCGGGACGTTTGAAGCACGTGATAAAAAATTCGAGTAATAGGCGACATTTTAAGAAATTTTTGTGGGGAATGATTAGGCTTCATGACTTAGAATAGAATTTCGAAGAAAAGGAGTGTATAAAATAGTAAACGATTGCTTAAAATCGAAACCTTATTCCGGGACGTTTGAAGCACATGCAAAAAAACAAAAAAAAAAAAAAAAACCGAGTAATACTTGATGTATTTTAAAATTTTTGTGGGAAATGATCAGGCTTAGTAATTTAGAATAGAATGTCGAAGAAACATAGGGTATAAAAAAGTAAAAGAGGGCGTAAAATCGAAAACCTAATTTGGAAACCCTAATCCGGGACGTTTGAAGCACGTGCTAAAAAATCGAGTAATAGTCGACATTTTAAGAAATTTTGGTTGACAATGATTAGGCTTCATTTCTTAGAATAGAATTTCGAAGAAAAGGAGTGTATAAAATAGTAAACGATTGCTAAAAATCGAAACCTTATTCCGGGACGTTTGAAGCACGTGCAAAAAAAAAAAAAAAAAACCGAGTAATACTAGACGTTTTTTAAAATTATTGTGGGAAATGATCATGCTTAGTAATTTAGAATAGAACGTCGAAGAAATATAGGTATAAAACAGTAAAAGAGGGCGTAAAATCGAAAACCTAATTTGGAAACCCTAATCCGGGACGTTTGAAGCACGTGCTAAAAAATCGAGTAATAGGCGACATTTTAAGAAATTTTTGTGGGGAATGATTAGGCTTCATGACTTAGAATAGAATTTCGAAGAATAGGAGTGTATAAAATAGTAAACGTTTGCTTAAAATCGAAACCTTATTCCGGGACGTTTGAAGCATGTGAAAAAAAAAAAAAAAAAAAAAAAACAAAATCCGAGTAATACTAGATGCTTTTTAAAATTTTTGTTGGAAATGATCATGCTTAGTAATTTAGAATAGAATGTCGAAGAAACATAGGGTATAAAACAGTAAAAGAGGGCGTAAAATCGAAAACCTAATTTGGAAACCCTAATCCGGGACGTTTGAAGCACGTGCTAAAAAATCGAGTAATAGTCGACATTTTAAGAAATTTTGGTTGGGAATAATTAGGCTTCATGACTTAGAATAGAATTTCGAAGAAAAGGAGTGTATAAAATAGTAAACGATTGCTTAAAATCGAAACCTTATTCCGGGACGTTTGAAGCACGTGCAAAAAAACAAAAAAAAAAAAAAAAACGAGTAGTACTTGATGTTTTTTAAAATTTTTATGGGAAATGAGCAGAATTAGTAATTTAGAATAGAATGTCGAAGAAACATAGGGTATAAAACAGTAAAAGAGGGCATAAAATCGAAAACCTAATTTGGAAACCCTAATCCAAGACGTTTGAAACACGTACTAAAAAATCGAGTAATAGTCGAAATTTTAAGAAATTTTGGTTGGGAATGATTAGGATTCATGACTTAGAATAGAATTTCGAAGAAAAGGAGTGTATAAAATAGTAAACGATTGTTTAAAATCGAAACTTTATTCCGGGACGTTTGAAGCACGTGCAAAAAAAAAAAAAAAAAAAAAAACCGAGTAGTACTTGATGTTTTTTAAAATTTTTATGGGAAATGATCAGGATTAGTAATTTAGAATAGAATGTCGAAGAAACATAGGGTATAAAACAGTAAAAGAGGGCATAAAATCGAAAACCTAATTTGGAAACCCTAATCCAAGACGTTTGAAACACGTACTAAAAAATCGAGTAATAGTCGAAATTTTAAGAAATTTTGGTTGGGAATGATTAGGATTCATGACTTAGAATAGAATTTCGAAGAAAAGGAGTGTATAAAATAGTAAACGATTGCTTAAAATCGAAACCTTATTCCAGGAAGTTTGAAGCACGTGCAAAAAAAAAAAAAAAAAAAAAAAAAAAAACCGAGTAATACTTGATGTATTTTAAAATTTTTGTGGGAAATGATCAGGCTTAGTAATTTAGAATAGAATGTCGAAGAAACATAGGGTATAAAAAAAGTAAAAGAGGGCGTAAAATCGAAAACCTAATTTTGAAACCCTAATCCGGGACGTTTGAAACACGTGCTAAAAAATCGAGTAATAGTCGACATTTTAAGAAATTTTGGTTGGCAATGATTAAGCTTCATTTCTTAGAATAGAATTTCGAAGAAAAGGAGTGTATCAAATAGTAAACGATTGCTAAAAATCGAAACCTTATTCCGGGACGTTTGAAGCACGTGCAAAAAAAAAAAAAAAAAAAACCGAGTAATACTAGACGTTTTTTAAAATTATTGTGGGAAATGATCATGCTTAGTAATTTAGAATAGAATGACGAAGAAACATAGGGTATAAAATAGTAAAAGAGGGCATAAAATCGAAAACCTAATTTTGAAACCCTAATCCGGGACGTTTGAAGCACGTGCTAAAAAATCGAGTAATAGGAGACATTTTAAGACATTTTTTTAGGGAATGATTAGGCTACATGACTTAGAATCGAATTTCGAAGAAAAGTTGTGTATAAAATAGTAAACGACTACTTAAAATCGAAACCTTATTCCGGGACGTTTGAAGCACGTGCAAAAAAAAAAACAAAAACAAACAAAAACCGAGTAATACTAGATGTTTTTTAAAATTCTTGTGGGAAATGATCATGCTTAGTAATTTAGAATAGAATGTCGAAGAAACATAGGGTATAAAACAGTATATGAGGGCGTAAAATCGTAAACCTAATTTGGAAACCCTAATCCGGGAAGTTTGAAGCTCGTGTTAAAAAATCGAGTAATAGGCAACATTTTAAGAAATTTTTGTTGGGAATGATTAGGCTTCATGACTAAGAATAGAATTTCGAAGAAAATGACTGTATAAAATAGTAAACGATTGCTTAAAATCGAAAACTTATTCCGGGACGTTTGAAGCACGTGCAAAAAAAAAAAAAAAAAAAAAAAACCGAGTAATACTAGACGTTTTTTAAAATTATTGTGGGAAATGATCATGCTTAGTAATTTAGAATAGAACGTCGAAGAAATATAGGTATAAAACAGTAAAAGAGGGCGTAAAATCGAAAACCTAATTTGGAAACCCTAATCCGGGACGTTTGAAGCACGTGCTAAAAAATCGAGTAATAGGCGACATTTTAAGAAATTTTTGTGTGGAATGATTAGGCTTCATGACTTAGAATAGAATTTCGAAGAAAATGAGTGTATAAAATAGTAAACGTTTGCTTAAAATCGAAACCTTATTCCGGGACGTTTGAAGCACGTGCAAAAAAAAAAAAAAAAAAAAAAAAACAAAAACCGAGTAATACTAGATGCTTTTTAAAATTATTGTTGGAAATGATCATGCTTAGTAATTTAGAATAGAATGTCGAAGAAACATAGGGTATAAAACAGTAAAAGAGGGCGTAAAATCGAAAACCTAATTTGGAAACCCTAATCCGGGACGTTTGAAGCACGTGCTAAAAAATCGAGTAATAGTCGACATTTTAAGAAATTTTGGTTGGCAATGATTAGGCTTCATTTCTTAGAATAGAATTTCGAAGAAAAGGAGTGTATAAAATAGTAAACGTTGCTAAAAATCGAAACCTTATTCCGGGACGTTTGAAGCACGTGCAAAAAAAAAAAAAAAAAAAAAACCGAGTAATACTACACGTTTTTTAAAATTATTGTGGGAAATGATCATGCTTAGTAATTTAGAATAGAATGTCGAAGAAACATAGGGTATAAAACAGTAAAAGAGGGCATAAAATCGAAAACCTAATTTGGAAACCCTAATCCGGGACGTTTGAAGCACGTGCTAAAAAATCGAGTAATAGTCGACATTTGAAGAAATTTTGGTTGGCAATGATTAGGCTTCATTTCTTAGAATAGAATTTCGGAGAAAAGGAGTGTATAAAATAGTAAACGATTGCTAAAAATCGAAACCTTATAACGGGACGTTTGAAGCACGTGCAAAAAAAAAAAAAAAAACTGAGTAATACTAGACGTTTTTTAAAATTATTGTGGGAAATGATCATGCTTAGTAATTTAGAATAGAATGTCGAAGAAACATAGGGTATAAAATAGTGAAAGAGGGCATAAAATCGAAAACCTAATTTTGAAACCCTAATCCGGGACGTTTGAAGCACGTGCTACAAAATCGAGTAATAGGAGACATTTTAAGACATTTTTTTGGGGAATGATTAGGCTACATGACTTAGAATCGAATTACGAAGAAAAGGAGTGTATAAAATAGTAAACGTTTGCTTAAAATCGAAACCTTATTCCGGGACGTTTGAAGCACGTGCAAAAAAAAAAAAAAAAAAAAAACCGAGTAATACTTGATGTATTTTAAAATTTTTTTGGGAAATGATCAGGCTTAGTAATTTAGAATAGAATGTCGAAGAAACATAGGGTATAAAAAAGTAAAAGAGGGCGTAAAATCGAAAACCTAATTTGGAAACCCTAATACGGGACGTTTGAAGCACGTGCTAAAAAATCGAGTAATAGTCGACATTTTAAGAAATTTTGGTTGGCAATGATTAGGCTTCATTTCTTAGAATAGAATTTCGAAGAAAAGGAGTGTATAAAATAGTAAATGTTGCTAAAAATCGAAACCTTATTCTGGGACGTTTTGAGCACGTGCAAAAAAAAAAAAAAAAAAAACCGAGTAATACTAGACGTTTTTTAAAATTATTGTGGGAAATGATCATGCTTAGTAATTTAGAATAGAATGTCGAAGAAACATAGGGTATAAAACAATAAAAGAGGGCATAAAATCGAAAACCTAATTTTGAAACCCTAATCCGGGACGTTTGAAGCACGTGCTAAAAAATCGAGTAATAGGAGACATTTTAAGACATTTTTTTAGGGAATGATTAGGCTACATGACTTAGAATCGAATTTCGAAGAAAATGAGTGTATAAAATAGTAAACGACTGCTTAAAATCGAAACCTTATTCCGGGACGTTTGAAGCACGTGCAAAAAAAAAAAAAAAACAAACAAAAACCGAGTAATACTAGATGTTTTTTAAAATTCTTGTGGGAAATGATCATGCTTAGTAATTTAGAATAGAACGTCGAAGAAATATAGGTATAAAACAGTAAAAGAGGGCGTAAAATCGAAAACCTAATTTGGAAACCCTAATCCGGGACGTTTGAAGCACGTGCTAAAAAATCGAGTAATAGGCGACATTTTAAGAAATTTTTGTGTGGAATGATTAGGCTTCATGACTTAGAATAGAATTTCGAAGAAAATGAGTGTATAAAATAGTAAACGTTTGCTTAAAATCGAAACCTTATTCCGGGACGTTTGAAGCACGTGCAAAAAAAAAAAAAAAAAAAAAAACGAGTAATACTTGATGTATTTTAAAATTTTTTTGGGAAATGATCAGGCTTAGTAATTTAGAATAGAATGTCGAAGAAACATAGGGTATAAAAAAGTAAAAGAGGGCGTAAAATCGAAAACCTAATTTGGAAACCCTAATACGGGACGTTTGAAGCACGTGCTAAAAAATCGAGTAATAGTCGACATTTTAAGAAATTTTGGTTGGCAATGATTAGGCTTCATTTCTTAGAATAGAATTTCGAAGAAAAGGAGTGTATAAAATAGTAAATGTTGCTAAAAATCGAAACCTTATTCTGGGACGTTTTGAGCACGTGCAAAAAAAAAAAAAAAAAAAAACCGAGTAATACTAGACGTTTTTTAAAATTATTGTGGGAAATGATCATGCTTAGTAATTTAGAATAGAATGTCGAAGAAACATAGGGTATAAAACAATAAAAGAGGGCATAAAATCGAAAACCTAATTTTGAAACCCTAATCCGGGACGTTTGAAGCACGTGCTAAAAAATCGAGTAATAGGAGACATTTTAAGACATTTTTTTAGGGAATGATTAGGCTACATGACTTAGAATCGAATTTCGAAGAAAATGAGTGTATAAAATAGTAAACGACTGCTTAAAATCGAAACCTTATTCCGGGACGTTTGAAGCACGTGCAAAAAAAAAAAAAAAACAAACAAAAACCGAGTAATACTAGATGTTTTTTAAAATTCTTGTGGGAAATGATCATGCTTAGTAATTTAGAATAGAATGTCGAAGAAACATAGGGTATAAAACAGTAAAAGAGGGCGTAAAATCGTAAACCTAATTTGGAAAGCCTAATCCGGGCAGTTTGAAGCTCGTGTTAAAAAATCGAGTAATAGGCAACATTTTAAGAAATTTTTGTTGGGAATGATTAGGCTTCATGACTAAGAATAGAATTTCGAAGAAAATGACTGTATAAAATAGTAAACGATTGCTTAAAATCGAAAACTTATTCCGGGACGTTTGAAGCACGTGCAAAAAAAAAAAAAAAAAAAACAAACAAAAACCGAGTAATACTTGATGTTTTTTAAAATTTTTGTGGGAAATGATCAGGCTTAGTAATTTAGAATAGAATGTCGAAGAAACATAGGGTATAAAACAGTAAAAGAGGGCGTAAAATCGAAAACCTAATTTGGAAACCCTAACCCGGGACGTTTGAAGCACGTGCTAAAAAATCGAGTAATAGTCGACATTTTAAGAAATTTTTGTTGGCAATGATTAGGCTTCATTTCTTAGAATAGAATTTCGAAGAAAAGGAGTGTATAAAATAGTAAACGATTGCTAAAAATCGAAACCTTATAACGGGACGTTTGAAGCACGTGCAAAAAAAAAAAAAATAAAACCGAGTAATACTAGACGTTTTTTAAAATTATTGTGGGAAATGATCATACTTAGTAATTTAGAATAGAATGTCGAAGAAACATAGGGTATAAAATAGTGAAAGAGGGCATAAAATCGAAAACCTAATTTTGAAACCCTAATCCGGGACGTTTGAAGCACGTGCTAAAAAATCGAGTAATAGGAGACATTTTAAGACATTTTTTTTGGGAATGATTAGGCTACATGACTTAGAATCGAATTATGAAGAAAAGGAGTGTATAAAATAGTAAACGTTTGTTTAAAATCGAAACCTTATTCCCGAACGTTTGAAGCACGTGCAAAAAAAAAAAAAAAAAAAAAAACCGAGTAATACTTGATGTATTTTAAATTTTTTTTGGGAAATGATCAGGCTTAGTAATTTAGAATAGAATGTCGAAGAAACATAGGGTATAAAAAAGTAAAAGAGGGCGTAAAATCGAAAACCTAATTTGGAAACCCTAATCCGGGACGTTTGAAGCACGTGCTAAAAAATCGAGTAATAGTCGACATTTTAAGAAATTTTGGTTGGCAATGATTAGGCTTCATTTCTTAGAATAGAATTTCGAAGAAAAGGAGTGTATAAAATAGTAAACGTTGCTAAAAATCGAAACCTTATTCCGGGACGTTTGAAGCACGTGCAAAAAAAAAAAAAAAAAAAACCGAGTAATACTAGACGTTTTTTAAAATTATTGTGGGAAATGATCATGCTTAGTAATTTAGAATAGAATGTCGAAGAAACATAGGGTATAAAACAGTAAAAGAGGGCATAATATCGAAACCCTAATTTTGAAACCCTAATCCGGGACGTTTGAAGCACGTGCTAAAAAATCGAGTAATAGGAGACATTTTAAGACATTTTTTTTTGGAATGATTAGGCTACATGACTTAGAATCGAATTTCGAAGAAAAGGAGTGTATAAAATAGTAAACGTTTGCTTAAAATCGAAACCTTATTCCGGGACGTTTGAAGCACGTGAAAAAAAAAAAAAAAAAAAAAAAAACCAGTAATACTTGATGTATTTTAAAATGTTTTTGGGAAATGATCAGGCTTAGTAATTTAGAATAGAATGTCGAAGAAACATAGGGTATAAAAAAGTAAAAGAGGGCGTAAAATCGAAAACCTAATTTGGAAACCCTAATCCGGGACGTTTGAAGCACGTGCTAAAAAATCGAGTAATAGTCGACATTTTAAGAAATTTTGGTTGGCAATGATTAGGCTTCATTTCTTAGAATAGAATTTCGAAGAAAAGGAGTGTATAAAATAGTAAACGTTGCTAAAAATCGAAACCTTATTCCGGGACGTTTGAAGCACGTGCAAAAAAAAAAAAAAAAAAAAAAACCGAGTAATACTACACGTTTTTTAAAATTATTGTGGGAAATGATCATGCTTAGTAATTTAGAATAGAATGTCGAAGAAACATAGGGTATAAAACAGTAAAAGAGGGCATAAAATCGAAAACCTAATTTGGAAACCCTAATCCGGGACGTTTGAAGCACGTGCTAAAAAATCGAGTAATAGTCGACATTTGAAGAAATTTTGGTTGGCAATGATTAGGCTTCATTTCTTAGAATAGAATTTCGGAGAAAAGGAGTGTATAAAATAGTAAACGATTGCTAAAAATCGAAACCTTATAACGGGACGTTTGAAGCACGTGCAAAAAAAAAAAAAAAAAAACTGAGTAATACTAGACGTTTTTTAAAATTATTGTGGGAAATGATCATGCTTAGTAATTTAGAATAGAATGTCGAAGAAACATAGGGTATAAAATAGTGAAAGAGGGCATAAAATCGAAAACCTAATTTTGAAACCCTAATCCGGGACGTTTGAAGCACGTGCTACAAAATCGAGTAATAGGAGACATTTTAAGACATTTTTTTGGGGAATGATTAGGCTACATGACTTAGAATCGAATTACGAAGAAAAGGAGTGTATAAAATAGTAAACGTTTGCTTAAAATCGAAACCTTATTCCGGGACGTTTGAAGCACGTGCAAAAAAAAAAAAAAAAAAAAAAACCGAGTAATACTTGATGTATTTTAAAATTTTTTTGGGAAATGATCAGGCTTAGTAATTTAGAATAGAATGTCGAAGAAACATAGGGTATAAAAAAGTAAAAGAGGGCGTAAAATCGAAAACCTAATTTGGAAACCCTAATCCGGGACGTTTGAAGCACGTGCTAAAAAATTGAGTAATAGTCGACATTTTAAGAAATTTTGGTTGGCAATGATTAGGCTTCATTTCTTAGAATAGAATTTCGAAGAAAAGGAGTGTATAAAATAGTAAATGTTGCTAAAAATCGAAACCTTATTCTGGGACGTTTGGAGCACGTGCAAAAAAAAAAAAAAAAAAAACCGAGTAATACTAGACGTTTTTTAAAATTATTGTGGGAAATGATCATGCTTAGTAATTTAGAATAGAATGTCGAAGAAACATAGGGTATAAAACAGTAAAAGAGGGCATAAAATCGAAAACCTAATTTTGAAACCCTAATCCGGGACGTTTGAAGCACGTGCTAAAAAATCGAGTAATAGGAGACATTTTAAGACATTTTTTTAGGGAATGATTAGGCTACATGACTTAGAATCGAATTTCGAAGAAAATGAGTGTATAAAATAGTAAACGACTGCTTAAAATCGAAACCTTATTCCGGGACGTTTGAAGCACGTGCAAAAAAAAAAAAAAAACAAACAAAAACCGAGTAATACTAGATGTTTTTTAAAATTCTTGTGGGAAATGATCATGCTTAGTAATTTAGAATAGAATGTCGAAGAAACATAGGGTATAAAACAGTAAAAGAGGGCGTAAAATCGTAAACCTAATTTGGAAAGCCTAATCCGGGAAGTTTGAAGCTCGTGTTAAAAAATCGAGTAATAGGCAACATTTTAAGAAATTTTTGTTGGGAATGATTAGGCTTCATGACTAAGAATAGAATTTCGAAGAAAATGACTGTATAAAATAGTAAACGATTGCTTAAAATCGAAAACTTATTCCGGGACGTTTGAAGCACGTGCAAAAAAAAAAAAAAAAAAAAACAAACAAAAACCGAGTAATACTTGATGTTTTTTAAAATTTTTGTGGGAAATGATCAGGCTTAGTAATTTAGAATAGAATGTCGAAGAAACATAGGGTATAAACCAGTAAAAGAAGGCGTAAAATCGAAAACCTAATTTGGAAACCCTAATCCGGGACGTTTGATACACGTGCTAAAAAATCGAGTAATAGTCGACATTTTAAGAAATTTTTAATGGGAATAATTAGGCTTCATGACTTAGAATAGAATTTCGAAGAAAATGACTGTATAAAATTGTAAACGATTGCTTAAAATCGAAACCTTATTCCGGGACGTTTGAAGCACGTGGAAAAAAAAAAAAAAAAACAAAACCGAGTAGTACTAGATGTTTTTTAAAATTTTTGTGGGAAATGATCAGGCTTAGTAACTTAGAATAGAATTTCGAAGAAACATAGGGTATGAAACAGTAAAAGAGGGCGTAAAATCGAAAACCTAATTTGGAAACCCTAATCCAGGACTTTTGAAACATGTGTTAAAATATCGAGTAATAGTCGACATTTTAATAAATTTTGGTTGGGAATAATTAGGCTTCATGACTTAGAATATAATTTCGAAGAAAAGGAGTGTATAAAATAGTAAACGATTGCTTAAAATCGAAACCTTATTCCGGGACGTTTGAAGCACGTGCAAAAAATAAATAAATAAATAAAAACCGAGTAATACTAGATGTTTTTTAAAATTATTGTTGGAAATGATCATGCTTAGTAATTTAGAATAGAATGTCGAAGAAACATAGGGTATAAAACAATAAAAGAGGGCGTAAAATCGAAAACATAATTTGGAAACCCTAATCCGGGACGTTTGAAGCACGTTCTAAAAAATCGAGTAATAGGTGACAATTTAAGAAATTTTTCTGGGGAATGATTAGGCTTCATGACTGAGAATAGAATTTCGAAGGAAAGGAGTGTATAAAATAGTAAATGATTGCTTAAAATCGAAACCTTATTCCGGTTCGTTTGAAGCACGTGCAAAAAAAAAAAAAAAAAAAAAAAAAAAAAAAAAAAAAAAAAACATGAGTAAAACTAGATGTTTTTTAAAATTTTTGTGGGAAATGATCAGACTTAGTAATTTAGAATAGAATGTCGATGAAACATAGGGTATAAAACATAAAAAGAGGGCATAAAATTAAAAATCCTAATTTGGAAATTCTAATCTGGGACGTTTGAAGCACATGCTAAAAATCGAGTAATAGGCGACATTTTAAGAAATTTTGGTTGGGAATGATTAGTCTTCATGACTTAGAATAGAATTTCGAAGAAAAGGAGTGTATAAAATAGTAAACGATTGCTTAAAATCGAAACCTTATTCCGGGACGTTTGAAGCAAGTGCAAAAAAAAAAAAAAAAAAAAAAACCGAGTAATACTAGATGTTTTTTAAAATTTTTGTGGGAAATGATCAGGCTTAGTAATTTAGAATAGAATTTCGAAGAAACATAGGGTATGAAACAGTAAAAGAGGGCGTAAAATCGAAAACCTAATTTGGAAACCCTAATCCAGGACGTTTGAAACATGTGCTAAAAAATCGAGTAATAGTCGACATTTTAATAAATTTTGGTTGGGAATAATTAGGCTTCATGACTTAGAATAGAATTTCGAAGAAATGGAGTGTATAAAATAGTAAACGATTGCTTAAAATCGAAACCTTATTCCGGGACGTTTGAAGCACGTGCAAAAAAAAAAAAAAAAAAAAAAAACCGAGTAATACTAGATGTTTTTTAAAATTTTTGTGGGAAATGATCAGGCTTAGTAATTTAGAATAGAATTTCGAAGAAACATAGGGTATGAAACAGTAAAAGAGGGCGTAAAATCGAAAACCTAATTTGGAAACCCTAATCCGGGACGTTTGAAGCACGTGCTAAAAAATCGAGTAATAGTCGAAATTTTAAGAAATTTTGGTTGGGAATGATTAGGCTTCATGACTTAGAATAGAATTTCGAAGAAAAGGAGTGTATAAAATAGTAAACGATTGCTTAAAATCGAAACCTTATTCCGGGACATTTGAACCACGTGCAAAAAAAAAAAAAGAAACAAACAAAAACCGAGTAATACTAGATGTTTTTTAAAATTTTTGTGGGAAATGATCAGGCTTAGTAATTTAGAATAGAACGTCAAAGAAACATAGGGTATAAAACAGTAAAAGAGGGTGTAAAATCGAAAACCTAATTTGGAAACCCTAATCCGGGACGTTTGAAGCACGTTCTAAAAAATCGAGTAATAGGCGACAATTGAAGAAATTTTTCTGGGGAATGATTAGGCTTCATGACTGAGAATATAATTTCGAAGGAAAGGAGTGTATAAAATAGTAAACGATTGCTTAAAATCGAAACCTTATTCCGGGACGTTTGAAGCACGTGAAAAAAAATAAATAAATAAAAACCGAGTAATACTAGATGTTTTTTAAAATTATTGTTGGAAATGATCATGCTTAGTAATTTAGAATAGAATGTCGAAGAAACATAGGGTATAAAACAATAAAAGAGGGCGTAAAATCGAAAACATAATTTGGAAACCATAATCCGGGACGTTTGAAGCACGTTTTAAAAAATTGAGTAATAGGTGACAATTTAAGAAATTTTTCTGGGGAATGATTAGGCTTCATGACTGAGAATAGAATTTCGAAGGAAAGGAGTGTATAAAATAGTAAATGATTGCTTAAAATCGAAACCTTATTCCGGTTCGTTTGAAGCGCGTGCAAAAAAAAAAAAAAAAAAAAAAAAAAAAAAAAAAAAAAAAACTGAGTAAAACTAGATGTTTTTTAAAATTTTTGTGGGAAATGATCAGACTTAGTAATTTAGAATAGAATGTCGATGAAACATAGGGTATAAAACATAAAAAGAGGGCATAAAATTAAAAAACCTAATTTGGAAACCCTAATCTGGGACGTTTGAAGCACATGCTAAAAATCGAGTAATAGGCGACATTTTAAGAAATTTTGGTTGGGAATGACTAGTCTTCATGACTTAGAATAGAATTTCGAAGAAAAGGAGTGTATAAAATAGTAAACGATTGCTTAAAATCGAAATCTTATTCCGGGACGTTTGAAGCACGTGCAAAAAAAAAAAAAAAAAAAAAAACCGAGTAATACTAGATGTTTTTTAAAATTTTTGTGGGAAATGATCAAGCTTAGTAATTTAGAATAGAATGTCGAAGAAACATAGGGTATAAAACAGTAAAAGAGGGTGGAAAATCGAAAACCTAATTTGGAAACCTTATCTAGGACGTTTGAAACACGTGCTAAAAAATCGAGTAATAGTCGACATTTTAAGAAATTTTGGTTGGGAATAATTAGGCTTCATGACTTAGAATAGAATTTCGAAGAAAAGGAGTCTATAAAATAGTAAACGATTGCTTAAAATCAAAACCTTATTCCGGGTCGTTTGCAGCACGTGCAAAATAAAAAAAAAAAAAAAAAACCGAGTAATACTTGATGTTTTTAAAATTTTTGTGGGAAATGATCAGGATTAGTAATTTAGAATAGAATGTCGAAGAAACATAGGGTATAAAACATAAAAAGAGGGCGTAAAATCAAAAACCTAATTTGGAAACCCTAATCCGGGACGTTTGAAGCACATGCTAAAAATCGAGTAATAGGCGACATTTTAAGAAATTTTGGTTGGGAATGATTAGGCTTCATGACTTAGAATAGAATTTCGAAGAAAAGGAGTGTATAAAATAGTAAACGATTGCTTAAAATCGAAACCTTATTCCGGGACGTTTGAAGCACGTGAAAAAAAAAAAAAAAACCGAGTAACACTAGATGTTTTTTAAAATTTTTGTGGGAAATGATCAAGCTTAGTAATTTAGAATAGAATGTCGAAGAAACATAGGGTATAAAACAGTAAAAGAGGGAGTAAAATCGAAAACCTAATTTGGAAACCTTATCTACGACGTTTGAAACACGTGCTAAAAAATCGAGTAATAGTCGACATTTAAGAAATTTTGGTTGGGAATAATTAGGCTTCATGACTTAGAATAGAATTTCGAAGAAAAGGAGTCTATAACATAGTAAACGATTGCTTAAAATCTAAACCTTATTCCGGGACGTTTGAAGCACATGCTAAAAAAAAAAAAAAAAAAAAACCGAGTAATACTTGATGTTTTTTAAAATTTTTGTGGGAAATGATCAGGATTAGTAATTTAGAATAGAATGTCGAAGAAACATATGGTATAAAACAGTAAAAGAGGGCGTAAAATCGAAAACCTAATTTGGAAACCCTAATCCAGGACGTTTGAAACACGTGCTAAAAAGACGAGTAATAGTTGACATTTTAAGAAATTTTGGTTGGGAATAATTAGGCTTCATGATTAAGAATAGAATTTCGAATAAAAGGAGTCTATAAAATAGTAAACGATTGCTTAAAATCGAAACCTTATTCTGGGTCGTTTGAAGCACGTGCAAAAAAAAAAAAAAAAAAAAAAAAAAAACCGAGTAGTACTTGATGTTTTTAAAATTTTTGTGGGAAATGATCTGGCTTAGTAATTTAGAATAGAATGTCGAAGAAACATAGGGTATAAAACACTAAAAGAGGTCGTAAAATCGAAACCCTAATTTGGAAACCCTAATCCGGGACGTTTGAAACACGTGCTAAAAAATCGAGTAATAGTCAACATCTTAAGAAATTTTGGTTGGGATAATTAGGCTTCATGACTTAGAATAGAATTTCGAAGAAAAGGAGTGTATAAAATAGTAAACGATTGCTTAAAATCGAAACCTTATTCCGGTTTGAAGTACGTGAAAAAAAAAAAAAAAAAAAAACTGAATAATACTAGATGTTTGTTAAAATTTTTTTGGGAAATGATCAGGATTAGTAATTTAGAATAGAATGTCAAAGAAACATAGGGTATAAAAAAGTACAAGAGGGCGTAAAATCGAAAACCTAATTTGGAAACCCTAATCCGGGACGTTTGAAGCACGTGCTAAAAAATCGAGTAATAGGCGACATTTTACGACATTTTTTTGGGGAATGATTAGGCTTCATGACTTAGAATCAAATTTCGAAGAAAATGAGTGTATAAAATAGTAAACGATTGCTTAAAGTCGAAACCTTATTCCGGGACGTTTGAAGCGAGTGAAAAAAAAAAATCGAGTAATACTAGATGTTTTTTTAAATTTTTGTGGGAAATGATCAGGCTTAGTAATTTAGAATAGAATGTCGAAGAAACATATGGTATAAAACAGTAAAAGAGGTCATAAAATCAAAACCCTAATTTGGAAACCCTAATCCGGGACGTTTGAAGCACGTGCTAAAAAATCGAGTAATAGTCGAAATTTTAAGAATTTTTTGTAGGGAATGATTAGGCTTCATGACTTAGAATAGAATTTCAAAGAAAAGGAGTGTATAAAATAGTAAACGATTGCTTCAAAACGAAACCTTATTCCGGGACGTTTGAAGCACGTGCAAAAAAAAAAAAAAAAACCCGAGTAATACTAGATGTTTTTTAAAATTATTGCTGGAAATGATCATGCTTAGTAATTTAGAATAGAATGTCGAAGAAACATAGGGTATAAAACAATAAAAGAGGCCGTAAAATCGAAACCCTAATTTGGAAACCCTAATCCGGGACGTTTGAAGCACGTGCTAAGAAATCGAGGAATAGTCGACATTTTAAGAAATTTTTGTTGGGAATAATTAGGCTTCATGACTTAGAATAGAATTTCGAAGAAAAGGAGGGTATAAAATAGTAAACGATTGCTTAAAATCGAAACCTTATTCCGAGACGTTTGAAGCACGTGAAAAAAAAAAAAAAAAAAAAAAACTGAAAAATACTTGATGTTTTTAAAATTTTTGTGGGAAATGATCAGGCTTAGTAATTTAGAATAGAATGTAGAAGAAACATAGGGTATAAAACAGTAAAAGAGGGCGTAAAATCGAAAACCTAATTTGGAAACCCTAATCCGGGACGTTTGAAGTGCGTGTTAAAAAATCGAGTAATCGGAACATTTTAAGAAATTTTTGTTGGGAATGATTAGGCTTCATGACTTAGAATAGAATTTCGAAGAAAAGGAGTGTATAAAATAGTAAACGATTGCTAAAAATTGAAACCTTATTCCGGGACGTTTGAAGCACGTGGAAAAAAAAAAAAAAACCGAGTAGTACTAGATGTTTTTTAAAATTTTTGTGGCAAATGATCAGGCTTAGTAATGTAGAATAGAATGTCGAAGAAACATAGGGTATAAAACAGTAAAAGAGGGCGTAAAATACAAAACCTAATTTGGAAACCCT
This sequence comes from Cucurbita pepo subsp. pepo, assembly GCF_057944985.1. Taxonomy (NCBI): domain Eukaryota; kingdom Viridiplantae; phylum Streptophyta; class Magnoliopsida; order Cucurbitales; family Cucurbitaceae; genus Cucurbita; species Cucurbita pepo. The sequence goes on along the minus strand of NC_141814.1, from coordinate 5,273,407 downwards.
AATCCAGGACGTTTGAAACACGTTCTAAAAAATCGAGTAATAATCGACATTTTAATAAATTTTTGTTGGGAATAATTAGGCTTCATGACTTAGAATAGAATTTCGAAGAAAAGGAGTGTATAAAATAGTAAACGATTGGTTAAAATCGAAACCTTATTCCGGGAAGTTTGACGCACGTGCAAAAAAAAAAAAAAAAAACAAAACCGAGTAATACTAGATGTTTTTTAAAATTTTTGTGGGAAATGATCATGCTTAGTAATTTAGAATAGAATGTTGAAGAAACATAGGGTATAAAACAGTAAAAGAGGGCGTAAAATCGAAAACCTAATTTGGAAACCCTAATCCAAGACGTTTGAAACACGTGCTAAAAAATCGAGTAATAGTCGACATTTTAAGAAATTTTTGTTGGGAATAATTAGGCTTCATGACTTAGAATAGAATTTCGAAGAAAAGGACTGTATAAAATAGTAAACGATTGCTTAAAATCGAAACCTTATTCCGGGACGTTTGAAGCACGTGCAAAAAAAAAAAAAAAAAAAAAATCGAGTAATACTTGATGTTTTTTAAAATTTTTGTGGGAAATGATCAGGCTTAGTAACTTAGAATAGAATTTCGAAGAAACATAGGGTATGAAACAGTAAAAGAGGGCGTAAAATCGAAAACCTAATTTCGAAACCCTAATCCAGGACGTTTGAAACACGTGCTAAAAAATCGAGTAATGGTTGATATTTTAATAAATTTTGGTTGGGAATAATTAGGCTTCATGACTTAGAATATAATTTCGAAGAAAAGGAGTGTATAAAATAGTAAACGATTGCTTAAAATCGAAACCTTATTCCGGGACGTTTGAAGCACGTGCAAAAAAAAAATAAATAAATAAAAACCGAGTAATACTAGATGTTTTTTAAAATTATTGTTGGAAATGATCATGCTTAGTAATTTAGAATAGAATGTCGAAGAAACATAGGGTATAAAACAATAAAAGAGGGCGTAAAATCGAAAAAATAATTTGGAAACCCTAATCCGGGACGTTTGAAGCACGTTCTAAAAAATCGAGTAATAGGTGATAATTTAAGAAATTTTTCTGGGGAATGATTAGGCTTCATGACTGAGAATAGAATTTCGAAGGAAAGGAGTGTATAAAATAGTAAATGATTGCTTAAAATCGAAACCTTATTCCGTTTCGTTTGAAGCACGTGCGAAAAAAAAAAAAAAAAAAAAAAAACCGAGTAAAACTAGATGTTTTTTAAAATTTTTGTGGGAAATGATTAGACTTAGTAATTTAGAATAGAATGTCGACGAAACATAGGGTATAAAAAATAAAAAGAGGGCGTAAAATCAAAAACCTAATTTGGAAACCCTAATCCGGGACGTTTGAAGCACATGCTAAAAATCGAGTAATAGGCGACATTTTAAGAAATTTTGGTTGGGAATGATTAGGCTTCATGACTTAGAATAGAATTTCGAAGAAAAGGAGTGTATAAAATAGTAAACGATTGCTTAAAATCGAAACCTTATTCCGGGACGTTTGAAGAATGTGGAAAAAAAAAAAATACAAAACCGAGTAATACTAGATGTTTTTTAAAATTTTTGTGGGAAATGATCATGCTTAGTAATTTAGAATAGAATGTTGAAGAAACATAGGGTATAAAACAGTAAAAGAGGGCGTAAAATCGAAAACCTAATTTGGAAACCCTAATCCAAGACGTTTGAAACACGTGCTAAAAAATCGAGTAATAGTCGACATTTTAAGAAATTTTTGTTGGGAATAATTAGGCTTCATGACTTAGAATAGAATTTCGAAGAAAAGGACTGTATAAAATAGTAAACGATTGCTTAAAATCGAAACCTTATTCCGGGACGTTTGAAGCACGTGCAAAAAAAAAAAAAAAAAAAAAAAACCAAGTAATACTTGATGTTTTTTAAAATTTTTGTGGGAAATGATCAGGCTTAGTAACATAGAATAGAATGTCGAAGAAACATAGGGTATAAAACACTAAAAGAGGGTGTAAAATCGAAAACCTAATTTGGAAACCCTAATCCGGGACGTTTGAAGCACGTTTTAAAAAATCGAGTAATAGGCGACAATTTAAGAAATTTTTCTGGGGAATGATTAGGCTTCATGACTGAGAATAGAATTTCGAAGGAAAGGAGTGTATAAAATAGTAAACGATTGCTTAAAATCGAAACCTTATTCCGGGACGTTTGAAGCACGTGCAAAAAAAAAAAAAAAAAAAAAAAACCGAGTAATACTAGATGTTTTTTAAAAGTTTTGTGGGAAATGATCAAGCTTAGTAATTTAATATAGAATGTCGAAGAAACATAGGGTATAAAACAGTAAAAGAGGGCGGAAAATCGAAAACCTATTTTGGAAACCTTATCTAGGACGTTTGAAACACGTGCAAAAAAATCGAGTAATAGTCGACATTTTAAGAAATTTTGGTTGGGAATAATTAGGCTTCATGACTTAGAATAGAATTTCGAAGAAAAGGAGTCTATAAAATAGTAAACGATTGCTTGATATCGAAACCTTATTCCGGGTCGTTTGCAGCACGTGCAAAATAAAAAAAAAAAAGAACCGAGTAATACTTGATGTTTCTAAAATTTTTGTGGGAAATGATCAGGATTAGTAATTTAGAATAGAATGTCGAAGAAACATAGGGTATAAAACATAAAAAGAGGGCGTAAAATCAAAAACCTAATTTGGAAACCCTAATCCGGGACGTTTGAAGCACATGCTAAAAATCGAGTAATAGGCGACATTTTAAGAAATTTTGGTTGGGAATGATTAGGCTTCATGACTTAGAATAGAATTTCGAAGAAAAGGAGTGTATAAAATAGTAAACGATTGCTTGAAATCGAAACCTTATTCCGGGACGTTTGAAGCACGTGAAAAAAAAAAAAAACCGAGTAATACTAGATGTTTTTTAAAATTTTTGTGGGAAATGATCAAGCTTAGTAATTTAGAATAGAATGTCGAAGAAACATAGGGTATAAAACAGTAAAAGAGGGCGTAAAATCGAAAACCTAATTTTGAAACCTTATCTAGGACGTTTGAAACACGTGCTAAAAAATCAAGTAATAGTCGACATTTTAAGAAATTTTGGTTGGGAATAATTAGGCTTCATGACTTAGAATAGAATTTCGAAGAAAAGGAGTCTATAAAATAGTAAACGATTGCTTAAAATCGAAACCTTATTCCGGGACGTTTGAAGTACATGCTAAAAAAAAAAAAAAAAAAAAAACCGAGTAATACTTGATGTTTTTTAAAATTTTTGTGGGAAATGATCAGGATTAGTAATTTAGAATAGAATGTCGAAGAAACATAGGGTATAAAACAGTAAAAGAGGGCGTAAAATAGAAAACCTAATTTGGAAACCCTAATCCAGGACGTTTGAAGCACGTTCTAAAAAATCGAGTAATAGGCGACAATTTAAGAAATTTTTCTGGGGAATGATTAGGCTTCATGACTGAGAATAGAATTTCGAAGTAAAGGAGTGTATAAAATAGTAAAGGATTGCTTAAAATCGAAACCTTATTCCAGGACGTTTGAAGCACGTGCAAAAAAAAAAAAAAAAAAAAAAAAACCGAGTAATACTAGATGTTTTTTAAAATTTTTGTGGGAAATGATCAAGCTTAGTAATTTAGAATAGAATGTCGAAGAAACATAGGGTATAAAACAGTAAAAGAGGGCGTAAAATCGAAAACCTAATTTGGAAACCTTATCTAGGACGTTTGAAACACGTGCTAAAAAATCGAGTAATACTCGACATTTTAAGAAATTTTGGTTGGGAATAATTAGGCTTCATGACTTAGAATAGAATTTAGAAGAAAAGGAGTCTATAAAATTGTAAACGATTGCTTAAAATCGAAACCTTATTCCGGGACGTTTGAAGCACATGCTAAAAAAAAAAAAAAAAAACACCGAGTAACACTTGATGTTTTTAAAATTTTTGTGGGAAATGATCAGGCTTAGAAATTTAGAATAGAATGTCGAAGAAACATAGGGTATAAAACACTAAAAGAGGTCGTAAAATCGAAACCCTAATTTGGAAACCCTAATCCGGGACGTTTGAAGCACGTGCTAAAAAATCGAGTAATAGGCGACATTTTAAGAAATTTTGGTGGGGAATGATTACGCTTCATGACTAAGAATAGAATTTCGAAGAAAAGGAGTGTATAAAATAGTAAACGACTGCTTAAAATCGAAACCTTATTCCGGGACGTTTGAAGCACGTGCAAAAAAAAAAAAACAAACAAAAACCGAGTAATACTAGATGTTTTTTAAAATTCTTGTGGGAAATTATCAGGCTTAGTAATTTAGAATAGAATGTCGAAGAAATTTAGGGTATAAAATAGTAAAAGAGGGCGTAAAATCGAAAACCTAATTTGGAAACCTTATCTAGGACGTTTGAAACACGTGCTAAAAAATCGAGTAATAGTCGACATTTTAAGAAATTTTGGTTGGGAATAATTAGGCTTCATGACTTAGAATAGAATTTCGAAAAAAAGGAGTCTATAAAATAGTAAACGATTGCTTAAAATCGAAACCTTATTCTGGTTCGTTTGAAGAACGTGCAAAAAAAAAAAAAAAAAAATTACCGAGTAGTACTTGATGTTTTTTAAAATTTTTGTGGGAAATGATCAGGCTTAGTAATTTAGAATAGAACGTCAAAGAAACATAGGGTATAAAACAGTAAAAGAGGGCGTCAAATCGAAAACCTAATTTGGAAACCCTAATCCGGGACGTTTGAAGCACGTTCTAAAAAATCGAGTAATAGGCGACAATTTAAGAAATTTTTCTGGGGAATGATTATGCTTCATGACTGAGAATAGAATTTCGAAGTAAAGTAGTGTATAAAATAGTAAAGGATTGCTTAAAATCGAAACCTTATTCCAGGACGTTTGAAGCACGTGCAAACAAAAAAAAAAAAAAAAACCGAGTAATACTAGATGTTTTTTAAAATTTTTGTGGGAAATGATCAAGCTTAGTAATTTAGAATAGAATGTCGAAGAAACATAGGGTATAAAACAGTAAAAGAGGGCGTAAAATCGAAAACCTAATTTGGAAACCTTATCTAGGACGTTTGAAACACGTGCTAAAAAATCGAGTAATAGTCGACATTTTAAGAAATTTTGGTTGGGAATAATTAGGCTTCATGACTTAGAATAGAATTTCGAAGAAAAGGAGTCTATAAAATAGTAAACGATTGCTTAAAATCGAAACCTTATTCCGGGACGTTTCAAGCACATGCTAAAAAAAAAAAAAAAAAAAACACCGAGTAATACTTGATGTTTTTAAAATTTTTGTGGGAAATGATCAGGCTTAGAAATTTAGAATAGAATGTCGAAGAAAAATAGGGTATAAAACACTAAAAGAGGTCGTAAAATCGAAACCCTAATTTGGAAACCCTAATCCGGGACGTTTGAAGCACGTGCTAAAAAATCGAGTAATAGGCGACATTTTAAGAAATTTTGGTGGGGAATGATTACGCTTCATGACTAAGAATAGAATTTCGAAGAAAAGGAGTGTATAAAATAGTAAACGACTGCTTAAAATCGAAACCTTATTCCGGGACGTTTGAAGCACGTGCAAAAAAAAAAAAACAAACAAAAACCGAGTAATACTAGATGTTTTTTAAAATTCTTGTGGGAAATTGTCAGGCTTAGTAATTTAGAATAGAATGTCGAAGAAATTTAGGGTATAAAATAGTAAAAGAGGGCGTAAAATCGAAAACCTAATTTGGAAACCCTGATCCTGGACGTTTGAAGCACGTGCTAAAAAATCGAGTGATAGGCGACATTTTAAGAAATTTTGGTCGGGAATAATTAGGCTTCATGACTTAGAATAGAATTTCGAAAAAAAGGAGTCTATAAAATAGTAAACGATTGCTTAAAATCGAAACCTTATTCTGGTTCGTTTGAAGAACGTGCAAAAAAAAAAAAAAAAAAAAATACCGAGTAGTACTTGATGTTTTTTAAAATTTTTGTGGGAAATGATCAGGCTTAGTAATTTAGAATAGAACGTCAAAGAAACATAGGGTATAAAACAGTAAAAGAGGGCGTCAAATCGAAAACCTAATTTGGAAACCCTAATCCGGGACGTTTGAAGCACGTTCTAAAAAATCGAGTAATAGGCGACAATTTAAGAAATTTTTCTGGGGAATGATTAGGCTTCATGACTGAGAATAGAATTTCGAAGGAAAGGAGTGTATAAAATAGTAAATGATTGCTTAAAATCGAAACCTTATTCCGGTTCGTTTGAAGCACATGCAAAAAAAAAAAAAAAAAAAAAAAAACCCGAGTAAAACTAGATGTTTTTTAAAATTTTTGTGGGAAATGATTAGACTTAGTAATTTAGAATAGAATGTCGACGAAACATAGGGTATAAAACATAAAAAGAGGGCGTAAAATAAAAAACCTAATTTGGAAACCCTAATCCGGGACGTTTGAAGCACATGCTAAAAATCGAGTAATAGGCGACATTTTAAGAAATTTTGGTTGAGAATAATTAGGCTTCATGACTTAGAATAGAATTTCAAAGAAAAGGAGTCTATAAAATAGTAAACGATTGCTTAAAATCGAAACCTTATTCCGGGTCGTTTGGAGCATGTGCAAAATAAAAAAAAATAAAAAAAACCGATTAATACTAGATGTTTTTTAAAATTTTTGTGGGAAATGATCAGGCTTAGTAATTTAGAATATTATGTCGAAGAAACATGGGTTATAAAACAGTAAAAGATGGCCTAAAATCGAAAACCTAATTTGGAAACCCTAATCCGGGACGTTTGAAGCACGTTCTAAAAAATCGAGTAATAGGCGACAAATTAAGAAATTTTTTTGGGGAATGATTAGGCTTCATGACTGAGAATAGAATTTCTAAGGAAAGGAGTGTATAAAATAGTAAATGATTGCTTAAAATCGAAACCTTATTCCGGGACGTTTGAAGCACGTGGAAAAAAAAAAAAACAAAAGAGGTCGTAAAATCGAAACCCTAATTTGGAAACCTTAATCCGGGACGTTTGAAGCACATGCTAAAAAATCGAGTAATAGGCGACATTTTAAGAAATTTTGGTGGGGAATGATTAGGCTTCATGACTAAGAATAGAATTTCGAAGAAAAGGAGTGTATAAAATAGTAAACGATTGCTTAAAATTGAAACCTTATTCCAGGACGTTTGAAGCACGTGCCAAAAAAAAAAAATAATAAAACCGAGTAATACTAGATGTTTTTTAAAATGTTTGTGGGAAATGATCAGGCTTAGTAATTTAGAATAAAATGTCAAAGAAACATAGGGTATAAAACACTAAAAGAGGGCGTAAAATCGAAAACTTAATTGGGAAACCCTAATCCAGGACGTTTGAAACACGTGCTAAAAAATCGAGTAATAGTCGACAATTTAAGAAATTTTGGTTGGGAATAATTAGGCTTCATGACTTAGAATAGAATTTCGAAGAAAAGGAGTGTATAAAATAGTAAACGATTGCTTAAAATCGAAACCTTATTCCTGGACGTTTGAAGCACGTGCAAAAAAAAAAAAAAAAAAAAAAAAACCGAGTAATACTTGATCTTTTTAAAATTTTTGTGGGAAACGTTCAGGCTTAGTAATTTAGAATAGAATGTCGAAGAAACATAGGGTATAAAACACTAAAAGAGGTCGTAAAATCGAAACCCTAATTTGGAAACCCTAATCCGGGACGTTTGAAGCACGTGCTAATAAATCGAGTAATAGGCGACATTTTAAGAAATTTTTGTGGGGAATGATTGGGCTTCATGACTAAGAATAGAATTTCGAAGAAAAGGAGTGTATAAAATAGTAAACGATTGCTTAAAATCGAAACCTTATTCCAGGACGTTTGAAGCACGTGCCAAAAAAAAAACAAAAAAAAAAAACTGAGTAATACTAGATGTTTTTTAAAATTTTTGTGGGAAATGATCAGGCTTAGTAATTTAGAATAAAATGTCGAAGAAACATAGGGTATAAAACAGTAAAAGAGGGCGTAAAATCGAAAACCTAATTGGGAAACCCTAATCCAGGACGTTTGAAATACGTGCTAAAAAATCGAGTAATAGTCGACATTTTAAGAAATTTTGGTTGGGAATAATTAGGCTTCATGACTTAGAATAGAATTTCGAAGAAAAGGAGTCTATAAAATAGTAAACGATTGCTTAAAATCGAAACCTTATTCCGGGTCGTTTGGAGCATGTGCAAAATAAAAAAAAATAAAAAAAACCGATTAATACTAGATGTTTTTTAAAATTTTTGTGGGAAATGATCAGGCTTAGTAATTTAGAATATTATGTCGAAGAAACATGGGTTATAAAACAGTAAAAGATGGCCTAAAATCGAAAACCTAATTTGGAAACCCTAATCCGGGACGTTTGAAGCACGTTCTAAAAAATCGAGTAATAGGCGACAAATTAAGAAATTTTTTTGGGGAATGATTAGGCTTCATGACTGAGAATAGAATTTCTAAGGAAAGGAGTGTATAAAATAGTAAATGATTGCTTAAAATCGAAACCTTATTCCGGGACGTTTGAAGCACGTGGAAAAAAAAAAAACAAAAGAGGTCGTAAAATCGAAACCCTAATTTGGAAACCTTAATCCGGGACGTTTGAAGCACATGCTAAAAAATCGAGTAATAGGCGACATTTTAAGAAATTTTGGTGGGGAATGATTAGGCTTCATGACTAAGAATAGAATTTCGAAGAAAAGGAGTGTATAAAATAGTAAACGATTGCTTAAAATTGAAACCTTATTCCAGGACGTTTGAAGCACGTGCCAAAAAAAAAATAATAAAACCGAGTAATACTAGATGTTTTTTAAAATGTTTGTGGGAAATGATCAGGCTTAGTAATTTAGAATAAAATGTCAAAGAAACATAGGGTATAAAACACTAAAAGAGGGCGTAAAATCGAAAACTTAATTGGGAAACCCTAATCCAGGACGTTTGAAACACGTGCTAAAAAATCGAGTAATAGTCGACAATTTAAGAAATTTTGGTTGGGAATAATTAGGCTTCATGACTTAGAATAGAATTTCGAAGAAAAGGAGTGTATAAAATAGTAAACGATTGCTTAAAATCGAAACCTTATTCCAGGACGTTTGAAGCACGTGCCAAAAAAAAAACAAAAAAAAAAAACCGAGTAATACTAGATGTTTTTTAAAATTTTTGTGGGAAATGATCAGGCTTAGTAATTTAGAATAAAATGTCGAAGAAACATAGGGTATAAAACAGTAAAAGAGGGCGTAAAATCGAAAACCTAATTGGGAAACCCTAATCCAGGACGTTTGAAATACGTGCTAAAAAATCGAGTAATAGTCGACATTTTAAGAAATTTTGGTTGGGAATAATTAGGCTTCATGACTTAGAATAGAATTTCGAAGAAAAGGAGTCTATAAAATAGTAAACGATTGCTTAAAATCGAAACCTTATTCCGGGTCGTTTGCAGCACGTGCAAAATAAAAAAAAAATAAAAAAAACCGAGTAATACTAGATGTTTTTTAAAATTTTTGTGGGAAATGATCAGGCTTAGTAATTTAGAATATTATGTCGAAGAAACATAGGGTATAAAACAGTAAAAGAGGGCGTAAAATCGAAAACCTAATTTGGAAACCCTAATCTGGGACGTTTGAAGCACGTTCTAAAAAATCGAGTAATAGGCGACAAATTAAGAAATTTTTCAGGGGAATGATTAGGCTTCATGACTGAGAATAGAATTTCGTAGTTAAGGAGTGTATAAAATAGTAAGCGATTGCTTAAAATCGAAACCTTATTCCGGGACGTTTGAAGCACGTGCAAAAAAAAAAAAAAAAAACCGAGTAATACTTGATCATTTTAAAATTTTTGTGGGAAACGTTTAGGCTTAGTAATTTAGAATAGAATGTCGAAGAAACATAGGGTATAAAACACTAAAAGAGGTCGTAAAATCGAAACCCTAATTTGGAAACCCTAATCCGAGACGTTTGAACCACGTGCTAATAAATCGAGTAATAGGGGACATTTTAAGAAATTTTTGTGGGGAATGATTGGGCTTCATGACTAAGAATAGAATTTCGAAGAAAAGGAGTGTATAAAATAGTAAACGATTGCTTAAAATCGAAACCTTATTCTAGGACGTTTGAAGCACGTGCCAAAAAAAAAAAAAAAAAACCGAGTAATACTAGATGTTTTTTAAAATTTTTGTGGGAAATGATCAGTCTTAGTAATTTAGAATAAAATGTTGAAGAAACATAGGGTATAAAACACTAAAAGAGGGCGTAAAATCGAAAACCTAATTGGGAAACCCTAATCCAGGATGTTTGAAACACGTGCTAAAAAATCGAGTAATAGTGGACATTTTAAGAAATTTTGGTTGGGAATAATTAGTCTTCATGACTTAGAATAGAATTTCGAAGAAAAGGAGTGTATAAAATAGTAAACGATTGCTTAAAATCGAAACCTTATTCCTGAACGTTTGAAGCACGTGCAAAAAAAAAAAAAAAAAAAAAAACCGAGTAATACTTGATCTTTTTAAAATTTTTGTGGGAAACGTTCAGGCTTAGTAATTTAGAATAGAATGTCGAAGAAACATAGGGTATAAAACACTAAAAGAGGGCGTAAAATCGAAACCCTAATTTGGAAACCCTAATCTGGGACTTTTGAAGCACGTGCTAATAAATCGAGTAATAGGCGACATTTTAAGAAATTTTTGTGGGGAATGATTGGGCATCATGACTAAGAATAGAATTTCGAAGAAAAGGAGTGTATAAAATAGTAAACGATTGCTTAAAATCGAAACCTTATTCCAGGACGTTTGAAGCACGTGCCAAAAAAAAAAAAAAAAAAACCGAGTAATACTAGATGTTTTTTAAAATGTTTGTGGGAAATGATCAGGCTTAGTAATTTAGAATAAAATGTCGAAGAAACATAGGGTATAAAACACTAAAAGAGGGCGTAAAATCGAAAACCTAATTGGGAAACCCTAATCCAGGACGTTTGAAACACGTGCTAAAAATTCGAGTAATAGTCGATATTTTAAGAAATTTTGGTTGGGAATAATTAGGCTTCATGACTGAGAATAGAATTTCGAAGGAAAGGAGTGTATAAAATAGTAAATGATTGCTTAAAATCGAATCCTTATTCCGGGACGTTTGAAGCACGTGCAAAAAAAAAAAAAAAAAAAACGAGTAATACTTGATCATTTTAAAATTTTTGTTGGAAATGATTAGGTTTAGTATTTTAGAATAGAATGTCGAAGAAACATAGGGTATAAAACACTAAAAGAGGTCGTAAAATCGAAACCCTAATTTGGAAACCCTAATCCGGGACGTTTTAAACACGTGCTAAAAAAATCGAGTAATAGGCGACATTCTAAGAAATTTTGGTGGGGAATGATTAGGCTTCATGACTAAGAATAGAATTTCGAAGAAAAGGAGTGTATAAAATAGTAAACGATTGCTTAAAATCGAAACCTTATTCCAGGACGTTTGAAGCACGTACCAAAAAAAAAAAAAAAAAAAAAAAACCGAGTAATACTAGATGTTTTTTAAAATGTTTGTGGGAAATGATCAGGCTTAGTAATTTAGAATAAAATGTCGAAGAAACATAGGGTATAAAACACTAAAAGAGGGCGTAAAATCGAAAACCTAATTGGGAAACCCTAATCAAGGACGTTTGAAACACGTGCTAAAAAATCGAGTAATAGTCGACATTTTAAGAAATTTTGGTTGGGAATAATTAGGCTTCATGACTTAGAATAGAATTTCGAAGAAAAGGAGTGTATAAAATAGTAAACGATTGCTTAAAATCGAAACCTTATTCCTGGACGTTTGAAGCACGTGCAAAAAAAAAAAAAAAAAAAAAAAAACCGAGTAATACTTGATCTTTTTAAAATTTTTGTGGGAAACGTTCAGGCTTAGTAATTTAGAATAGAATGTCGAAGAAACATTGGGTATAAAACACTAAAAGAGGTCGTAAAATCGAAACCCTAATTTGGAAACCCTAATCCGGGACGTTTGAAGCACGTGCTAATAAATCGAGAAATAGGGGACATTTTAAGAAATTTTTGTGGGGAATGATTGGGCTTCATGATTAAGAATAGAATTTCGAAGAAAAGGAGTGTATAAAATAGTAAACGATTGCTTAAAATCGAAACCTTATTCTAGGACGTTTGAAGCACGTGCCAAAAAAAAAAAAAAAAAAAACCGAGTAATACTAGATGTTTTTTAAAATTTTGGTGGTAAATGATCAGTCTTAGTAATTTAGAATAAAATGTCGAAGAAACATAGGGTATAAAACACTAAAAGAGGGCGTAAAATCGAAAACCTAATTGGGAAACCCTAATCCAGGATGTTCGAAACACGTGCTAAAAAATCGAGTAATAGTGGACATTTTAAGAAATTTTGGTTGGGAATAATTAGGCTTCATGATTAAGAATAGAATTTCGAAGAAAAGGAGTGTATAAAATAGTAAACGATTGCTTAAAATCGAAACCTTATTCTAGGACGTTTGAAGCACGTGCCAAAAAAAAAAAAAAAAAACCGAGTAATACTAGATGTTTTTTAAAATTTTTGTGGGAAATGATCAAGCTTAGTAATTTAGAATAGAATGTCGAAGAAACATAGGGTATAAAACAGTAAAAGAGGGCGTAAAATCGAAAACCTAATTTGGAAACCTTATCTAGGACGTTTGAAACACGTGCTAAAAAATCGAGTAATAGTCGACATTTTAAGAAATTTTGGTTGGGAATAATTAGGCTTCATGACTTAGAATAGAATTTCGAAGAAAAGGAGTCTATAAAATAGTAAACGATTGCTTAAAATCGAAACCTTATTCCGGGACGTTTGAAGCACATGCTAAAAAAAAAAAAAAAAAAACACCGAGTAACACTTGATGTTTTTAAAATTTTTGTGGGAAATGATCAGGCTTAGAAATTTAGAATAGAATGTCGAAAAAAATAGGGTATAAAACACTAAAAGAGGTCGTAAAATCGAAACCCTAATTTGGAAACCCTAATCCGGGACGTTTGAAGCACGTGCTAAAAAATCGAGTAATAGGCGACATTTTAAGAAATTTTGGTGGGGAATGATTACGCTTCATGACTAAGAATAGAATTTCGAAGAAAAGGAGTGTATAAAATAGTAAACGACTGCTTAAAATCGAAACCTTATTCCAGGACGTTTGAAGCACGTGCAAAAAAAAAAAAAAAACAAACAAAAACCGAGTAATACTAGATGTTTTTTAAAATTCTTGTGGGAAATTATCAGGCTTAGTAATTTAGAATAGAATGTCGAAGAAATTTAGGGTATAAAATAGTAAAAGAGGGCGTAAAATCGAAAACCTAATTTGGAAACCCTGATCCTGGACGTTTGAAGCACGTGCTAAAAAATCGAGTGATAGGCGACATTTTAAGAAATTTTGGTCGGGAATAATTAGGCTTCATGACTTAGAATAGAATTTCGAAAAAAAGGAGTCTATAAAATAGTAAACGATTGCTTAAAATCGAAACCTTATTCTGGGTCGTTTGAAGAACGTGCAAAAAAAAAAAAAAAAAAATACCGAGTAGTACTTGATGTTTTTTAAAATTTTTGTGGGAAATGATCAGGCTTAGTAATTTAGAATAGAACGTCAAAGAAACATAGGGTATAAAACAGTAAAAGAGGGCGTCAAATCGAAAACCTAATTTGGAAACCCTAATCCGGGACGTTTGAAGCACGTTCTAAAAAATCGAGTAATAGGCGACAATTTAAGAAATTTTTCTAGGGAATGATTAGGCTTCATGACTGAGAATAGAATTTCGAAGTAAAGTAGTGTATAAAATAGTAAACGATTCCTTAAAATCGAAACCTTATTCCAGGACGTTTGAAGCACGTGCCAAAAAAAAAAAAAAAAAAACCGAGTAATACTAGATGTTTGTTAAAATGTTTGTGGGAAATGATCAGGCTGAGTAATTTAGAATAAAATGTCGAAGAAACATAGGGTATAAAACACTAAAAGAGGTCGTAAAATCGAAAACCTAATTGGGAAACCCTAATCAAGGACGTTTGAAACACGTGCTAATAAATCGAGTAATAGGCGACATTTTAAGAAATTTTTGTGGGGAATGATTGGGCTTCATGACTAAGAATAGAATTTCGAAGAAAAGGAGTGTATAAAATAGTAAACGATTGCTTAAAATCGAAACCTTATTCCAGGACGTTTGAAGCACGTGCCAAAAAAAAAAAAAAACCGAGTAATACTAGATGTTTTTTAAAATTTTTGTGGGAAATGATCAGGCTTAGTAATTTAGAATAAAATGTCGAAGAAACATAGGGTATAAAACAGTAAAAGAGGTCGTAAAATCGAAAACCTAATTGGGAAACCCTAATCCAGGACAAACACGTGCTAAAAAATCGAGTAATAGTCGACATTTTAAGAAATTTTGGTTGGGAATAATTAGGCTTCATGACCTAGAATAGAATTTCGAAGAAAAGGAGTGTATAAAATAGTAAACGATTGCTTAAAATCGAAACCTTATTCCGGGACGTTTGAAGCACGTGCAAAAATAAATAAATAAATAAAAATCGAGTAATACTAAATGTTTTTTAAAATTATTGTTGGAAATGATCAGGCTTAGTAATTTAGAATAGAATGTCGAAGAAACTTAGGGTATAAAACAATAAAAGAGGGAGTAAAATCGAAAACATAATTTGGAAACCCTAATCCGGGACGTTTGAAGCACATTCTAAAAAATCGAGTAATAGGTGATAATTTAAGAAATTTTTCTGGGGAATGATTAGGCTTCATGACTGAGAATAGAATTTCGAAGGAAAGGAGTGTATAAAATAGTAAATGATTGCTTAAAATCGAAACCTTATTCCGGTTCGTTTGAAGCACGTGCAAAAAAAAAAAAAAAAAAAAAAACCCGAGTAAAACTAGATGTTTTTTAAAATTTTTGTGGGAAATGATTAGACTTAGTAATTTAGAATAGAATGTCGACGAAACATAGGGTATAAAACATAAAAAGAGGGCGTAAAATAAAAAACCTAATTTGGAAACCCTAATCCGGGACGTTTGAAGCACATGCTAAAAATCGAGTAATAGGCGACATTTTAAGAAATTTTGGTTGAGAATAATTAGGCTTCATGACTTAGAATAGAATTTCAAAGAAAAGGAGTCTATAAAATAGTAAACGATTGCTTAAAATCGAAACCTTATTCCGGGTCGTTTGGAGCATGTGCAAAATAAAAAAAAATAAAAAAAACCGATTAATACTAGATGTTTTTTAAAATTTTTGTGGGAAATGATCAGGCTTAGTAATTTAGAATATTATGTCGAAGAAACATGGGTTATAAAACAGTAAAAGATGGCCTAAAATCGAAAACCTAATTTGGAAACCCTAATCCGGGACGTTTGAAGCACGTTCTAAAAAATCGAGTAATAGGCGACAAATTAAGAAATTTTTCTGGGGAATGATTAGGCTTCATGACTGAGAATAGAATTTCTAAGGAAAGGAGTGTATAAAATAGTAAATGATTGCTTAAAATCGAAACCTTATTCCGGGACGTTTGAAGCACGTGGAAAAAAAAAAAAACAAAAGAGGTCGTAAAATCGAAACCCTAATTTGGAAACCTTAATCCGGGACGTTTGAAGCACATGCTAAAAAATCGAGTAATAGGCGACATTTTAAGAAATTTTGGTGGGGAATGATTAGGCTTCATGACTAAGAATAGAATTTCGAAGAAAAGGAGTGTATAAAATAGTAAACGATTGCTTAAAATTGAAACCTTATTCCAGGACGTTTGAAGCACGTGCCAAAAAAAAAAAAATAATAAAACCGAGTAATACTAGATGTTTTTTAAAATGTTTGTGGGAAATGATCAGGCTTAGTAATTTAGAATAAAATGTCAAAGAAACATAGGGTATAAAACACTAAAAGAGGGCGTAAAATCGAAAACTTAATTGGGAAACCCTAATCCAGGACGTTTGAAACACGTGCTAAAAAATCGAGTAATAGTCGACAATTTAAGAAATTTTGGTTGGGAATAATTAGGCTTCATGACTTAGAATAGAATTTCGAAGAAAAGGAGTGTATAAAATAGTAAACGATTGCTTAAAATCGAAACCTTATTCCTGGACGTTTGAAGCACGTGCAAAAAAAAAAAAAAAAAAAAAAAAACCGAGTAATACTTGATCTTTTTAAAATTTTTGTGGGAAACGTTCAGGCTTAGTAATTTAGAATAGAATGTCGAAGAAACATAGGGTATAAAACACTAAAAGAGGTCGTAAAATCGAAACCCTAATTTGGAAACCCTAATCCGGGACGTTTGAAGCACGTGCTAATAAATCGAGTAATAGGCGACATTTTAAGAAATTTTTGTGGGGAATGATTGGGCTTCATGACTAAGAATAGAATTTCGAAGAAAAGGAGTGTATAAAATAGTAAACGATTGCTTAAAATCGAAACCTTATTCCAGGACGTTTGAAGCACGTGCCAAAAAAAAAAAAAAAAAAACCGAGTAATACTAGATGTTTTTTAAAATTTTTGTGGGAAATGATCAGGCTTAGTAATTTAGAATAAAATGTCGAAGAAACATAGGGTATAAAACAGTAAAAGAGGGCGTAAAATCGAAAACCTAATTGGGAAACCCTAATCCAGGACGTTTGAAATACGTGCTAAAAAATCGAGTAATAGTCGACATTTTAAGAAATTTTGGTTGGGAATAATTAGGCTTCATGACTTAGAATAGAATTTCGAAGAAAAGGAGTCTATAAAATAGTAAACGATTGCTTAAAATCGAAACCTTATTCCGGGTCGTTTGCAGCACGTGCAAAATAAAAAAAAAATAAAAAAAACCGAGTAATACTACATGTTTTTTAAAATTTTTGTGGGAAATGATAAGGCTTAGTAATTTAGAATATTATGTCGAAGAAACATAGGGTATAAAATAGTAAAAGAGGGCGTAAAATCGAAAACCTAATTTGGAAACCCTAATCTGGGACGTTTGAAGCACGTTCTAAAAAATCGAGTAATAGGCGACAAATTAAGAAATTTTTCAGGGGAATGATTAGGCTTCATGACTGAGAATAAAATTTCGTAGTTAAGGAGTGTATAAAATAGTAAGCGATTGCTTAAAATCGAGACCTTATTCCGGGACGTTTGAAGCACGTGCAAAAAATAAAAAAAAAAACCGAGTAATACTTGATCATTTTAAAATTTTTGTGGGAAACGATTAGGCTTAGTAATTTAGAATAGAATGTCGAAGAAACATAGGGTATAAAACACTAAAAGAGGTCGTAAAATCGAAACCCTAATTTGGATACCCTAATCCGAGACGTTTGAAGCACGTGCTAATAAATCGAGTAATAGGGGACATTTTAAGAAATTTTTGTGGGGAATACTTGGGCTTCATGACTAAGAATAGAATTTCGAAGAAAAGGAGTGTATAAAATAGTAAACGATTGCTTAAAATCGAAACCTTATTCCAGGACGTTTGAAGCACGTGCCAAAAAAAAAAAAAAAAAACCGAGTAATACTAGATGTTTTTTAAAATGTTTGTGGGAAATGATCAGGCTTAGTAATTTAGAATAAAATGTCGAAGAAACATAGGGTATAAAACACTAAAAGAGGGCGTAAAATCGAAAACCTAATTGGGAAACCCTAATCCAGGACGTTTGAAACACGTGCTAAAAATTCGAGTAATAGTCGATATTTTAAGAAATTTTGGTTGGGAATAATTAGGCTTCATGACTGAGAATAGAATTTCGAAGGAAAGGAGTGTATAAAATAGTAAATGATTGCTTAAAATCGAATCCTTATTCCGGGACGTTTGAAGCACGTGCAAAAAAAAAAAAAAAAAACCGAGTAATACTTGATCATTTTAAAATTTTTGTTGGAAATGATTAGGTTTAGTATTTTAGAATAGAATGTCGAAGAAACATAGGGTATAAAACACTAAAAGAGGTCGTAAAATCGAAACCCTAATTTGGAAACCCTAATCCGGGACGTTTTAAACACGTGCTAAAAAATCGAGTAATAGGCGACATTCTAAGAAATTTTGGTGGGGAATGATTAGGCTTCATGACTAAGAATAGAATTTCGAAGAAAAGGAGTGTATAAAATAGTAAACGATTGCTTAAAATCGAAACCTTATTCCAGGACGTTTGAAGCACGTACCAAAAAAAAAAAAAAAAAAAAAAACGGAGTAATACTAGATGTTTTTTAAAATGTTTGTGGGAAATGATCAGGCTTAGTAATTTAGAATAAAATGTCGAAGAAACAAAGGGTATAAAACACTAAAAGAGGGCGTAAAATCGAAAACCTAATTGGGAAACCCTAATCCAGGACGTTTGAAACACGTGCTAAAAATTCGAGTAATAGTCGATATTTTAAGAAATTTTGGTTGGGAATAATTAGGCTTCATGACTGAGAATAGAATTTCGAAGGAAAGGAGTGTATAAAATAGTAAATGATTGCTTAAAATCGAATCCTTATTCCGGGACGTTTGAAGCACGTGCAAAAAAAAAAAAAAAAAACCGAGTAATACTTGATCATTTTAAAATTTTTGTTGGAAATGATTAGGTTTAGTATTTTAGAATAGAATGTCGAAGAAACATAGGGTATAAAACACTAAAAGAGGTCGTAAAATCGAAACCCTAATTTGGAAACCCTAATCCGGGACGTTTGAAGCACGTGCTAATAAATCGAGTAATAGGGGACATTTTAAGAAATTTTTGTGGGGAATGATTGGGCTTCATGATTAAGAATAGAATTTCGAAGAAAAGGAGTGTATAAAATAGTAAACGATTGCTTAAAATCGAAACCTTATTCTAGGACGTTTGAAGCACGTGCCAAAAAAAAAAAAAAAAAAACCGAGTAATACTAGATGTTTTTTAAAATTTTGGTGGGAAATGATCAGTCTTAGTAATTTAGAATAAAATGTCGAAGAAACATAGGGTATAAAACACTAAAAGAGGGCGTAAAATCGAAAACCTAATTGGGAAACCCTAATCCAGGATGTTTGAAACACGTGCTAAAAAATCGAGTAATAGTGGACATTTTAAGAAATTTTGGTTGGGAATAATTAGGCTTCATGACTTAGAATAGAATTTCGAAGAAAAGGAGTGTATAAAATAGTAAACGATTGCTTAAAATCGAAACCTTATTCCAGGACGTTTGAAGCACGTGCAAAAAAAAAAAAAAAAAAAAAAAAAAACCGAGTAATACTTGATCTTTTTAAAATTTTTGTGGGAAACGTTCAGGCTTAGTAATTTAGAATAGAATGTCGAAGAAACATAGGGTATAAAACACTAAAAGAGGTCGTAAAATTGAAACCCTAATATGGAAACCCTAATCCAGGACGTTTGAAGCACGTGCTAATAAATCGAGTAATAGTCGACATTTTAAGAAATTTTGGTTGGGAATAATTAGGCTTCATGACTTAGAATAGAATTTCGAAGAAAAGGAGTCTATAAAATAGTAAACGATTGCTTAAAATCGAAACCTTATTACGGGTCGTTTGCAGCACGTGCAAAAAAAAAAAAAATAAAAAAAACCGAGTAATACTAGATGTTTTTTAAAATTTTTGTGGGAAACGTTCAGTCTTAGTAATTTAGAATAGAATGTCGAAGAAACATAGGGTATAAAACAGTAAAAGAGGGCATAAAATCGAAAACATAATTTGGAAACCCTAATCCGGGAAGTTTGAAGCACGTTCTAAAAAATCGAGTAATAGGCGACAATTGAAGAAATTTTTCTGGGGAATGATTAGGCTTCATGACTTAGAATAGAATTTCGAATAAAAGGAGTGTATAAAATAGTAAACAATTGCTTAAAATCGAAACCGTATTCCGGGTCGTTTGCAGCACGTGCAAAATAAAAAAAAAAATAAAAAAAACCGAGTAATACTAGATGTAATTTAAAATTTTTGTGGGAAATGTTCAGGCTTAGTAATTTAGAATAGAATGTCGAAGAAACATAGGGTATAAAACAGTAAAAGAAGGCGTAAAATCGAAAACCTAATTTGGAAACCCTAATCAAGGACGTTTGAAACACGTGCTAAAAAATCGAGTAATAGTCGACATTTTAAGAAATTTTTTTGGGGAATGATTAGGCTTCATGAGTGAGAATAGAACTTCGAAGAAAAGGAGTCTATAAAATAGTAAACGATTGCTTAAAATCGAAACCTTATTCCGGGTCGTTTGCAGCACGTGCAAAAAAAAAAAAAAAAAAAAAACGGAGTAATACTTGATCATTTTAAAATTTTTGTGGGAAACGATTAGGCTTAGTAATTTAGAATAGAATGTCGAAGAAACATAGGGTATAAAACACTAAAAGAGGTCGTAAAATCGAAACCCTAATTTGGAAACCCTAATCCGGGACGTTTGAAGCACGTGCTAAAAAATTGAGTAATAGGCGACATTTTAAGAAATTTTGGTGGGGAATGATTAGGCTTCATGACTAAGAATAGAATTTCGAAGAAAAGGAGTGTATAAAATAGTAAACGATTGCTTAAAATCGAAACCATATTCCAGGACATTTGAAGCACGTGCCAAAAAAAAAAAAAAAAATCGAGTAATACTAGATGTTTTTCAAAATGTTTGTGGGAAATGATCAGGCTTAGTAATTTAGAATAAAATGTAGAAGAAACATAGGGTATAAAACACTAAAAGAGGGCGTAAAATAAAAAACCTAATTGGGAAACCCTAATCCAGGACGTTAGAAACACGTGCTAAAAAATCGAGTAATAGTCGACATTTTAAGAAATTTTGGTTGGGAATAATTAGGGTTCATGACTTAGAATAGAATTTCGAAGAAAAGGAGTCTATAAAAGAGTAAACGATTGCTTAAAATCGAAACCTTATTCTGGGACGTTTGAAGCACATGCTAAAAAAAAAAACAAAAAAAAAAACCGAGTAATACTTGATGTTTTTTTAAAATTTTTGTGGGAAATGATCAGGATTAGTAATTTAGAATAGAATGTCGAAGAAACATAGGGTATAAAACAGTAAAAGAGGGCGTAAAATCGAAAACCTAATTTGGAAACCCTAATCCAGGACGTTTGAAACACGTGCTAAAAAATCGAGTAATAGTCGACATTTTAAGAAATTTTGGTTGGGAATAATTAGGCTTCATGACTTATTATAGAATTTCGAAGAAAAGGAGTCTATAAAATAGTAAACGATTGCTTAAAATCGAAACCTTATTCCGGGTCGTTTGCAGCACGTGCAAAATAAAAAAAATAAAAAAAACCGAGTAATACTAGATGTTTTTTAAAATTTGTGTGGGAAATGATCAGGCTTAGTAATCTAGAATAGAATGTCGAAGAAACATAGGGTATAAAACAGTAAAAGAGGGCGTAAAATCGAAAACATAATTTGGAAACCCTAATCCGGGACGTTTGAAGCACGTTCTAAAAAATCGAGTAATAGGCGACAATTTAGGAAATTTTTCTGGGGAATGATTAGGCTTCATGACTGAGAATAGAATTTCGAAGGAAAGGAGTGTATAAAATAGTAAACGATTGCTTAAAATCGAAACCTTATTCCGGGACGTTTGAAGCACGTGAAAAAAAAATAAAAAAAAACCGAGTAATACCTGATCATTTTAAAATTTTTGTGGGAAACGATTAGGCTTAGTAATTTAGAATAGAATGTCGAAGAAACATAGGGTATAAAACACTAAAAGAGGTCGTAAAATCGAAACCCTAATTTGGAAACCCTAATCCGGGACGTTTGAAGCACCTGCTAAAAAATCGAGTAATAGGCGACATTTTAAGAAATTTTGGTGGGGAATGATTAGGCTTCATGACTAAGAATAGAATTTCGAAGAAAAGGAGTGTATAAAATAGTAAACGATTGCTTAAAATCGAAACATTATTCCAGGACGTTTGAAGCACGTGCCAAAAAAAAAAAAAAAAACCGAGTAATACTAGATGTTTTTTAAAATTTTTGTGGGAAATGATCAGGCTTAGTAATTTAGAATAAAATATCGAAGAAACATAGGGTATAAAACTCTAAAAGAGGGCGTAAAATCGAAAACCTAATTTGGAAACCCTAATCCAGGACGTTTGAAACACGTGCTAAAAAATCGAGTAATAGTCGACATTTTAAGAAATTTTGGTTGGGAATAATTAGGCTTCATGACTTAGAATAGAATTTCGCAGAAAATGAGTCTATAAAATAGTAAACGATTGCTTAAAATCGAAACCTTATTCCGGGTCGTTTGCAGCACGTGCAAAATAAAAAAAAAAAAAAAAACGGAGTAATACTTGATCATTTTAAAATTTTTGTGGAAACGATTAGGCTTAGTAATTTAGAATAGAATGTCGAAGAAACATAGGGTATAAAACACTAAAAGAGGTCGTAAAATCGAAACCCTAATTTGGAAACCCTAATCCGGGACGTTCGAAGCACGTGCTAAAAAATTGAGTAATAGGCGACATTTTAAGAAATTTTGGTGGGGAATGATTAGGCTTCATGACTAAGAATAGAATTTCGAAGAAAAGGAGTGTATAAAATAGTAAACGATTGCTGAAAATCGAAACCTTATTCCAGGACATTTGAAGCACGTGCCAAAAAAAAAAAAAAAAACCGAGTAATACTAGATGTTTTTTAAAATGTTTGTGGGAAATGATCAGGCTTAGTAATTTAGAATAAAATGAAGAAGAAACATAGGGTATAAAACACTAAAAGAGGGCGTAAAATAAAAAACCTAATTGGGAAACCCTAATCCAGGACGCTTGAAACACGTGCTAAAAAATCGAGTAATAGTCGACATTTTAAGAAATTTTGGTTGGGAATAATTAGGCTTCATGACTTAGAATAGAATTTCAAGGAAAAGGAGTCTATAAAATAGTAAACGATTGCTTAAAATCGAAACCTTATTCCGGGACGTTTGAAGCACGTGCAAAAAAAAAAAAAAAAAAAAAAAAAACGGAGTAATCCTTGATCATTTTAAAATTTTTGTGGGAAACGATTAGGCTTAGTAATTTAGAATAGAATTTCGAAGAAACATAGGGTATAAAACACTAAAAGAGGTCGTAAAATCGAAACCCTAATTTGGAAACCCTAATCCGGGATGTTTGAAGCACGTGCTAAAAAATCGAGTAATAGGCGACATTTTAAGGAAATTTTGGTGGGGAATGATTAGGCTTCATGACTAAGAATAGAATTTCGAAGAAAAGGAGTGTATAAAATAGTAAACGATTGCTTAAAATCGAAACCTTATTCCAGGACGTTTGAAGCACGTGCCAAAAAAAAAAAAAAAAAAAACCGAGTAATACTAGATGTTTTTTAAAATGTTTGTGGGAAATGATCAGGCTTAGTAATTTAGAATAAAATATCGAAGAAACATAGGGTATAAAACACTAAAAGAGGGCGTAAAATCGAAAACCTAATTATGAAACCCTAATCCAGGACGTTTGAAACACGTGCTAAAAAATCAAGTAATAGTCAACATTTTAAGAAATTTTTGTTGGGAATAATTAGGCTTCATTACTTAGAATAGAATTTCGAAGAAAAGGAGTCTATAAAATAGTAAACGATTGCTTAAAATCGAAACCTTATTCCTGGACGTTTGAAGCACATGCCCAAAAAAAAAAAAACAAAAACCGAGTAATGCTTGATGTTTTTTAAAATTTTTGTGGGAAATGATCAGGATTAGTAATTTAGAATAGAATGTTGAAGAAACATAGGGTATAAAACAGTAAAAGAGGGCGTAAAATCGAAAACCTAATTTGGAAACCCTAATCCAAGACGTTTGAAACACGTGCTAAAAAATCGAGTAATAGTTGACATTTTAAGAAATTTTTGTTGGGAATAATTAGGCTTCATGATTAAGAATAGAATTTCGAAGAAAATGAGTCTATAAAATAGTAAACGATTGCTTAAAATCGAAACCTTATTCCGGGTCGTTTGCAGCACGTGCAAAAAAAAAAAATAAAAAAAACCGAGTAATACTAGATGTTTTTTAAAATTTTTGTGGGAAATGTTCAGGCTTAGTAATTTAGAATAGAATGTCGAAGAAACATAGGGTATAAAACAGTAAAAGTGGGCGTAAAATCGAAAACGTAATTTGGAAACCCTAATCCGGGACGTTTGAAGCACGTTCTAAAAAATCGAGTAATAGGCGACAATTTAAGAAATTTTTCTGGGGAATGATTAGGCTTCATGACTGAGAATAGAATTTCGAAGGAAAGGAGTGTATAAAATAGTAAACGATTGGTTATAATCGAAACCTTATTCCGGGACGTTTGAAGCACGTGAAAAAAAAATAAAAAAAAAACCGAGTAATACCTGATCATTTTAAAATTTTTGTGGGAAACGATTAGGCTTAGTAATTTAGAATAGAATGTCGAAGAAACATAGGGTATAAAACACTAAAAGAGGTCGTAAAATCGAAACCCTAATTTGGAAACCCTAATCCGGGACGTTTGAAGCACGTGCTAAAAAATCGAGTAATAGGCGACATTTTAAGAAATTTTGGTGGGGAATGATTAGGCTTCATGACTAAGAATAGAATTTCGAAGAAAAGGAGTGTATAAAATAGTAAACGATTGCTTAAAATCGAAACCTTATTCCAGGACGTTTGAAGCACGTGCCAAAAAAAAAAAAAAAAAAAACCGAGTAATACTAGATGTTTTTTAAAATTTTTGTGGGAAATGATCAGGCTTAGTAATTAAGAATAAAATATCGAAGAAACATAGGGTATAAAACACTAAAAGAGGGCGTAAAATCGAAAACCTAATTTGGAAACCCTAATCTAGGACGTTTGAAACACGTGCTAAAAAATCGAGTCATAGTCGACATTTTAAGAAATTTTGGTTGGGAATAATTAGGCTTTATGACTTAGAATAGAATTTCGAGGAAAAGGAGTCTATAAAATAGTTTAAAATCGAAACCTTATTCCGGGACGTTTGAAGCACGTGCAAAAAAAAAAAAAAAAAAAAACAGAGTAATACTTGATCATTTTAAAATTTTTGTGGGAAACGATTAGGCTTAGTAATTTAGAATAGAATGTCGAAGAAACATAGGGTATAAAACACTAAAAGAGGTCGTAAAATCGAAACCCTAATTTGGAAACCCTAATCCAGGACGTTTGAAGCACGTTCTCAAAAATCGAGTAATAGGCGACATTTTAAGGAAATTTTGGTGGGGAATGATTAGGCTTCATGACTAAGAATAGAATTTCGAAGAAAAGAAGTGTATAAAATAGTAAACGATTGCTTAAAATCGAAACCTTATTCCGGGACGTTTGAAGCACGTGCAAAAAAAAAAAAAAAAAAAAAAAAAACGAGTAATACTAGATGTTTTTCAAAATTTTTGTGGGAAACGTTCAGGCTTAGTAATTTTAATATAGAATGTCGAAGAAACATAGGGTATAAAACAATAAAAGAGGGCGTAAAATCGAAAACATAATTTGGAAACCCTAATCCGGGACGTTTGAAGCACGTTCTAAAAAATCGAGTAATAGGCGACAATTTAAGAAATTTTTCTGGGGAATGATTAGGCTTCATGACTGAGAATAGAATTTCGAAGGAAAGGAGTGTATAAAATAGTAAACGATTACTTAAAATCGAAACCTTATTCCTGGACGTTTGAAGCACATGCCCAAAAAAAAAAAAACAAAAACCGAGTAATGCTTGATGTTTTTTAAAATTTTTGTGGGAAATGATCAGGATTAGTAATTTAGAATAGAATGTTGAAGAAACATAGGGTATAAAACAGTAAAAGAGGGCGTAAAATCGAAAACCTAATTTGGAAACCCTAATCCAAGACGTTTGAAACACGTGCTAAAAAATCGAGTAATAGTTGACATTTTAAGAAATTTTGGTTGGGAATAATTAGGCTTCATGATTAAGAATAGAATTTCGAAGAAAAGGAGTCTATAAAATAGTAAACGATTGCTTAAAATCGAAACCTTATTCTGGGACGTTTGAAGCACGTGCAAAAAAAAAAAAAAAAAAACCGAGTAATACTAGATGTTTTTTAAAATTTTTGTGGGAAACGTTCAGGCTTAGTAATTTAGAATAGAATGTCGAAGAAACATAGGGTATAAAACAGTAAAAGAGGGCGTAAAATCGAAAACATAATTTGGAAACCCTAATCCGGGACGTTTGAAGAACGTTCTAAAAAATCGAGTAATAGGCGACAATTTAAGAAATTTTTCTGGGGAATGATTAGGCTTCATGACTGAGAATAGAATTTCGAAGGAAAGGAGTTTATAAAATAGTAAACGATTGCTTAAAATCGAAACCTTATTCCGGGACGTTTGCAGCACGTGCAAAAAAAATAAAAATAAAAAAAACCGAGTAATACTAGATGTTTTTTAAAATTTTTGTGGGAAATGATCAGGCTTAGTAATTTAGAATAGAATGTCGAAGAAACATAGGGTATAAAACAGTAAAAGAGGGCGTAAAATCGAAAACATAATTTGGAAACCCTAATCTGGGACGTTTGAAGCACGTTCTAAAAAATCGAGTCATAGGCGACAATTTAAGAAATTTTTTTGGGGAATGATTAGGCTTCATGAGTGAGAATAGAATTCCGAAGGAAAGGAGTGTATAAAATAGTAAACGACTGCTTAAAATCGAAACCTTATTCCGGGACGTTTGAAGCATGTGCAAAAAAAAAAAAAAAAAAAAAAAACCGAGTAATACTTGATCATTTTAAAATTTTTGTGGGAAACGATTAGGCTTAGTAATTTAGAATAGAATGTCGAAGAAACATAGGGTATAAAACACTAAAAGAGGTCGTAAAATCGAAAACCTAATTGGGAAACCCTAATCCAGGACGTTTGAAACACGTGCTAAAAAATCGAGTAATAGTCAACATTTTAAGAAATTTTGTTTGGGAATAATTAGGCTTCATGACTTAGAATAGAATTTCGAAGAAAAGGAGTGTATAAAATAGTAAACGATTGCTTAAAATCGAAACCTTATTCTGGGTCGTTTGCATCATGTGCAAAATAAAAAAAAATAAAAAAAACCGAGTAATACTAGATGTTTTTTAAAATTTTTGTTGGAAATGTTCAGGCTTAGTAATTTAGAATAGAATGTCGAAGAAACATAGTGTATAAAACCGTAAAAAAGGGCGTAAAATCGAAAACATAATTTGGAAACCCTAATCCAGGACGTTTGAAGCACGTTCTAAAAAATCGAGTAATAGGCGACAATTTAAGAAATTTTTCTGGGGAATGATTCGGCTTCATGACTGAGAATGGATTTCGAAGGAAAGGAGTGTATAAAATAGTAAACGATTGCTTAAAATCGAAACCTTATTCCGGGACGTTTGCAGCACGTGCAAAAAAAAATAAATAAAAAAAACCGAGTAATACTAGTTGTTTTTTAAAATTTTTGTGGGAAATGATCAGGCTTAGTAATTTAGAATAGAATGTTGAAGAAACATAGGGTATAAAACAGTAAAAGAGGGCGTAAAATCGTAAACATAATTTGGAAACCCTAATCCGGGACGTTTGAAACACGTGCTAAAAAATCGAGTAATAGTTGACATTTTAAGAAATTTTTGTTGGGAATAATTAGGCTTCATGATTAAGAATAGAATTTCGAAGAAAAGGAGTCTATAAAATAGTAAACGATTGCTTAAAATCGAAACCTTATTCTGGGACGTTTGAAGCACATGCTAAAAAAAAAACAAAAAAAAAACCGAGTAATACTTGATGTTTTTTAAAATTTTTGTGGGAAATGATCAGGATTAGTAATTTAGAATAGAATGTCGAAGAAACATAGGGTATAAAACAGTAAAAGAGGGCGTAAAATCGAAAACCTAATTTGGAAACCCTAATCCAGGACGTTTGAAACACGTGCTAAAAAATCGAGTAATAGTCGACATTTTAAGAAATTTTGGTTGGGAATAACTAGGCTTCATGACTTAGAATAGAATTTCGCAGAAAAGGAGTCTATAAAATAGTAAACGATTGCTTAAAATCGAAACCTTATTCCGGGTCGTTTGCAGCACGTGCAAAATAAAAAAAATAAAAAAAACCGAGTAATACTAGATGTTTTTTAAAATTTTTGTGGGAAATGATCAGGCTTAGTAATTTAGAATAGAATGTCGAAGAAACATAGGGTATAAAACACTAAAAGAGGTCGTAAAATCGAAACCCTAATTTGGAAACCCTAATCCGGGACGTTTGAAGCACGTGCTAAAAAATCGAGTAATAGGCGACATTTTAAGAAATTTTGGTGGGGAATGATTAGGCTTCATGACTAAGAATAGAATTTCGAAGAAAAGGAGTGTATAAAATAGTAAACGATTGCTTAAAATCGAAACCTTATTCCAGGACGTTTGAAGCACGTGCCAAAAAAAAAAAAAAAAAACCGAGTAATACTAGATGTTTTTTAAAATTTTTGTGGGAAATGATCAGGCTTAGTAATTTAGAATAAAATATCGAAGAAACATAGGGTATAAAACACTAAACGAGGGCGTAAAATCGAAAACCTAATTTGGAAACCCTAATCCAGGACGTTTGAAACACGTGCTAAAAAATCGAGTAATAGTCGACATTTTAAGAAATTTTGGTTGGGAATAATTAGGCTTTATGACTTAGAATAGAATTTCGAGGAAAATGAGTCTATAAAATAGTAAACGATTGCTTAAAATCGAAACCTTATTCCGGGTCGTTTGCAGCACGTGCAAAATAAAAAGAAAATAAAAAAAACCGAGTAATACTAGATGTTTTTTAAAATTTTTGTGGGAAATGATCAGGATTAGTAATTTAGAATAGAATGTTGAAGAAACATAGGGTATAAAACAGTAAAAGAGGGCGTAAAATCGAAAACCTAATTTGGAAACCCTAATCCAAGACGTTTGAAACACGTGCTAAAAAATCGAGTAATAGTTGACATTTTAAGAAATTTTGGTTGGGAATAATTAGGCTTCATGATTAAGAATAGAATTTCGAAGAAAAGGAGTCTATAAAATAGTAAACGATTGCTTAAAATCGAAACCTTATTCTGGGACGTTTGAAGCACATGCTAAAAAAAAAACAAAAAAAAAACGAGTAATACTAGATGTTTTTTAAAATTTTTGTGGGAAATGATCAGGATTAGTAATTTAGAATAGAATGTTGAAGAAACATAGGGTATAAAACACTAAAAGAGGTCGTAAATTCGAAACCCTAATTTGGAAACCCTAATCCAGGACGTTTGAAGCACGTTCTCAAAAATCGAGTAATAGGCGACATTTTAAGAAAATTTTGGTGGGGAATGATTAGGCTTCATGACTAAGAATAGAATTTCGAAGAAAAGAAGTGTATAAAATAGTAAACGATTGCTTAAAATCGAAACCTTATTCCGGGACGTTTGAAGCACGTGCAAAAAAAAAAAAAAAAAAAAAAAAAACGAGTAATACTAGATGTTTTTCAAAATTTTTGTGGGAAACGTTCAGGCTTAGTAATTTTAATATAGAATGTCGAAGAAACATAGGGTATAAAACAATAAAAGAGGGCGTAAAATCGAAAACATAATTTGGAAACCCTAATCCGGGACGTTTGAAGCACGTTCTAAAAAATCGAGTAATAGGCGACAATTTAAGAAATTTTTCTGGGGAATGATTAGGCTTCATGACTGAGAATAGAATTTCGAAGGAAAGGAGTGTATAAAATAGTAAACGATTACTTAAAATCGAAACCTTATTCCTGGACGTTTGAAGCACATGCCCAAAAAAAAAAAAACAAAAACCGAGTAATGCTTGATGTTTTTTAAAATTTTTGTGGGAAATGATCAGGATTAGTAATTTAGAATAGAATGTTGAAGAAACATAGGGTATAAAACAGTAAAAGAGGGCGTAAAATCGAAAACCTAATTTGGAAACCCTAATCCAAGACGTTTGAAACACGTGCTAAAAAATCGAGTAATAGTTGACATTTTAAGAAATTTTGGTTGGGAATAATTAGGCTTCATGATTAAGAATAGAATTTCGAAGAAAAGGAGTCTATAAAATAGTAAACGATTGCTTAAAATCGAAACCTTATTCTGGGACGTTTGAAGCACGTGCAAAAAAAAAAAAAAAAAAACCGAGTAATACTAGATGTTTTTTAAAATTTTTGTGGGAAACGTTCAGGCTTAGTAATTTAGAATAGAATGTCGAAGAAACATAGGGTATAAAACAGTAAAAGAGGGCGTAAAATCGAAAACATAATTTGGAAACCCTAATCCGGGACGTTTGAAGAACGTTCTAAAAAATCGAGTAATAGGCGACAATTTAAGAAATTTTTCTGGGGAATGATTAGGCTTCATGACTGAGAATAGAATTTCGAAGGAAAGGAGTTTATAAAATAGTAAACGATTGCTTAAAATCGAAACCTTATTCCGGGACGTTTGCAGCACGTGCAAAAAAAATAAAAATAAAAAAAACCGAGTAATACTAGATGTTTTTTAAAATTTTTGTGGGAAATGATCAGGCTTAGTAATTTAGAATAGAATGTCGAAGAAACATAGGGTATAAAACAGTAAAAGAGGGCGTAAAATCGAAAACATAATTTGGAAACCCTAATCTGGGACGTTTGAAGCACGTTCTAAAAAATCGAGTCATAGGCGACAATTTAAGAAATTTTTTTGGGGAATGATTAGGCTTCATGAGTGAGAATAGAATTCCGAAGGAAAGGAGTGTATAAAATAGTAAACGACTGCTTAAAATCGAAACCTTATTCCGGGACGTTTGAAGCATGTGCAAAAAAAAAAAAAAAAAAAAAAAAACCGAGTAATACTTGATCATTTTAAAATTTTTGTGGGAAACGATTAGGCTTAGTAATTTAGAATAGAATGTCGAAGAAACATAGGGTATAAAACACTAAAAGAGGTCGTAAAATCGAAAACCTAATTGGGAAACCCTAATCCAGGACGTTTGAAACACGTGCTAAAAAATCGAGTAATAGTCAACATTTTAAGAAATTTTGTTTGGGAATAATTAGGCTTCATGACTTAGAATAGAATTTCGAAGAAAAGGAGTGTATAAAATAGTAAACGATTGCTTAAAATCGAAACCTTATTCTGGGTCGTTTGCATCATGTGCAAAATAAAAAAAAATAAAAAAAACCGAGTAATACTAGATGTTTTTTAAAATTTTTGTTGGAAATGTTCAGGCTTAGTAATTTAGAATAGAATGTCGAAGAAACATAGTGTATAAAACCGTAAAAAAGGGCGTAAAATCGAAAACATAATTTGGAAACCCTAATCCAGGACGTTTGAAGCACGTTCTAAAAAATCGAGTAATAGGCGACAATTTAAGAAAATTTTTCTGGGGAATGATTCGGCTTCATGACTGAGAATGGATTTCGAAGGAAAGGAGTGTATAAAATAGTAAACGATTGCTTAAAATCGAAACCTTATTCCGGGACGTTTGCAGCACGTGCAAAAAAAAATAAATAAAAAAAACCGAGTAATACTAGTTGTTTTTTAAAATTTTTGTGGGAAATGATCAGGCTTAGTAATTTAGAATAGAATGTTGAAGAAACATAGGGTATAAAACAGTAAAAGAGGGCGTAAAATCGTAAACATAATTTGGAAACCCTAATCCGGGACGTTTGAAACACGTGCTAAAAAATCGAGTAATAGTTGACATTTTAAGAAATTTTTGTTGGGAATAATTAGGCTTCATGATTAAGAATAGAATTTCGAAGAAAAGGAGTCTATAAAATAGTAAACGATTGCTTAAAATCGAAACCTTATTCTGGGACGTTTGAAGCACATGCTAAAAAAAAAACAAAAAAAAAACCGAGTAATACTTGATGTTTTTTAAAATTTTTGTGGGAAATGATCAGGATTAGTAATTTAGAATAGAATGTCGAAGAAACATAGGGTATAAAACAGTAAAAGAGGGCGTAAAATCGAAAACCTAATTTGGAAACCCTAATCCAGGACGTTTGAAACACGTGCTAAAAAATCGAGTAATAGTCGACATTTTAAGAAATTTTGGTTGGGAATAACTAGGCTTCATGACTTAGAATAGAATTTCGCAGAAAAGGAGTCTATAAAATAGTAAACGATTGCTTAAAATCGAAACCTTATTCCGGGTCGTTTGCAGCACGTGCAAAATAAAAAAAATAAAAAAAACCGAGTAATACTAGATGTTTTTTAAAATTTTTGTGGGAAATGATCAGGCTTAGTAATTTAGAATAGAATGTTGAAGAAACATAGGGTATAAAACAGTAAAAGAGGGCGTAAAATCGTAAACATAATTTGGAAACCCTAATCCGGGACGTTTGAAACACGTGCTAAAAAATCGAGTAATAGTTGACATTTTAAGAAATTTTTGTTGGGAATAATTAGGCTTCATGATTAAGAATAGAATTTCGAAGAAAAGGAGTCTATAAAATAGTAAACGATTGCTTAAAATCGAAACCTTATTCTGGGACGTTTGAAGCACATGCTAAAAAAAAAACAAAAAAAAAACCGAGTAATACTTGATGTTTTTTAAAATTTTTGTGGGAAATGATCAGGATTAGTAATTTAGAATAGAATGTCGAAGAAACATAGGGTATAAAACAGTAAAAGAGGGCGTAAAATCGAAAACCTAATTTGGAAACCCTAATCCAGGACGTTTGAAACACGTGCTAAAAAATCGAGTAATAGTCGACATTTTAAGAAATTTTGGTTGGGAATAACTAGGCTTCATGACTTAGAGTAGAATTTCGCAGAAAAGGAGTCTATAAAATAGTAAACGATTGCTTAAAATCGAAACCTTATTCCGGGTCGTTTGCAGCACGTGCAAAATAAAAAAAATAAAAAAAACCGAGTAATACTAGATGTTTTTTAAAATTTTTGTGGGAAATGATCAGGCTTAGTAATTTAGAATAGAATGTCGAAGAAACATAGGATATAAAACAGTAAAAGAGGGCGTAAAATCGAAAACGTAATTTGGAAACCCTAATCCGGGACGTTTGAAGCACGTTCTAAAAAATCGAGTAATAGGCGACAATTTAAGAAATTTTTCTGGGGAATGATTAGGCTTCATGACTGAGAATAGAATTTCGAAGGAAAGGAGTGTATAAAATAGTAAACGATTGGTTATAATCGAAACCTTATTCCGGGACGTTTGAAGCACGTGAAAAAAAAATAAAAAAAAAACCGAGTAATACCTGATCATTTTAAAATTTTTGTGGGAAACGATTAGGCTTAGTAATTTAGAATAGAATGTCGAAGAAACATAGGGTATAAAACACTAAAAGAGGTCGTAAAATCGAAACCCTAATTTGGAAACCCTAATCCGGGACGTTTGAAGCACGTGCTAAAAAATCGAGTAATAGGCGACATTTTAAGAAATTTTGGTGGGGAATGATTAGGCTTCATGACTAAGAATAGAATTTCGAAGAAAAGGAGTGTATAAAATAGTAAACGATTGCTTAAAATCGAAACCTTATTCCAGGACGTTTGAAGCACGTGCCAAAAAAAAAAAAAAAAAACCGAGTAATACTAGATGTTTTTTAAAATTTTTGTGGGAAATGATCAGGCTTAGTAATTTAGAATAAAATATCGAAGAAACATAGGGTATAAAACACTAAACGAGGGCGTAAAATCGAAAACCTAATTTGGAAACCCTAATCCAGGACGTTTGAAACACGTGCTAAAAAATCGAGTAATAGTCGACATTTTAAGAAATTTTGGTTGGGAATAATTAGGCTTTATGACTTAGAATAGAATTTCGAGGAAAAGGAGTCTATAAAATAGTAAACGATTGCTTAAAATCGAAACCTTATTCCGGGTCGTTTGCAGCACGTGCAAAATAAAAAGAAAATAAAAAAAACCGAGTAATACTAGATGTTTTTTAAAATTTTTGTGGGAAATGATCAGGATTAGTAATTTAGAATAGAATGTTGAAGAAACATAGGGTATAAAACAGTAAAAGAGGGCGTAAAATCGAAAACCTAATTTGGAAACCCTAATCCAAGACGTTTGAAACACGTGCTAAAAAATCGAGTAATAGTTGACATTTTAAGAAATTTTGGTTGGGAATAATTAGGCTTCATGATTAAGAATAGAATTTCGAAGAAAAGGAGTCTATAAAATAGTAAACGATTGCTTAAAATCGAAACCTTATTCTGGGACGTTTGAAGCACATGCTAAAAAAAAAACAAAAAAAAAAACGAGTAATACTTGATGTTTTTTAAAATTTTTGTGGGAAATGATCAGGATTAGTAATTTAGAATAGAATGTCGAAGAAACATAGGGTATAAAACAGTAAAAGAGGGCGTAAAATCGAAAACCTAATTTGGAAACCCTAATCCAGGACGTTTGAAACACGTGCTAAAAAATCGAGTAATAGTCGACATTTTAAGAAATTTTGGTTGGGAATAATTAGGCTTCATGACTTAGAATAGAATTTCGCAGAAAAGGAGTCTATAAAATAGTAAACGATTGCTTAAAATCGAAACCTTATTCCGGGTCGTTTGCAGCACGTGCAAAATAAAAAAAATAAAAAAAACCGAGTAATACTAGATGTTTTTTAAAATTTTTGTGGGAAATGATCAGGCTTAGTAATTTAGAATAGAATGTCGAAGAAACATAGGGTATAAAACAGTAAAAGAGGGCGTAAAATCGAAAACGTAATTTGGAAACCCTAATCCGGGACGTTTGAAGCACGTTCTAAAAAATCGAGTAATAGGCGACAATTTAAGAAATTTTTCTGGGGAATGATTAGGCTTCATGACTGAGAATAGAATTTCGATGGAAAGGAGTGTATAAAATAGTAAACGATTGGTTATAATCGAAACCTTATTCCGGGACGTTTGAAGCACGTGAAAAAAAAATAAAAAAAAAACCGAGTAATACCTGATCATTTTAAAATTTTTGTGGGAAACGATTAGGCTTAGTAATTTAGAATAGAATGTCGAAGAAACATAGGGTATAAAACACTAAAAGAGGTCGTAAAATCGAAACCCTAATTTGGAAACCCTAATCCGGGACGTTTGAAGCACGTGCTAAAAAATCGAGTAATAGGCGACATTTTAAGAAATTTTGGTGGGGAATGATTAGGCTTCATGACTAAGAATAGAATTTCGAAGAAAAGGAGTGTATAAAATAGTAAACGATTGCTTAAAATCGAAACCTTATTCCAGGACGTTTGAAGCACGTGCCAAAAAAAAAAAAAAAAAAAAACCAAGTAATACTAGATGTTTTTTAAAATTTTTGTGGGAAATGATCAGGCTTAGTAATTAAGAATAAAATATCGAAGAAACATAGGGTATAAAACACTAAAAGAGGGCGTAAAATCGAAAACCTAATTTGGAAACCCTAATCTAGGACGTTTGAAACACGTGCTAAAAAATCGAGTAATAGTCGACATTTTAAGAAATTTTGGTTGGGAATAATTAGGCTTCATGACTTAGAATAGAATTTCAAGGAAAAGGAGTCTATAAAATAGTAAACGATTGCTTAAAATCGAAACCTTATTCCGGGACGTTTGAAGCACGTGCAAAAAAAAAAAAAAAAAAAAAACGGAGTAATACTTGATCATTTTAAAATTTTTGTGGGAAACGATTAGGCTTAGTAATTTAGAATAGAATGTCGAAGAAACATAGGGTATAAAACACTAAAAGAGGTCGTAAAATCGAAACCCTAATTTGGAAACCCTAATCCGGGACGTTTGAAGCACGTGCTAAAAAATCGAGTAATAGGCGACATTTTAAGAAATTTTGGTGGGGAATGATTAGGCTTCATGACTAAGAATAGAATTTCGAAGAAAAGGAGTGTATAAAATAGTAAACGATTGCTTAAAATCGAAACCTTATTCCAGGACGTTTGAAGCACGTGCCAAAAAAAAAAAAAAAAAACCGAGTAATACTAGATGTTTTTTAAAATTTTTGTGGCAAATGATCAGGCTTAGTAATTTAGAATAAAATATCGAAGAAACATAGGGTATAAAACACTAAACGAGGGCGTAAAATCGAAAACCTAATTTGGAAACCCTAATCCAGGACGTTTGAAACACGTGCTAAAAAATCGAGTAATAGTCGACATTTTAAGAAATTTTGGTTGGGAATAATTAGGCTTTATGACTTAGAATAGAATTTCGAGGAAAAGGAGTCTATAAAATAGTAAACGATTGCTTAAAATCGAAACCTTATTCCGGGTCGTTTGCAGCACGTGCAAAATAAAAAGAAAATAAAAAAAACCGAGTAATACTAGATGTTTTTTAAAATTTTTGTGGGAAATGATCAGGATTAGTAATTTAGAATAGAATGTTGAAGAAACATAGGGTATAAAACAGTAAAAGAGGGCGTAAAATCGAAAACCTAATTTGGAAACCCTAATCCAAGACGTTTGAAACACGTGCTAAAAAATCGAGTAATAGTTGACATTTTAAGAAATTTTGGTTGGGAATAATTAGGCTTCATGATTAAGAATAGAATTTCGAAGAAAAGGAGTCTATAAAATAGTAAACGATTGCTTAAAATCGAAACCTTATTCTGGGACGTTTGAAGCACATGCTAAAAAAAAAACAAAAAAAAAACGAGTAATACTTGATGTTTTTTAAAATTTTTGTGGGAAATGATCAGGATTAGTAATTTAGAATAGAATGTCGAAGAAACATAGGGTATAAAACAGTAAAAGAGGGCGTAAAATCGAAAACCTAATTTGGAAACCCTAATCCAGGACGTTTGAAACACGTGCTAAAAAATCGAGTAATAGTCGACATTTTAAGAAATTTTGGTTGGGAATAATTAGGCTTCATGACTTAGAATAGAATTTCGCAGAAAAGGAGTCTATAAAATAGTAAACGATTGCTTAAAATCGAAACCTTATTCCGGGTCGTTTGCAGCACGTGCAAAATAAAAAAAATAAAAAAAACCGAGTAATACTAGATGTTTTTTAAAATTTTTGTGGGAAATGATCAGGCTTAGTAATTTAGAATAGAATGTCGAAGAAACATAGGGTATAAAACAGTAAAAGAGGGCGTAAAATCGAAAACGTAATTTGGAAACCCTAATCCGGGACGTTTGAAGCACGTTCTAAAAAATCGAGTAATAGGCGACAATTTAAGAAATTTTTCTGGGGAATGATTAGGCTTCATGACTGAGAATAGAATTTCGATGGAAAGGAGTGTATAAAATAGTAAACGATTGGTTATAATCGAAACCTTATTCCGGGACGTTTGAAGCACGTGAAAAAAAAATAAAAAAAAAACCGAGTAATACCTGATCATTTTAAAATTTTTGTGGGAAACGATTAGGCTTAGTAATTTAGAATAGAATGTCGAAGAAACATAGGGTATAAAACACTAAAAGAGGTCGTAAAATCGAAACCCTAATTTGGAAACCCTAATCCGGGACGTTTGAAGCACGTGCTAAAAAATCGAGTAATAGGCGACATTTTAAGAAATTTTGGTGGGGAATGATTAGGCTTCATGACTAAGAATAGAATTTCGAAGAAAAGGAGTGTATAAAATAGTAAACGATTGCTTAAAATCGAAACCTTATTCCAGGACGTTTGAAGCACGTGCCAAAAAAAAAAAAAAAAAAAAACCGAGTAATACTAGATGTTTTTTAAAATTTTTGTGGGAAATGATCAGGCTTAGTAATTAAGAATAAAATATCGAAGAAACATAGGGTATAAAACACTAAAAGAGGGCGTAAAATCGAAAACCTAATTTGGAAACCCTAATCTAGGACGTTTGAAACACGTGCTAAAAAATCGAGTAATAGTCGACATTTTAAGAAATTTTGGTTGGGAATAATTAGGCTTCATGACTTAGAATAGAATTTCAAGGAAAAGGAGTCTATAAAATAGTAAACGATTGCTTAAAATCGAAACCTTATTCCGGGACGTTTGAAGCACGTGCAAAAAAAAAAAAAAAAAAAAAAAACGGAGTAATACTTGATCATTTTAAAATTTTTGTGGGAAACGATTAGGCTTAGTAATTTAGAATAGAATGTCGAAGAAACATAGGGTATAAAACACTAAAAGAGGTCGTAAAATCGAAACCCTAATTTGGAAACCC
This sequence comes from Cucurbita pepo subsp. pepo, assembly GCF_057944985.1. Classification (NCBI taxonomy): domain Eukaryota; kingdom Viridiplantae; phylum Streptophyta; class Magnoliopsida; order Cucurbitales; family Cucurbitaceae; genus Cucurbita; species Cucurbita pepo. The sequence continues at coordinate 5,235,488 of NC_141814.1, read as the reverse complement.
TAATCCGGGACGTTTGAAGCACGTGCTAAAAAATCGAGTAATAGGCGACATTTTAAGAAATTTTGGTGGGGAATGATTAGGCTTCATGACTAAGAATAGAATTTCGAAGAAAAGGAGTGTATAAAATAGTAAACGATTGCTTAAAATCGAAACCTTATTCCAGGACGTTTGAAGCACGTGCCAAAAAAAAAAAAAAAAAACCGAGTAATACTAGATGTTTTTTAAAATTTTTGTGGGAAATGATCAGGCTTAGTAATTTAGAATAAAATATCGAAGAAACATAGGGTATAAAACACTAAACGAGGGCGTAAAATCGAAAACCTAATTTGGAAACCCTAATCCAGGACGTTTGAAACACGTGCTAAAAAATCGAGTAATAGTCGACATTTTAAGAAATTTTGGTTGGGAATAATTAGGCTTTATGACTTAGAATAGAATTTCGAGGAAAAGGAGTCTATAAAATAGTAAACGATTGCTTAAAATCGAAACCTTATTCCGGGTCGTTTGCAGCACGTGCAAAATAAAAAGAAAATAAAAAAAACCGAGTAATACTAGATGTTTTTTAAAATTTTTGTGGGAAATGATCAGGATTAGTAATTTAGAATAGAATGTTGAAGAAACATAGGGTATAAAACAGTAAAAGAGGGCGTAAAATCGAAAACCTAATTTGGAAACCCTAATCCAAGACGTTTGAAACACGTGCTAAAAAATCGAGTAATAGTTGACATTTTAAGAAATTTTGGTTGGGAATAATTAGGCTTCATGATTAAGAATAGAATTTCGAAGAAAAGGAGTCTATAAAATAGTAAACGATTGCTTAAAATCGAAACCTTATTCTGGGACGTTTGAAGCACATGCTAAAAAAAAAACAAAAAAAAAACGAGTAATACTTGATGTTTTTTAAAATTTTTGTGGGAAATGATCAGGATTAGTAATTTAGAATAGAATGTCGAAGAAACATAGGGTATAAAACAGTAAAAGAGGGCGTAAAATCGAAAACCTAATTTGGAAACCCTAATCCAGGACGTTTGATACACGTGCTAAAAAATCGAGTAATAGTCGACATTTTAAGAAATTTTGGTTGGGAATAATTAGGCTTCATGACTTAGAATAGAATTTGGCAGAAAAGGAGTCTATAAAATAGTAAACGATTGCTTAAAATCGAAACCTTATTCCGGGTCGTTTGTAGCACGTGCAAAATAAAAAAAATAAAAAAAACCGAGTAATACTAGATGTTTTTTAAAATTTTTGTGGGAAATGATCAGGCTTAGTAATTTAGAATAGAATGTCGAAGAAACATAGGGTATAAAACAGTAAAAGAGGGCGTAAAATCGAAAACGTAATTTGGAAACCCTAATCCGGGACGTTTGAAGCACGTTCTAAAAAATCGAGTAATAGGCGACAATTTAAGAAATTTTTCTGGGGAATGATTAGGCTTCATGACTGAGAATAGAATTTCGATGGAAAGGAGTGTATAAAATAGTAAACGATTGGTTATAATCGAAACCTTATTCCGGGACGTTTGAAGCACGTGAAAAAAAAATAAAAAAAAAACCGAGTAATACCTGATCATTTTAAAATTTTTGTGGGAAACGATTAGGCTTAGTAATTTAGAATAGAATGTCGAAGAAACATAGGGTATAAAACACTAAAAGAGGTCGTAAAATCGAAACCCTAATTTGTAACCCTAATCCGGGACGTTTGAAGCACGTGCTAAAAAATCGAGTAATAGGCGACATTTTAAGAAATTTTGGTGGGGAATGATTAGGCTTCATGACTAAGAATAGAATTTCGAAGAAAAGGAGTGTATAAAATAGTAAACGATTGCTTAAAATCGAAACCTTATTCCAGGACGTTTGAAGCACGTGCCAAAAAAAAAAAAAAAAAAACCGAGTAATACTAGATGTTTTTTAAAATTTTTGTGGGAAATGATCAGGCTTAGTAATTAAGAATAAAATATCGAAGAAACATAGGGTATAAAACACTAAAAGAGGGCGTAAAATCGAAAACCTAATTTGGAAACCCTAATCTAGGACGTTTGAAACACGTGCTAAAAAATCGAGTAATAGTCGACATTTTAAGAAATTTTGGTTGGGAATAATTAGGCTTCATGACTTAGAATAGAATTTCAAGGAAAAGGAGTCTATAAAATAGTAAACGATTGCTTAAAATCGAAACCTTATTCCGGGTCGTTTGCAGCACGTGCAAAATAAAAAGAAAATAAAAAAAACCGAGTAATACTAGATGTTTTTTAAAATTTTTGTGGGAAATGATCAGGATTAGTAATTTAGAATAGAATGTTGAAGAAACATAGGGTATAAAACAGTAAAAGAGGGCGTAAAATCGAAAACCTAATTTGGAAACCCTAATCCAAGACGTTTGAAACACGTGCTAAAAAATCGAGTAATAGTTGACATTTTAAGAAATTTTGGTTGGGAATAATTAGGCTTCATGATTAAGAATAGAATTTCGAAGAAAAGGAGTCTATAAAATAGTAAACGATTGCTTAAAATCGAAACCTTATTCTGGGACGTTTGAAGCACATGCTAAAAAAAAAACAAAAAAAAAAACGAGTAATACTTGATGTTTTTTAAAATTTTTGTGGGAAATGATCAGGATTAGTAATTTAGAATAGAATGTCGAAGAAACATAGGGTATAAAACAGTAAAAGAGGGCGTAAAATCGAAAACCTAATTTGGAAACCCTAATCCAGGACGTTTGAAACACGTGCTAAAAAATCGAGTAATAGTCGACATTTTAAGAAATTTTGGTTGGGAATAATTAGGCTTCATGACTTAGAATAGAATTTCGCAGAAAAGGAGTCTATAAAATAGTAAACGATTGCTTAAAATCGAAACCTTATTCCGGGTCGTTTGCAGCACGTGCAAAATAAAAAAAATAAAAAAAACCGAGTAATACTAGATGTTTTTTAAAATTTTTGTGGGAAATGATCAGGCTTAGTAATTTAGAATAGAATGTCGAAGAAACATAGGGTATAAAACAGTAAAAGAGGGCGTAAAATCGAAAACGTAATTTGGAAACCCTAATCCGGGACGTTTGAAGCACGTTCTAAAAAATCGAGTAATAGGCGACAATTTAAGAAATTTTTCTGGGGAATGATTAGGCTTCATGACTGAGAATAGAATTTCGATGGAAAGGAGTGTATAAAATAGTAAACGATTGGTTATAATCGAAACCTTATTCCGGGACGTTTGAAGCACGTGAAAAAAAAATAAAAAAAAAACCGAGTAATACCTGATCATTTTAAAATTTTTGTGGGAAACGATTAGGCTTAGTAATTTAGAATAGAATGTCGAAGAAACATAGGGTATAAAACACTAAAAGAGGTCGTAAAATCGAAACCCTAATTTGGAAACCCTAATCCGGGACGTTTGAAGCACGTGCTAAAAAATCGAGTAATAGGCGACATTTTAAGAAATTTTGGTGGGGAATGATTAGGCTTCATGACTAAGAATAGAATTTCGAAGAAAAGGAGTGTATAAAATAGTAAACGATTGCTTAAAATCGAAACCTTATTCCAGGACGTTTGAAGCACGTGCCAAAAAAAAAAAAAAAAAAAAACCAAGTAATACTAGATGTTTTTTAAAATTTTTGTGGGAAATGATCAGGCTTAGTAATTAAGAATAAAATATCGAAGAAACATAGGGTATAAAACACTAAAAGAGGGCGTAAAATCGAAAACCTAATTTGGAAACCCTAATCCAGGACGTTTGAAACACGTGCTAAAAAATCAAGTAATAGTCAACATTTTAAGAAATTTTTGTTGGGAATAATTAGGCTTCATTACTTAGAATAGAATTTCGAAGAAAAGGAGTCTATAAAATAGTAAACGATTGCTTAAAATCGAAACCTTATTCCTGGACGTTTGAAGCACATGCCCAAAAAAAAAAAAACAAAAACCGAGTAATGCTTGATGTTTTTTAAAATTTTTGTGGGAAATGATCAGGATTAGTAATTTTGAATAGAATGTTGAAGAAACATAGGGTATAAAACAGTAAAAGAGGGCGTAAAATCGAAAACCTAATTTGGAAACCCTAATCCAAGACGTTTGAAACACGTGCTAAAAAATCGAGTAATAGTTGACATTTTAAGAAATTTTTGTTGGGAATAATTAGGCTTCATGATTAAGAATAGAATTTCGAAGAAAAGGAGTCTATAAAATAGTAAACGATTGCTTAAAATCGAAACCTTATTCTGGGACGTTTGAAGCACATGCTAAAAAAAAAACAAAAAAAAAACCGAGTAATACTTGATGTTTTTTAAAATTTTTGTGGGAAATGATCAGGATTAGTAATTTAGAATAGAATGTCGAAGAAACATAGGGTATAAAACAGTAAAAGAGGGCGTAAAATCGAAAACCTAATTTGGAAACCCTAATCCAGGACGTTTGAAACACGTGCTAAAAAATCGAGTAATAGTCGACATTTTAAGAAATTTTGGTTGGGAATAACTAGGCTTCATGACTTAGAATAGAATTTCGCAGAAAAGGAGTCTATAAAATAGTAAACGATTGCTTAAAATCGAAACCTTATTCCGGGTCGTTTGCAGCACGTGCAAAATAAAAAAAATAAAAAAAACCGAGTAATACAAGATGTTTTTTAAAATTTTTGTGGGAAATGTTCAGGCTTAGTAATTTAGAATAGAATGTCGAAGAAACATAGGGTATAAAACAGTAAAAGAGGGCGTAAAATCGAAAACGTAATTTGGAAACCCTAATCCGGGACGTTTGAAGCACGTTCTAAAAAATCGAGTAATAGGCGACAATTTAAGAAATTTTTCTGGGGAATGATTAGGCTTCATGACTGAGAATAGAATTTCGAAGGAAAGGAGTGTATAAAATAGTAAACGATTGGTTATAATCGAAACCTTATTCCGGGACGTTTGAAGCACGTGAAAAAAAAATAAAAAAAAAACCGAGTAATACCTGATCATTTTAAAATTTTTGTGGGAAACGATTAGGCTTAGTAATTTAGAATAGAATGTCGAAGAAACATAGGGTATAAAACACTAAAAGAGGTCGTAAAATCGAAACCCTAATTTGGAAACCCTAATCCGGGACGTTTGAAGCACGTGCTAAAAAATCGAGTAATAGGCGACATTTTAAGAAATTTTGGTGGGGAATGATTAGGCTTCATGACTAAGAATAGAATTTCGAAGAAAAGGAGTGTATAAAATAGTAAACGATTGCTTAAAATCGAAACCTTATTCCAGGACGTTTGAAGCACGTGCCAAAAAAAAAAAAAAAAAACCGAGTAATACTAGATGTTTTTTAAAATTTTTGTGGGAAATGATCAGGCTTAGTAATTTAGAATAAAATATCGAAGAAACATAGGGTATAAAACACTAAACGAGGGCGTAAAATCGAAAACCTAATTTGGAAACCCTAATCCAGGACGTTTGAAACACGTGCTAAAAAATCGAGTAATAGTCGACATTTTAAGAAATTTTGGTTGGGAATAATTAGGCTTTATGACTTAGAATAGAATTTCGAGGAAAAGGAGTCTATAAAATAGTAAACGATTGCTTAAAATCGAAACCTTATTCCGGGTCGTTTGCAGCACGTGCAAAATAAAAAGAAAATAAAAAAAACCGAGTAATACTAGATGTTTTTTAAAATTTTTGTGGGAAATGATCAGGATTAGTAATTTAGAATAGAATGTTGAAGAAACATAGGGTATAAAACAGTAAAAGAGGGCGTAAAATCGAAAACCTAATTTGGAAACCCTAATCCAAGACGTTTGAAACACGTGCTAAAAAATCGAGTAATAGTTGACATTTTAAGAAATTTTGGTTGGGAATAATTAGGCTTCATGATTAAGAATAGAATTTCGAAGAAAAGGAGTCTATAAAATAGTAAACGATTGCTTAAAATCGAAACCTTATTCTGGGACGTTTGAAGCACATGCTAAAAAAAAAACAAAAAAAAAACGAGTAATACTTGATGTTTTTTAAAATTTTTGTGGGAAATGATCAGGATTAGTAATTTAGAATAGAATGTCGAAGAAACATAGGGTATAAAACAGTAAAAGAGGGCGTAAAATCGAAAACCTAATTTGGAAACCCTAATCCAGGACGTTTGAAACACGTGCTAAAAAATCGAGTAATAGTCGACATTTTAAGAAATTTTGGTTGGGAATAATTAGGCTTCATGACTTAGAATAGAATTTCGCAGAAAAGGAGTCTATAAAATAGTAAACGATTGCTTAAAATCGAAACCTTATTCCGGGTCGTTTGCAGCACGTGCAAAATAAAAAAAATAAAAAAAACCGAGTAATACTAGATGTTTTTTAAAATTTTTGTGGGAAATGATCAGGCTTAGTAATTTAGAATAGAATGTCGAAGAAACATAGGGTATAAAACAGTAAAAGAGGGCGTAAAATCGAAAACGTAATTTGGAAACCCTAATCCGGGACGTTTGAAGCACGTTCTAAAAAATCGAGTAATAGGCGACAATTTAAGAAATTTTTCTGGGGAATGATTAGGCTTCATGACTGAGAATAGAATTTCGATGGAAAGGAGTGTATAAAATAGTAAACGATTGGTTATAATCGAAACCTTATTCCGGGACGTTTGAAGCACGTGAAAAAAAAATAAAAAAAAAACCGAGTAATACCTGATCATTTTAAAATTTTTGTGGGAAACGATTAGGCTTAGTAATTTAGAATAGAATGTCGAAGAAACATAGGGTATAAAACACTAAAAGAGGTCGTAAAATCGAAACCCTAATTTGGAAACCCTAATCCGGGACGTTTGAAGCACGTGCTAAAAAATCGAGTAATAGGCGACATTTTAAGAAATTTTGGTGGGGAATGATTAGGCTTCATGACTAAGAATAGAATTTCGAAGAAAAGGAGTGTATAAAATAGTAAACGATTGCTTAAAATCGAAACCTTATTCCAGGACGTTTGAAGCACGTGCCAAAAAAAAAAAAAAAAAACCGAGTAATACTAGATGTTTTTTAAAATTTTTGTGGGAAATGATCAGGCTTAGTAATTAAGAATAAAATATCGAAGAAACATAGGGTATAAAACACTAAAAGAGGGCGTAAAATCGAAAACCTAATTTGGAAACCCTAATCTAGGACGTTTGAAACACGTGCTAAAAAATCGAGTAATAGTCGACATTTTAAGAAATTTTGGTTGGGAATAATTAGGCTTCATGACTTAGAATAGAATTTCAAGGAAAAGGAGTCTATAAAATAGTAAACGATTGCTTAAAATCGAAACCTTATTCCGGGACGTTTGAAGCACGTGCAAAAAAAAAAAAAAAAAAAAAAACGGAGTAATACTTGATCATTTTAAAATTTTTGTGGGAAACGATTAGGCTTAGTAATTTAGAATAGAATGTCGAAGAAACATAGGGTATAAAACACTAAAAGAGGTCGTAAAATCGAAACCCTAATTTGGAAACCCTAATCCGGGACGTTTGAAGCACGTGCTAAAAAATCGAGTAATAGGCGACATTTTAAGAAATTTTGGTGGGGAATGATTAGGCTTCATGACTAAGAATAGAATTTCGAAGAAAAGGAGTGTATAAAATAGTAAACGATTGCTTAAAATCGAAACCTTATACCAGGACGTTTGAAGCACGTGCCAAAAAAAAAAAAAAAAAACCGAGTAATACTAGATGTTTTTTAAAATGTTTGTGGGAAATGATCAGGCTTAGTAATTTAGAATAAAATATCGAAGAAACATAGGGTATAAAACACTAAAAGAGGGCGTAAAATCGAAAACCTAATTATGAAACCCTAATCCAGGACGTTTGAAACACGTGCTAAAAAATCAAGTAATAGTCAACATTTTAAGAAATTTTTGTTGGGAATAATTAGGCTTCATTACTTAGAATAGAATTTCGAAGAAAAGGAGTCTATAAAATAGTAAACGATTGCTTAAAATCGAAACCTTATTCCTGGACGTTTGAAGCACATGCCCAAAAAAAAAAAACAAAAACCGAGTAATGCTTGATGTTTTTTAAAATTTTTGTGGGAAATGATCAGGATTAGTAATTTAGAATAGAATGTTGAAGAAACATAGGGTATAAAACAGTAAAAGAGGGCGTAAAATCGAAAACCTAATTTGGAAACCCTAATCCAAGACGTTTGAAACACGTGCTAAAAAATCGAGTAATATTTGACATTTTAAGAAATTTTTGTTGGGAATAATTAGGCTTCATGATTAAGAATAGAATTTCGAAGAAAAGGAGTCTATAAAATAGTAAACGATTGCTTAAAATCGAAACCTTATTCTGGGACGTTTGAAGCACATGCTAAAAAAAAAACAAAAAAAAAACCGAGTAATACTTGATGTTTTTTAAAATTTTTGTGGGAAATGATCAGGATTAGTAATTTAGAATAGAATGTCGAAGAAACATAGGGTATAAAACAGTAAAAGAGGGCGTAAAATCGAAAACCTAATTTGGAAACCCTAATCCAGGACGTTTGAAACACGTGCTAAAAAATCGAGTAATAGTCGACATTTTAAGAAATTTTGGTAGGGAATAACTAGGCTTCATGACTTAGAATAGAATTTCGCAGAAAAGGAGTCTATAAAATAGTAAACGATTGCTTAAAATCGAAACCTTATTCCGGGTCGTTTGCAGCACGTGCAAAATAAAAAAAATAAAAAAAACCGAGTAATACTAGATGTTTTTTAAAATTTTTGTGGGAAATGTTCAGGCTTAGTAATTTAGAATAGAATGTCGAAGAAACATAGGGTATAAAACAGTAAAAGAGGGCGTAAAATCGAAAACGTAATTTGGAAACCCTAATCCAGGACGTTTGAAGCACGTTCTAAAAAATCGAGTAATAGGCGACAATTTAAGAAATTTTTCTGGGGAATGATTAGGCTTCATGACTGAGAATAGAATTTCGAAGGAAAGGAGTGTATAAAATAGTAAACGATTGGTTATAATCGAAACCTTATTCCGGGACGTTTGAAGCACGTGAAAAAAAAATAAAAAAAAAACCGAGTAATACCTGATCATTTTAAAATTTTTGTGGGAAACGATTAGGCTTAGTAATTTAGAATAGAATGTCGAAGAAACATAGGGTATAAAACACTAAAAGAGGTCGTAAAATCGAAACCCTAATTTGGAAACCCTAATCCGGGACGTTTGAAGCACGTGCTAAAAAATCGAGTAATAGGCGACATTTTAAGAAATTTTGGTGGGGAATGATTAGGCTTTATGACTAAGAATAGAATTTCGAAGAAAAGGAGTGTATAAAATAGTAAACGATTGCTTAAAATCGAAACCTTATTCCAGGACGTTTGAAGCACGTGCCAAAAAAAAAAAAAAAAAAAAACCGAGTAATACTAGATGTTTTTTAAAATTTTTGTGGGAAATGATCAGGCTTAGTAATTTAGAATAAAATATCGAAGAAACATAGGGTATAAAACACTAAACGAGGGCGTAAAATCGAAAACCTAATTTGGAAACCCTAATCCAGGACGTTTGAAACACGTGCTAAAAAATCGAGTAATAGTCGACATTTTAAGAAATTTTGGTTGGGAATAATTAGGCTTTATGACTTAGAATAGAATTTCGAGGAAAAGGAGTCTATAAAATAGTAAACGATTGCTTAAAATCGAAACCTTATTCCGGGTCGTTTGCAGCACGTGCAAAATAAAAAAAAAATAAAAAAAACCGAGTAATACTAGATGTTTTTTAAAATTTTTGTGGGAAATGATCAGGATTAGTAATTTAGAATAGAATGTTGAAGAAACATAGGGTATAAAACAGTAAAAGAGGGCGTAAAATCGAAAACCTAATTTGGAAACCCTAATCCAAGACGTTTGAAACACGTGCTAAAAAATCGAGTAATAGTTGACATTTTAAGAAATTTTTGTTGGGAATAATTAGGCTTCATGATTAAGAATAGAATTTCGAAGAAAAGGAGTCTATAAAATAGTAAACGATTGCTTAAAATCGAAACCTTATTCTGGGACGTTTGAAGCACATGCTAAAAAAAAAACAAAAAAAAAACCGAGTAAGACTTGATGTTTTTTAAAATTTTTGTGGGAAATGATCAGGATTAGTAATTTAGAATAGAATGTCGAAGAAACATAGTGTATAAAACAGTAAAAGAGGGCGTAAAATCGAAAACCTAATTTGGAAACCCTAATCCAGGACGTTTGAAACACGTGCTAAAAAATCGAGTAATAGTCGACATTTTAAGAAATTTTGGTTGGGAATAATTAGGCTTCTTGACTTAGAATAGAATTTCGCAGAAAAGGAGTCTATAAAATAGTAAACGATTGCTTAAAATCGAAACCTTATTCCGGGTCGTTTGCAGCACGTGCAAAATAAAAAAAATAAAAAAAACCGAGTAATAATAGATGTTTTTTAAAATTTTTGTGGGAAATGATCAGGCTTAGTAATTTAGAATAGAATGTCGAAGAAACATAGGGTATAAAACAGTAAAAGAGGGCGTAAAATCGAAAACGTAATTTGGAAACCCTAATCCGGGACGTTTGAAGCACGTTCTAAAAAATCGAGTAATAGGCGACAATTTAAGAAATTTTTCTGGGGAATGATTAGGCTTCATGACTGAGAATAGAATTTCGATGGAAAGGAGTGTATAAAATAGTAAACGATTGGTTATAATCGAAACCTTATTCCGGGACGTTTGAAGCACGTGAAAAAAAAACAAAAAAAAAACCGAGTAATACCTGATCATTTTAAAATTTTTGTGGGAAACGATTAGGCTTAGTAATTTAGAATAGAATGTCTAAGAAACATAGGGTATAAAACACTAAAAGAGGTCGTAAAATCGAAACCCTAATTTGGAAACCCTAATCCGGGACGTTTGAAGCACGTGCTAAAAAATCGAGTAATAGGCGACATTTTAAGAAATTTTGGTGGGGAATGATTAGGCTTCATGACTAAGAATAGAATTTCGAAGAAAAGGAGTGTATAAAATAGTAAACGATTGCTTAAAATCGAAACCTTATTCCAGGACGTTTGAAGCACGTGCCAAAAAAAAAAAAAAAAAAACCGAGTAATACTAGATGTTTTTTAAAATTTTTGTGGGAAATGATCAGGCTTAGTAATTAAGAATAAAATATCGAAGAAACATAGGGTATAAAACACTAAAAGAGGGCGTAAAATCGAAAACCTAATTTGGAAACCCTAATCTAGGACGTTTGAAACACGTGCTAAAAAATCGAGTAATAGTCGACATTTTAAGAAATTTTGGTTGGGAATAATTAGGCTTTATGACTTAGAATAGAATTTCGAGGAAAAGGAGTCTATAAAATAGTAAACGATTGCTTAAAATCGAAACCTTATTCCGGGACGTTTGAAGCACGTGCAAAAAAAAAAAAAAAAAAAAAACAGAGTAATACTTGATCATTTTAAAATTTTTGTGGGAAACGATTAGGCTTAGTAATTTAGAATAGAATGTCGAAGAAACATAGGGTATAAAACACTAAAAGAGGTCGTAAAATCGAAACCCTAATTTGGAAACCCTAATCCAGGACGTTTGAAGCACGTTCTCAAAAATCGAGTAATAGGCGACATTTTAAGGAAATTTTGGTGGGGAATGATTAGGCTTCATGACTAAGAATAGAATTTCGAAGAAAAGAAGTGTATAAAATAGTAAACGATTGCTTAAAATCGAAACCTTATTCCGGGACGTTTGAAGCACGTGCAAAAAAAAAAAAAAAAAAAAAAAAACGAGTAATACTAGATGTTTTTCAAAATTTTTGTGGGAAACGTTCAGGCTTAGTAATTTTAATATAGAATGTCGAAGAAACATAGGGTATAAAACAATAAAAGAGGGCGTAAAATCGAAAACATAATTTGGAAACCCTAATCCGGGACGTTTGAAGCACGTTCTAAAAAATCGAGTAATAGGCGACAATTTAAGAAATTTTTCTGGGGAATGATTAGGCTTCATGACTGAGAATAGAATTTCGAAGGAAAGGAGTGTATAAAATAGTAAACGATTACTTAAAATCGAAACCTTATTCCTGGACGTTTGAAGCACATGCCCAAAAAAAAAAAAAAAAAAACCGAGTAATGCTTGATGTTTTTTAAAATTTTTGTGGGAAATGATCAGGATTAGTAATTTAGAATAGAATGTCGAAGAAACATAGGGTATAAAACAGTAAAAGAGGGCGTAAAATCGAAAACGTAATTTGGAAACCCTAATCCGGGACGTTTGAAGCACGTTCTAAAAAATCGAGTAATAGGCGACAATTTAAGAAATTTTTCTGGGGAATGATTAGGCTTCATGACTGAGAATAGAATTTCGAAGGAAAGGAGTGTATAAAATAGTAAACGATTGGTTATAATCGAAACCTTATTCCGGGACGTTTGAAGCACGTGAAAAAAAAATAAAAAAAAAACCGAGTAATACCTGATCATTTTAAAATTTTTGTGGGAAACGATTAGGCTTAGTAATTTAGAATAGAATGTCGAAGAAACATAGGGTATAAAACACTAAAAGAGGTCGTAAAATCGAAACCCTAATTTGGAAACCCTAATCCGGGACGTTTGAAGCACGTGCTAAAAAATCGAGTAATAGGCGACATTTTAAGAAATTTTGGTGGGGAATGATTAGGCTTTATGACTAAGAATAGAATTTCGAAGAAAAGGAGTGTATAAAATAGTAAACGATTGCTTAAAATCGAAACCTTATTCCAGGACGTTTGAAGCACGTGCCAAAAAAAAAAAAAAAAAACCGAGTAATACTAGATGTTTTTTAAAATTTTTGTGGGAAATGATCAGGCTTAGTAATTTAGAATAAAATATCGAAGAAACATAGGGTATAAAACACTAAACGAGGGCGTAAAATCGAAAACCTAATTTGGAAACCCTAATCCAGGACGTTTGAAACACGTGCTAAAAAATCGAGTAATAGTCGACATTTTAAGAAATTTTGGTTGGGAATAATTAGGCTTTATGACTTAGAATAGAATTTCGAGGAAAAGGAGTCTATAAAATAGTAAACGATTGCTTAAAATCGAAACCTTATTCCGGGTCGTTTGCAGCACGTGCAAAATAAAAAAAAAATAAAAAAAACCGAGTAATACTAGATGTTTTTTAAAATTTTTGTGGGAAATGATCAGGATTAGTAATTTAGAATAGAATGTTGAAGAAACATAGGGTATAAAACAGTAAAAGAGGGCGTAAAATCGAAAACCTAATTTGGAAACCCTAATCCAAGACGTTTGAAACACGTGCTAAAAAATCGAGTAATAGTTGACATTTTAAGAAATTTTGGTTGGGAATAATTAGGCTTCATGATTAAGAATAGAATTTCGAAGAAAAGGAGTCTATAAAATAGTAAACGATTGCTTAAAATCGAAACCTTATTCTGGGACGTTTGAAGCACATGCTAAAAAAAAAACAAAAAAAAAACCGAGTAATACTGGATGTTTTTTAAAATTTTTGTGGGAAATGATCAGGATTAGTAATTTAGAATAGAATGTCGAAGAAACATAGTGTATAAAACAGTAAAAGAGGGCGTAAAATCGAAAACCTAATTTGGAAACCCTAATCCAGGACGTTTGAAACACGTGCTAAAAAATCGAGTAATAGTCGACATTTTAAGAAATTTTGGTTGGGAATAATTAGGCTTCATGACTTAGAATAGAATTTCGCAGAAAAGGAGTCTATAAAATAGTAAACGATTGCTTAAAATCGAAACCTTATTCCGGGTCGTTTGCAGCACGTGCAAAATAAAAAAAATAAAAAAAACCGAGTAATACTAGATGTTTTTTAAAATTTTTGTGGGAAATGATCAGGCTTAGTAATTTAGAATAGAATGTCGAAGAAACATAGGGTATAAAACAGTAAAAGAGGGCGTAAAATCGAAAACGTAATTTGGAAACCCTAATCCGGGATGTTTGAAGCACGTTCTAAAAAATCGAGTAATAGGCGACAATTTAAGAAATTTTTCTGGGGAATGATTAGGCTTCATGACTGAGAATAGAATTTCGATGGAAAGGAGTGTATAAAATAGTAAACGATTGGTTATAATCGAAACCTTATTCCGGGACGTTTGAAGCACGTGAAAAAAAAACAAAAAAAAAACCGAGTAATACCTGATCATTTTAAAATTTTTGTGGGAAACGATTAGGCTTAGTAATTTAGAATAGAATGTCTAAGAAACATAGGGTATAAAACACTAAAAGAGGTCGTAAAATCGAAACCCTAATTTGGAAACCCTAATCCGGGACGTTTGAAGCACGTGCTAAAAAATCGAGTAATAGGCGACATTTTAAGAAATTTTGGTGGGGAATGATTAGGCTTCATGACTAAGAATAGAATTTCGAAGAAAAGGAGTGTATAAAATAGTAAACGATTGCTTAAAATCGAAACCTTATTCCAGGACGTTTGAAGCACGTGCCAAAAAAAAAAAAAAAAAAAAACCGAGTAATACTAGATGTTTTTTAAAATTTTTGTGGGAAATGATCAGGCTTAGTAATTAAGAATAAAATATCGAAGAAACATAGGGTATAAAACACTAAAAGAGGGCGTAAAATCGAAAACCTAATTTGGAAACCCTAATCTAGGACGTTTGAAACACGTGCTAAAAAATCGAGTAATAGTCGACATTTTAAGAAATTTTGGTTGGGAATAATTAGGCTTTATGACTTAGAATAGAATTTCGAGGAAAAGGAGTGTATAAAATAGTAAACGATTGCTTAAAATCGAAACCTTATTCCGGGACGTTTGAAGCACGTGCAAAAAAAAAAAAAAAAAAAAACAGAGTAATACTTGATCATTTTCAAATTTTTGTGGGAAACGATTAGGCTTAGTAATTTAGAATAGAATGTCGAAGAAACATAGGGTATAAAACACTAAAAGAGGTCGTAAAATCGAAACCCTAATTTGGAAACCCTAATCCAGGACGTTTGAAGCACGTTCTCAAAAATCGAGTAATAGGCGACATTTTAAGGAAATTTTGGTGGGGAATGATTAGGCTTCATGACTAAGAATAGAATTTCGAAGAAAAGAAGTGTATAAAATAGTAAACGATTGCTTAAAATCGAAACCTTATTCCGGGACGTTTGAAGCACGTGCAAAAAAAAAAAAAAAAAAAAAAACGAGTAATACTAGATGTTTTTCAAAATTTTTGTGGGAAACGTTCAGGCTTAGTAATTTTAATATAGAATGTCGAAGAAACATAGGGTATAAAACAATAAAAGAGGGCGTAAAATCGAAAACATAATTTGGAAACCCTAATCCGGGACGTTTGAAGCACGTTCTAAAAAATCGAGTAATAGGCGACAATTTAAGAAATTTTTCTGGGGAATGATTAGGCTTCATGACTGAGAATAGAATTTCGAAGGAAAGGAGTGTATAAAATAGTAAACGATTACTTAAAATCGAAACCTTATTCCTGGACGTTTGAAGCACATGCCCAAAAAAAAAAAAAACAAAAACCGAGTAATGCTTGATGTTTTTTAAAATTTTTGTGGGAAATGATCAGGATTAGTAATTTAGAATAGAATGTTGAAGAAACATAGGGTATAAAACAGTAAAAGAGGGCGTAAAATCGAAAACCTAATTTGGAAACCCTAATCCAAGACGTTTGAAACACGTGCTAAAAAATCGAGTAATAGTTGACATTTTAAGAAATTTTGGTTGGGAATAATTAGGCTTCATGATTAAGAATAGAATTTCGAAGAAAAGGAGTCTATAAAATAGTAAACGATTGCTTAAAATCGAAACCTTATTCTGGGACGTTTGAAGCACGTGCAAAAAAAAAAAAAAAAAAACCGAGTAATACTAGATGTTTTTTAAAATTTTTGTGGGAAACGTTCAGGCTTAGTAATTTAGAATAGAATGTCGAAGAAACATAGGGTATAAAACAGTAAAAGAGGGCGTAAAATCGAAAACCTAATTTGGAAACCCTAATCCAGGACGTTTGAAACACGTGCTAAAAAATCGAGTAATAGTCGACATTTTAAGAAATTTTGGTTGGGAATAATTAGGCTTCATGACTTAGAATAGAATTTCGCAGAAAAGGAGTCTATAAAATAGTAAACGATTGCTTAAAATCGAAACCTTATTCCGGGACGTTTGCAGCACGTTCAAAAAAAATAAAAATAAAAAAAACCGAGTAATACTAGATGTTTTTTAAAATTTTTGTGGGAAATGATCAGGCTTAGTAATTTAGAATAGAATGTCGAAGAAACATAGGGTATAAAACAGTAAAAGAGGGCGTAAAATCGAAAACATAATTTGGAAACCCTAATCTGGGACGTTTGAAGCACGTTCTAAAAAATCGAGTCATAGGCGACAATTTAAGAAATTTTTTTGGGGAATGATTAGGCTTCATGAGTGAGAATAGAATTCCGAAGGAAAGGAGTGTATAAAATAGTAAACGACTGCTTAAAATCGAAACCTTATTCCGGGACGTTTGAAGCATGTGCAAAAAAAAAAAAAAAAAAAAAAAACCGAGTAATACTTGATCATTTTAAAATTTTTGTGGGAAACGATTAGGCTTAGTAATTTAGAATAGAATGTCGAAGAAACATAGGGTATAAAACACTAAAAGAGGTCGTAAAATCGAAAACCTAATTGGGAAACCCTAATCCAGGACGTTTGAAACACGTGCTAAAAAATCGAGTAATAGTCAACATTTTAAGAAATTTTGTTTGGGAATAATTAGGCTTCATGACTTAGAATAGAATTTCGAAGAAAAGGAGTGTATAAAATAGTAAACGATTGCTTAAAATCGAAACCTTATTCTGGGTCGTTTGCATCATGTGCAAAATAAAAAAAAATAAAAAAAACCGAGTAATACTAGATGTTTTTTAAAATTTTTGTTGGAAATGTTCAGGCTTAGTAATTTAGAATAGAATGTCGAAGAAACATAGTGTATAAAACCGTAAAAAAGGGCGTAAAATCGAAAACATAATTTGGAAACCCTAATCCAGGACGTTTGAAGCACGTTCTAAAAAATCGAGTAATAGGCGACAATTTAAGAAATTTTTCTGGGGAATGATTCGGCTTCATGACTGAGAATGGATTTCGAAGGAAAGGAGTGTATAAAATAGTAAACGATTGCTTAAAATCGAAACCTTATTCCGGGACGTTTGCAGCACGTGCAAAAAAAAATAAATAAAAAAAACCGAGTAATACTAGTTGTTTTTTAAAATTTTTGTGGGAAATGATCAGGCTTAGTAATTTAGAATAGAATGTCGAAGAAACATAGGGTATAAAACAGTAAAAGAGGGCGTAAAATCGTAAACATAATTTGGAAACCCTAATCCGGGACGTTTGAAACACGTGCTAAAAAATCGAGTAATAGTTGACATTTTAAGAAATTTTTGTTGGGAATAATTAGGCTTCATGATTAAGAATAGAATTTCGAAGAAAAGGAGTCTATAAAATAGTAAACGATTGCTTAAAATCGAAACCTTATTCTGGGACGTTTGAAGCACATGCTAAAAAAAAAACAAAAAAAAAACCGAGTAATACTTGATGTTTTTAAAAATTTTTGTGGGAAATGATCAGGATTAGTAATTTAGAATAGAATGTCGAAGAAACATAGGGTATAAAACAGTAAAAGAGGGCGTAAAATCGAAAACCTATTTTGGAAACCCTAATCCAGGACGTTTGAAACACGTGCTAAAAAATCGAGTAATAGTCGACATTTTAAGAAATTTTGGTTGGGAATAACTAGGCTTCATGACTTAGAATAGAATTTCGCAGAAAAGGAGTCTATAAAATAGTAAACGATTGCTTAAAATCGAAACCTTATTCCGGGTCGTTTGCAGCACGTGCAAAATAAAAAAAATAAAAAAAACCGAGTAATACTAGATGTTTTTTAAAATTTTTGTGGGAAATGTTCAGGCTTAGTAATTTAGAATAGAATGTCGAAGAAACATAGGGTATAAAACAGTAAAAGAGGGCGTAAAATCGAAAACGTAATTTGGAAACCCTAATCCGGGACGTTTGAAGCACGTTCTAAAAAATCGAGTAATAGGCGACAATTTAAGAAATTTTTCTGGGGAATGATTAGGCTTCATGACTGAGAATAGAATTTCGAAGGAAAGGAGTGTATAAAATAGTAAACGATTGGTTATAATCGAAACCTTATTCCGGGACGTTTGAAGCACGTGAAAAAAAAATAAAAAAAAAACCGAGTAATACCTGATCATTTTAAAATTTTTGTGGGAAACGATTAGGCTTAGTAATTTAGAATAGAATGTCGAAGAAACATAGGGTATAAAACACTAAAAGAGGTCGTAAAATCGAAAACCTAATTGGGAAACCCTAATCCAGGACGTTTGAAACACGTGCTAAAAAATCGAGTAATAGTCAACATTTTAAGAAATTTTGTTTGGGAATAATTAGGCTTCATGACTTAGAATAGAATTTCGAAGAAAAGGAGTGTATAAAATAGTAAACGATTGCTTAAAATCGAAACCTTATTCTGGGTCGTTTGCATCATGTGCAAAATAAAAAAAAATAAAAAAAACCGAGTAATACTAGATGTTTTTTAAAATTTTTGTTGGAAATGTTCAGGCTTAGTAATTTAGAATAGAATGTCGAAGAAACATAGTGTATAAAACCGTAAAAAAGGGCGTAAAATTGAAAACATAATTTGGAAACCCTAATCCAGGACGTTTGAAGCACGTTCTAAAAAATCGAGTAATAGGCGACAATTTAAGAAATTTTTCTGGGGAATGATTCGGCTTCATGACTGAGAATGGATTTCGAAGGAAAGGAGTGTATAAAATAGTAAACGATTGCTTAAAATCGAAACCTTATTCCGGGACGTTTGCAGCACGTGCAAAAAAAAATAAATAAAAAAAACCGAGTAATACTAGTTGTTTTTTAAAATTTTTGTGGGAAATGATCAGGCTTAGTAATTTAGAATAGAATGTCGAAGAAACATAGGGTATAAAACAGTAAAAGAGGGCGTAAAATCGTAAACATAATTTGGAAACCCTAATCCGGGACGTTTGAAACACGTGCTAAAAAATCGAGTAATAGTTGACATTTTAAGAAATTTTTGTTGGGAATAATTAGGCTTCATGATTAAGAATAGAATTTCGAAGAAAAGGAGTCTATAAAATAGTAAACGATTGCTTAAAATCGAAACCTTATTCTGGGACGTTTGAAGCACATGCTAAAAAAAAAACAAAAAAAAAAACCGAGTAATACTTGATGTTTTTTAAAATTTTTGTGGGAAATGATCAGGATTAGTAATTTAGAATAGAATGTCGAAGAAACATAGGGTATAAAACAGTAAAAGAGGGCGTAAAATCGAAAACCTAATTTGGAAACCCTAATCCAGGACGTTTGAAACACGTGCTAAAAAATCGAGTAATAGTCGACATTTTAAGAAATTTTGGTTGGGAATAACTAGGCTTCATGACTTAGAATAGAATTTCGCAGAAAAGGAGTCTATAAAATAGTAAACGATTGCTTAAAATCGAAACCTTATTCCGGGTCGTTTGCAGCACGTGCAAAATAAAAAAAATAAAAAAAACCGAGTAATACTAGATGTTTTTTAAAATTTTTGTGGGAAATGATCAGGCTTAGTAATTTAGAATAGAATGTCGAAGAAACATAGGGTATAAAACAGTAAAAGAGGGCGTAAAATCGAAAACGTAATTTGGAAACCCTAATCCGGGACGTTTGAAGCACGTTCTAAAAAATCGAGTAATAGGCGACAATTTAAGAAATTTTTCTGGGGAATGATTAGGCTTCATGACTGAGAATAGAATTTCGATGGAAAGGAGTGTATAAAATAGTAAACGATTGGTTATAATCGAAACCTTATTCCGGGACGTTTGAAGCACGTGAAAAAAAAAATAAAAAAAAACCGAGTAATACCTGATCATTTTAAAATTTTTGTGGGAAACGATTAGGCTTAGTAATTTAGAATAGAATGTCGAAGAAACATAGGGTATAAAACACTAAAAGAGGTCGTAAAATCGAAACCCTAATTTGGAAACCCTAATCCGGGACGTTTGAAGCACGTGCTAAAAAATCGAGTAATAGGCGACATTTTAAGAAATTTTGGTGGGGAATGATTAGGCTTCATGACTAAGAATAGAATTTCGAAGAAAAGGAGTGTATAAAATAGTAAACGATTGCTTAAAATCGAAACCTTATTCCAGGACGTTTGAAGCACGTGCCAAAAAAAAAAAAAAAAAAACCGAGTAATACTAGATGTTTTTTAAAATTTTTGTGGGAAATGATCAGGCTTAGTAATTAAGAATAAAATATCGAAGAAACATAGGGTATAAAACACTAAAAGAGGGCGTAAAATCGAAAACCTAATTTGGAAACCCTAATCTAGGACGTTTGAAACACGTGCTAAAAAATCGAGTAATAGTCGACATTTTAAGAAATTTTGGTTGGGAATAATTAGGCTTCATGACTTAGAATAGAATTTCAAGGAAAAGGAGTCTATAAAATAGTAAACGATTGCTTAAAATCGAAACCTTATTCCGGGACGTTTGAAGCACGTGCAAAAAAAAAAAAAAAAAAAAAAACGGAGTAATACTTGATCATTTTAAAATTTTTGTGGTTAACGATTAGGCTTAGTAATTTAGAATAGAATGTCGAAGAAACATAGGGTATAAAACACTAAAAGAGGTCGTAAAATCGAAACCCTAATTTGGAAACCCTAATCCGGGACGTTTGAAGCACGTGCTAAAAAATCGAGTAATAGGCGACATTTTAAGGAAATTTTGGTGGGGAATGATTAGGCTTCATGACTAAGAATAGAATTTCGAAGAAAAGGAGTGTATAAAATAGTAAACGATTGCTTAAAATCGAAACCTTATTCCAGGACGTTTGAAGCACGTGCCAAAAAAAAAAAAAAAAAACCGAGTAATACTAGATGTTTTTTAAAATGTTTGTGGGAAATGATCAGGCTTAGTAATTTAGAATAAAATATCGAAGAAACATAGGGTATAAAACACTAAAAGAGGGCGTAAAATCGAAAACCTAATTATGAAACCCTAATCCAGGACGTTTGAAACACGTGCTAAAAAATCAAGTAATAGTCAACATTTTAAGAAATTTTTGTTGGGAATAATTAGGCTTCATTACTTAGAATAGAATTTCGAAGAAAAGGAGTCTATAAAATAGTAAACGATTGCTTAAAATCGAAACCTTATTCCTGGACGTTTGAAGCACATGCCCAAAAAAAAAAAAACAAAAACCGAGTAATGCTTGATGTTTTTTAAAATTTTTGTGGGAAATGATCAGGATTAGTAATTTAGAATAGAATGTTGAAGAAACATAGGGTATAAAACAGTAAAAGAGGGCGTAAAATCGAAAACCTAATTTGGAAACCCTAATCCAAGACGTTTGAAACACGTGCTAAAAAATCGAGTAATAGTTGACATTTTAAGAAATTTTTGTTGGGAATAATTAGGCTTCATGATTAAGAATAGAATTTCGAAGAAAAGGAGTCTATAAAATAGTAAACGATTGCTTAAAATCGAAACCTTATTCTGGGACGTTTGAAGCACATGCTAAAAAAAAAACAAAAAAAAAACCGAGTAATACTTGATGTTTTTTAAAATTTTTGTGGGAAATGATCAGGATTAGTAATTTAGAATAGAATGTCGAAGAAACATAGGGTATAAAACAGTAAAAGAGGGCGTAAAATCGAAAACCTAATTTGGAAACCCTAATCCAGGACGTTTGAAACACGTGCTAAAAAATCGAGTAATAGTCGACATTTTAAGAAATTTTGGTTGGGAATAACTAGGCTTCATGACTTAGAATAGAATTTCGCAGAAAAGGAGTCTATAAAATAGTAAACGATTGCTTAAAATCGAAACCTTATTCCGGGTCGTTTGCAGCACGTGCAAAATAAAAAAAATAAAAAAAACCGAGTAATACTAGATGTTTTTTAAAATTTTTGTGGGAAATGTTCAGGCTTAGTAATTTAGAATAGAATGTCGAAGAAACATAGGGTATAAAACAGTAAAAGAGGGCGTAAAATCGAAAACGTAATTTGGAAACCCTAATCCGGGACGTTTGAAGCACGTTCTAAAAAATCGAGTAATAGGCGACAATTTAAGAAATTTTTCTGGGGAATGATTAGGCTTCATGACTGAGAATAGAATTTCGAAGGAAAGGAGTGTATAAAATAGTAAACGATTGGTTATAATCGAAACCTTATTCCGGGACGTTTGAAGCACGTGAAAAAAAAATAAAAAAAAAACCGAGTAATACCTGATCATTTTAAAATTTTTGTGGGAAACGATTAGGCTTAGTAATTTAGAATAGAATGTCGAAGAAACATAGGGTATAAAACACTAAAAGAGGTCGTAAAATCGAAACCCTAATTTGGAAACCCTAATCTGGGACGTTTGAAGCACGTTCTAAAAAATCGAGTCATAGGCGACAATTTAAGAAATTTTTTTGGGGAATGATTAGGCTTCATGAGTGAGAATAGAATTCCGAAGGAAAGGAGTGTATAAAATAGTAAACGACTGCTTAAAATCGAAACCTTATTCCGGGACGTTTGAAGCATGTGCAAAAAAAAAAAAAAAAAAAAAAAAACCGAGTAATACTTGATCATTTTAAAATTTTTGTGGGAAACGATTAGGCTTAGTAATTTAGAATAGAATGTCGAAGAAACATAGGGTATAAAACACTAAAAGAGGTCGTAAAATCGAAAACCTAATTGGGAAACCCTAATCTAGGACGTTTGAAACACGTGCTAAAAAATCGAGTAATAGTCAACATTTTAAGAAATTTTGTTTGGGAATAATTAGGCTTCATGACTTAGAATAGAATTTCGAAGAAAAGGAGTGTATAAAATAGTAAACGATTGCTTAAAATCGAAACCTTATTCTGGGTCGTTTGCATCATGTGCAAAATAAAAAAAAATAAAAAAAACCGAGTAATACTAGATGTTTTTTAAAATTTTTGTTGGAAATGTTCAGGCTTAGTAATTTAGAATAGAATGTCGAAGAAACATAGTGTATAAAACCGTAAAAAAGGGCGTAAAATCGAAAACATAATTTGGAAACCCTAATCCAGGACGTTTGAAGCACGTTCTAAAAAATCGAGTAATAGGCGACAATTTAAGAAATTTTTCTGGGGAATGATTCGGCTTCATGACTGAGAATGGATTTCGAAGGAAAGGAGTGTATAAAATAGTAAACGATTGCTTAAAATCGAAACCTTATTCCGGGACGTTTGCAGCACGTGCAAAAAAAAATAAATAAAAAAAACCGAGTAATACTAGTTGTTTTTTAAAATTTTTGTGGGAAATGATCAGGCTTAGTAATTTAGAATAGAATGTCGAAGAAACATAGGGTATAAAACAGTAAAAGAGGGCGTAAAATCTTAAACATAATTTGGAAACCCTAATCCGGGACGTTTGAAACACGTGCTAAAAAATCGAGTAATAGTTGACATTTTAAGAAATTTTTGTTGGGAATAATTAGGCTTCATGATTAAGAATAGAATTTCGAAGAAAAGGAGTCTATAAAATAGTAAACGATTGCTTAAAATCGAAACCTTATTCTGGGACGTTTGAAGCACATGCTAAAAAAAAAACAAAAAAAAACCGAGTAATACTTGATGTTTTTTAAAATTTTTGTGGGAAATGATCAGGATTAGTAATTTAGAATAGAATGTCGAAGAAACATAGGGTATAAAACAGTAAAAGAGGGCGTAAAATCGAAAACCTAATTTGGAAACCCTAATCCAGGACGTTTGAAACACGTGCTAAAAAATCGAGTAATAGTCGACATTTTAAGAAATTTTGGTTGGGAATAACTAGGCTTCATGACTTAGAATAGAATTTCGCAGAAAAGGAGTCTATAAAATAGTAAACGATTGCTTAAAATCGAAACCTTATTCCGGGTCGTTTGCAGCACGTGCAAAATAAAAAAAATAAAAAAAACCGAGTAATACTAGATGTTTTTTAAAATTTTTGTGGGAAATGTTCAGGCTTAGTAATTTAGAATAGAATGTCGAAGAAACATAGGGTATAAAACAGTAAAAGAGGGCGTAAAATCGAAAACGTAATTTGGAAACCCTAATCCGGGACGTTTGAAGCACGTTCTAAAAAATCGAGTAATAGGCGACAATTTAAGAAATTTTTCTGGGGAATGATTAGGCTTCATGACTGAGAATAGAATTTCGAAGGAAAGGAGTGTATAAAATAGTAAACGATTGGTTATAATCGAAACCTTATTCCGGGACGTTTGAAGCACGTGAAAAAAAAATAAAAAAAAAACCGAGTAATACCTGATCATTTTAAAATTTTTGTGGGAAACGATTAGGCTTAGTAATTTAGAATAGAATGTCGAAGAAACATAGGGTATAAAACACTAAAAGAGGTCGTAAAATCGAAACCCTAATTTGGAAACCCTAATCCGGGACGTTTGAAGCACGTGCTAAAAAATCGAGTAATAGGCGACATTTTAAGAAATTTTGGTGGGGAATGATTAGGCTTTATGACTAAGAATAGAATTTCGAAGAAAAGGAGTGTATAAAATAGTAAACGATTGCTTAAAATCGAAACCTTATTCCAGGACGTTTGAAGCACGTGCCAAAAAAAAAAAAAAAAAAACCGAGTAATACTAGATGTTTTTTAAAATTTTTGTGGGAAATGATCAGGCTTAGTAATTTAGAATAAAATATCGAAGAAACATAGGGTATAAAACACTAAACGAGGGCGTAAAATCGAAAACCTAATTTGGAAACCCTAATCCAGGACGTTTGAAACACGTGCTAAAAAATCGAGTAATAGTCGACATTTTAAGAAATTTTGGTTGGGAATAATTAGGCTTTATGACTTAGAATAGAATTTCGATTAAAAGGAGTCTATAAAATAGTAAACGATTGCTTAAAATCGAAACCTTATTCCGGGTCGTTTGCAGCACGTGCAAAATAAAAAGAAAATAAAAAAAACCGAGTAATACTAGATGTTTTTTAAAATTTTTGTGGGAAATGATCAGGATTAGTAATTTAGAATAGAATGTCGAAGAAACATAGGGTATAAAACAGTAAAAGAGGGCGTAAAATCGAAAACCTAATTGTGAAACCCTAATCCAGGACGTTTGAAACACGTGCTAAAAAATCGAGTAATAGTCGACATTTTAAGAAATTTTGGTTGGGAATAATTAGGCTTCATGACTTAGAATAGAATTTCGCAGACAAGGAGTCTATAAAATAGTAAACGATTGCTTAAAATCGAAACCTTATTCCGGGTCGTTTGCAGCACGTGCAAAATAAAAAAAATAAAAAAAACCGAGTAATACTAGATGTTTTTTAAAATTTTTGTTGGAAATGTTCAGGCTTAGTAATTTAGAATAGAATGTCGAAGAAACATAGTGTATAAAACCGTAAAAAAGGGCGTAAAATCGAAAACATAATTTGGAAACCCTAATCCAGGACGTTTGAAGCACGTTCTAAAAAATCGAGTAATAGGCGACAATTTAAGAAATTTTTATGGGGAATGATTCGGCTTCATGACTGAGAATGGATTTCGAAGGAAAGGAGTGTATAAAATAGTAAACGATTGCTTAAAATCGAAACCTTATTCCGGGACGTTTGCAGCACGTGCAAAAAAAAATAAATAAAAAAAACCGAGTAATACTAGTTGTTTTTTAAAATTTTTGTGGGAAATGATCAGGCTTAGTAATTTAGAATAGAATGTCGAAGAAACATAGGGTATAAAACAGTAAAAGAGGGCGTAAAATCTTAAACATAATTTGGAAACCCTAATCCGGGACGTTTGAAACACGTGCTAAAAAATCGAGTAATAGTTGACATTTTAAGAAATTTTTGTTGGGAATAATTAGGCTTCATGATTAAGAATAGAATTTCGAAGAAAAGGAGTCTATAAAATAGTAAAATATTGCTTAAAATCGAAACCTTATTCTGGGACGTTTGAAGCACATGCTAAAAAAAAAACAAAAAAAAACCGAGTAATACTTGATGTTTTTTAAAATTTTTGTGGGAAATGATCAGGATTAGTAATTTAGAATAGAATGTCGAAGAAACATAGGGTATAAAACAGTAAAAGAGGGCGTAAAATCGAAAACCTAATTTGGAAACCCTAATCCAGGACGTTTGAAACACGTGCTAAAAAATCGAGTAATAGTCGACATTTTAAGAAATTTTGGTTGGGAATAACTAGGCTTCATGACTTAGAATAGAATTTCGCAGAAAAGGAGTCTATAAAATAGTAAACGATTGCTTAAAATCGAAACCTTATTCCGGGTCGTTTGCAGCAAGTGCAAAATAAAAAAAATAAAAAAAACCGAGTAATACTAGATGTTTTTTAAAATTTTTGTGGGAAATGTTCAGGCTTAGTAATTTAGAATAGAATGTCGAAGAAACATAGGGTATAAAACAGTAAAAGAGGGCGTAAAATCGAAAACGTAATTTGGAAACCCTAATCCGGGACGTTTGAAGCACGTTCTAAAAAATCGAGTAATAGGCGACAATTTAAGAAATTTTTCTGGGGAATGATTAGGCTTCATGACTGAGAATAGAATTTCGAAGGAAAGGAGTGTATAAAATAGTAAACGATTGGTTATAATCGAAACCTTATTCCGGGACGTTTGAAGCACGTGAAAAAAAAATAAAAAAAAAACCGAGTAATACCTGATCATTTTAAAATTTTTGTGGGAAACGATTAGGCTTAGTAATTTAGAATAGAATGTCGAAGAAACATAGGGTATAAAACACTAAAAGAGGTCGTAAAATCGAAACCCTAATTTGGAAACCCTAATCCGGGACGTTTGAAGCACGTGCTAAAAAATCGAGTAATAGGCGACATTTTAAGAAATTTTGGTGGGGAATGATTAGGCTTTATGACTAAGAATAGAATTTCGAAGAAAAGGAGTGTATAAAATAGTAAACGATTGCTTAAAATCGAAACCTTATTCCAGGACGTTTGAAGCACGTGCCAAAAAAAAAAAAAAAAAAAACCGAGTAATACTAGATGTTTTTTAAAATTTTTGTGGGAAACGATTAGGCTTAGTAATTTAGAATAGAATGTCGAAGAAACATAGGGTATAAAACACTAAAAGAGGTCGTAAAATCGAAACCCTAATTTGGAAACCCTAATCCGGGACGTTTGAAGCACGTTCTCAAAAATCGAGTAATAGGCAACATTTTAAGGAAATTTTGGTGGGGAATGATTAGGCTTCATGACTAAGAATAGAATTTCGAAGAAAAGAAGTGTATAAAATAGTAAACGATTGCTTAAAATCGAAACCTTATTCCGGGACGTTTGAAGCACGTGCAAAATAAAAAAAATAAAAAAAACCGAGTAATACTAGATGTTTTTTAAAATTTTTGTGGGAAATGTTCAGGCTTAGTAATTTAGAATAGAATGTCGAAGAAACATAGGGTATAAAACAGTAAAAGAGGGCGTAAAATCGAAAACGTAATTTGGAAACCCTAATCCGGGACGTTTGAAGCACGTTCTAAAAAATCGAGTAATAGGCGACAATTTAAGAAATTTTTCTGGGGAATGATTAGGCTTCATGACTGAGAATAGAATTTCGAAGGAAAGGAGTGTATAAAATAGTAAACGATTGGTTATAATCGAAACCTTATTCCGGGACGTTTGAAGCACGTGAAAAAAAAATAAAAAAAAAACCGAGTAATACCTGATCATTTTAAAATTTTTGTGGGAAACGATTAGGCTTAGTAATTTAGAATAGAATGTCGAAGAAACATAGGGTATAAAACACTAAAAGAGGTCGTAAAATCGAAACCCTAATTTGGAAACCCTAATCTGGGACGTTTGAAGCACGTTCTAAAAAATCGAGTCATAGGCGACAATTTAAGAAATTTTTTTGGGGAATGATTAGGCTTCATGAGTGAGAATAGAATTCCGAAGGAAAAGAGTGTATAAAATAGTAAACGACTGCTTAAAATCGAAACCTTATTCCGGGACGTTTGAAGCATGTGCAAAAAAAAAAAAAAAAAAAAAAAACCGAGTAATACTTGATCATTTTAAAATTTTTGTGGGAAACGATTAGGCTTAGTAATTTAGAATAGAATGTCGAAGAAACATAGGGTATAAAACACTAAAAGAGGTCGTAAAATCGAAAACCTAATTGGGAAACCCTAATCCAGGACGTTTGAAACACGTGCTAAAAAATCGAGTAATAGTCAACATTTTAAGAAATTTTGTTTGGGAATAACTAGGCTTCATGACTTAGAATAGAATTTCGCAGAAAAGGAGTCTATAAAATAGTAAACGATTGCTTAAAATCGAAACCTTATTCCGGGTCGTTTGCAGCACGTGCAAAATAAAAAAAATAAAAAAAACCGAGTAATACTAGATGTTTTTTAAAATTTTTGTGGGAAATGTTCAGGCTTAGTAATTTAGAATAGAATGTCGAAGAAACATAGGGTATAAAACAGTAAAAGAGGGCGTAAAATCGAAAACGTAATTTGGAAACCCTAATCCGGGACGTTTGAAGCACGTTCTAAAAAATCGAGTAATAGGCGACAATTTAAGAAATTTTTCTGGGGAATGATTAGGCTTCATGACTGAGAATAGAATTTCGAAGGAAAGGAGTGTATAAAATAGTAAACGATTGGTTATAATCGAAACCTTATTCCGGGACGTTTGAAGCACGTGAAAAAAAAATAAAAAAAAAACCGAGTAATACCTGATCATTTTAAAATTTTTGTGGGAAACGATTAGGCTTAGTAATTTAGAATAGAATGTCGAAGAAACATAGGGTATAAAACACTAAAAGAGGTCGTAAAATCGAAACCCTAATTTGGAAACCCTAATCTGGGACGTTTGAAGCACGTTCTAAAAAATCGAGTCATAGGCGACAATTTAAGAAATTTTTTTGGGGAATGATTAGGCTTCATGAGTGAGAATAGAATTCCGAAGGAAAGGAGTGTATAAAATAGTAAACGACTGCTTAAAATCGAAACCTTATTCCGGGACGTTTGAAGCATGTGCAAAAAAAAAAAAAAAAAAAAAAAAACCGAGTAATACTTGATCATTTTAAAATTTTTGTGGGAAACGATCAGGCTTAGTAATTTAGAATAGAATGTCGAAGAAACATAGGGTATAAAACACTAAAAGAGGGCGTAAAATCGAAAACCTAATTTGGAAACCCTAATCTAGGACGTTTGAAACACGTGCTAAAAAATCGAGTAATAGTCGACATTTTAAGAAATTTTGGTTGGGAATAATTAGGCTTTATGACTTAGAATAGAATTTCGAGGAAAAGGAGTCTATAAAATAGTAAACGATTGCTTAAAATCGAAACCTTATTCCGGGACGTTTGAAGCACGTGCAAAAAAAAAAAAAAAAAAAAAAACAGAGTAATACTTGATCATTTTAAAATTTTTGTGGGAAACGATTAGGCTTAGTAATTTAGAATAGAATGTCGAAGAAACATAGGGTATAAAACACTAAAAGAGGTCGTAAAATCGAAACCCTAATTTGGAAACCCTAATCCGGGACGTTTGAAGCACGTTCTCAAAAATCGAGTAATAGGCAACATTTTAAGGAAATTTTGGTGGGGAATGATTAGGCTTCATGACTAAGAATAGAATTTCGAAGAAAAGAAGTGTATAAAATAGTAAACGATTGCTTAAAATCGAAACCTTATTCCGGGACGTTTGAAGCACGTGCAAAATAAAAAAAATAAAAAAAACCGAGTAATACTAGATGTTTTTTAAAATTTTTGTGGGAAATGTTCAGGCTTAGTAATTTAGAATAGAATGTCGAAGAAACATAGGGTATAAAACAGTAAAAGAGGGCGTAAAATCGAAAACGTAATTTGGAAACCCTAATCCGGGACGTTTGAAGCACGTTCTAAAAAATCGAGTAATAGGCGACAATTTAAGAAATTTTTCTGGGGAATGATTAGGCTTCATGACTGAGAATAGAATTTCGAAGGAAAGGAGTGTATAAAATAGTAAACGATTGGTTATAATCGAAACCTTATTCCGGGACGTTTGAAGCACGTGAAAAAAAAATAAAAAAAAAACCGAGTAATACCTGATCATTTTAAAATTTTTGTGGGAAACGATTAGGCTTAGTAATTTAGAATAGAATGTCGAAGAAACATAGGGTATAAAACACTAAAAGAGGTCGTAAAATCGAAACCCTAATTTGGAAACCCTAATCTGTGACGTTTGAAGCACGTTCTAAAAAATCGAGTCATAGGCGACAATTTAAGAAATTTTTTTGGGGAATGATTAGGCTTCATGAGTGAGAATAGAATTCCGAAGGAAAGGAGTGTATAAAATAGTAAACGACTGCTTAAAATCGAAACCTTATTCCGGGACGTTTGAAGCATGTGCAAAAAAAAAAAAAAAAAAAAAAAACCGAGTAATACTTGATCATTTTAAAATTTTTGTGGGAAACGATTAGGCTTAGTAATTTAGAATAGAATGTCGAAGAAACATAGGGTATAAAACACTAAAAGAGGTCGTAAAATCGAAAACCTAATTGGGAAACCCTAATCCAGGACGTTTGAAACACGTGCTAAAAAATCGAGTAATAGTCAACATTTTAAGAAATTTTGTTTGGGAATAACTAGGCTTCATGACTTAGAATAGAATTTCGCAGAAAAGGAGTCTATAAAATAGTAAACGATTGCTTAAAATCGAAACCTTATTCCGGGTCGTTTGCAGCACGTGCAAAATAAAAAAAATAAAAAAAACCGAGTAATACTAGATGTTTTTTAAAATTTTTGTGGGAAATGTTCAGGCTTAGTAATTTAGAATAGAATGTCGAAGAAACATAGGGTATAAAACAGTAAAAGAGGGCGTAAAATCGAAAACGTAATTTGGAAACCCTAATCCGGGACGTTTGAAGCACGTTCTAAAAAATCGAGTAATAGGCGACAATTTAAGAAATTTTTCTGGGGAATGATTAGGCTTCATGACTGAGAATAGAATTTCGAAGGAAAGGAGTGTATAAAATAGTAAACGATTGGTTATAATCGAAACCTTATTCCGGGACGTTTGAAGCACGTGAAAAAAAAATAAAAAAAAAACCGAGTAATACCTGATCATTTTAAAATTTTTGTGGGAAACGATTAGGCTTAGTAATTTAGAATAGAATGTCGAAGAAACATAGGGTATAAAACACTAAAAGAGGTCGTAAAATCGAAACCCTAATTTGGAAACCCTAATCTGGGACGTTTGAAGCACGTTCTAAAAAATCGAGTCATAGGCGACAATTTAAGAAATTTTTTTGGGGAATGATTAGGCTTCATGAGTGAGAATAGAATTCCGAAGGAAAGGAGTGTATAAAATAGTAAACGACTGCTTAAAATCGAAACCTTATTCCGGGACGTTTGAAGCATGTGCAAAAAAAAAAAAAAAAAAAAAAAACCGAGTAATACTTGATCATTTTAAAATTTTTGTGGGAAACGATTAGGCTTAGTAATTTAGAATAGAATGTCGAAGAAACATAGGGTATAAAACACTAAAAGAGGTCGTAAAATCGAAAACCTAATTTGGAAACCCTAATCTAGGACGTTTGAAACACGTGCTAAAAAATCGAGTAATAGTCGACATTTTAAGAAATTTTGGTTGGGAATAATTAGGCTTTATGACTTAGAATAGAATTTCGAGGAAAAGGAGTCTATAAAATAGTAAACGATTGCTTAAAATCGAAACCTTATTCCGGGACGTTTGAAGCACGTGCAAAAAAAAAAAAAAAAAAAAAAACAGAGTAATACTTGATCATTTTAAAAT
The DNA here is from genome assembly GCF_057944985.1 of Cucurbita pepo subsp. pepo. Classification (NCBI taxonomy): domain Eukaryota; kingdom Viridiplantae; phylum Streptophyta; class Magnoliopsida; order Cucurbitales; family Cucurbitaceae; genus Cucurbita; species Cucurbita pepo. Next base: position 5,203,811 of record NC_141814.1, on the reverse strand, counting down.
TTTTGTGGGAAACGATTAGGCTTAGTAATTTAGAATAGAATGTCGAAGAAACATAGGGTATAAAACACTAAAAGAGGTCGTAAAATCGAAACCCTAATTTGGAAACCCTAATCCGGGACGTTTGAAGCACGTTCTCAAAAATCGAGTAATAGGCAACATTTTAAGGAAATTTTGGTGGGGAATGATTAGGCTTCATGACTAAGAATAGAATTTCGAAGAAAAGAAGTGTATAAAATAGTAAACGATTGCTTAAAATCGAAACCTTATTCCGGGACGTTTGAAGCACGTGCAAAATAAAAAAAATAAAAAAAACCGAGTAATACTAGATGTTTTTTAAAATTTTTGTGGGAAATGTTCAGGCTTAGTAATTTAGAATAGAATGTCGAAGAAACATAGGGTATAAAACAGTAAAAGAGGGCGTAAAATCGAAAACGTAATTTGGAAACCCTAATCCGGGACGTTTGAAGCACGTTCTAAAAAATCGAGTAATAGGCGACAATTTAAGAAATTTTTCTGGGGAATGATTAGGCTTCATGACTGAGAATAGAATTTCGAAGGAAAGGAGTGTATAAAATAGTAAACGATTGGTTATAATCGAAACCTTATTCCGGGACGTTTGAAGCACGTGAAAAAAAAATAAAAAAAAAACCGAGTAATACCTGATCATTTTAAAATTTTTGTGGGAAACGATTAGGCTTAGTAATTTAGAATAGAATGTCGAAGAAACATAGGGTATAAAACACTAAAAGAGGTCGTAAAATCGAAACCCTAATTTGGAAACCCTAATCTGGGACGTTTGAAGCACGTTCTAAAAAATCGAGTCATAGGCGACAATTTAAGAAATTTTTTTGGGGAATGATTAGGCTTCATGAGTGAGAATAGAATTCCGAAGGAAAGGAGTGTATAAAATAGTAAACGACTGCTTAAAATCGAAACCTTATTCCGGGACGTTTGAAGCATGTGCAAAAAAAAAAAAAAAAAAAAAAAAAACCGAGTAATACTTGATCATTTTAAAATTTTTGTGGGAAACGATTAGGCTTAGTAATTTAGAATAGAATGTCGAAGAAACATAGGGTATAAAACACTAAAAGAGGTCGTAAAATCGAAAACCTAATTGGGAAACCCTAATCCAGGACGTTTGAAACACGTGCTAAAAAATCGAGTAATAGTCAACATTTTAAGAAATTTTGTTTGGGAATAATTAGGCTTCATGACTTAGAATAGAATTTCGAAGAAAAGAAGTGTATAAAATAGTAAACGATTGCTTAAAATCGAAACCTTATTCCGGGACGTTTGAAGCACGTGCAAAATAAAAAAAATAAAAAAAACCGAGTAATACTAGATGTTTTTTAAAATTTTTGTGGGAAATGTTCAGGCTTAGTAATTTAGAATAGAATGTCGAAGAAACATAGGGTATAAAACAGTAAAAGAGGGCGTAAAATCGAAAACGTAATTTGGAAACCCTAATCCGGGACGTTTGAAGCACGTTCTAAAAAATCGAGTAATAGGCGACAATTTAAGAAATTTTTCTGGGGAATGATTAGGCTTCATGACTGAGAATAGAATTTCGAAGGAAAGGAGTGTATAAAATAGTAAACGATTGGTTATAATCGAAACCTTATTCCGGGACGTTTGAAGCACGTGAAAAAAAAATAAAAAAAAAACCGAGTAATACCTGATCATTTTAAAATTTTTGTGGGAAACGATTAGGCTTAGTAATTTAGAATAGAATGTCGAAGAAACATAGGGTATAAAACACTAAAAGAGGTCGTAAAATCGAAACCCTAATTTGGAAACCCTAATCTGGGACGTTTGAAGCACGTTCTAAAAAATCGAGTCATAGGCGACAATTTAAGAAATTTTTTTGGGGAATGATTAGGCTTCATGAGTGAGAATAGAATTCCGAAGGAAAGGAGTGTATAAAATAGTAAACGACTGCTTAAAATCGAAACCTTATTCCGGGACGTTTGAAGCATGTGCAAAAAAAAAAAAAAAAAAAAAAAACCGAGTAATACTTGATCATTTTAAAATTTTTGTGGGAAACGATTAGGCTTAGTAATTTAGAATAGAATGTCGAAGAAACATAGGGTATAAAACACTAAAAGAGGTCGTAAAATCGAAAACCTAATTGGGAAACCCTAATCCAGGACGTTTGAAACACGTGCTAAAAAATCGAGTAATAGTCAACATTTTAAGAAATTTTGTTTGGGAATAACTAGGCTTCATGACTTAGAATAGAATTTCGCAGAAAAGGAGTCTATAAAATAGTAAACGATTGCTTAAAATCGAAACCTTATTCCGGGTCGTTTGCAGCACGTGCAAAATAAAAAAAATAAAAAAAACCGAGTAATACTAGATGTTTTTTAAAATTTTTGTGGGAAATGTTCAGGCTTAGTAATTTAGAATAGAATGTCGAAGAAACATAGGGTATAAAACAGTAAAAGAGGGCGTAAAATCGAAAACGTAATTTGGAAACCCTAATCCGGGACGTTTGAAGCACGTTCTAAAAAATCGAGTAATAGGCGACAATTTAAGAAATTTTTCTGGGGAATGATTAGGCTTCATGACTGAGAATAGAATTTCGAAGGAAAGGAGTGTATAAAATAGTAAACGATTGGTTATAATCGAAACCTTATTCCGGGACGTTTGAAGCACGTGAAAAAAAAATAAAAAAAAAACCGAGTAATACCTGATCATTTTAAAATTTTTGTGGGAAACGATTAGGCTTAGTAATTTAGAATAGAATGTCGAAGAAACATAGGGTATAAAACACTAAAAGAGGTCGTAAAATCGAAACCCTAATTTGGAAACCCTAATCTGGGACGTTTGAAGCACGTTCTAAAAAATCGAGTCATAGGCGACAATTTAAGAAATTTTTTTGGGGAATGATTAGGCTTCATGAGTGAGAATAGAATTCCGAAGGAAAGGAGTGTATAAAATAGTAAACGACTGCTTAAAATCGAAACCTTATTCCGGGACGTTTGAAGCATGTGCAAAAAAAAAAAAAAAAAAAAAAAACCGAGTAATTCTTGATCATTTTAAAATTTTTGTGGGAAACGATCAGGCTTAGTAATTTAGAATAGAATGTCGAAGAAACATAGGGTATAAAACACTAAAAGAGGGCGTAAAATCGAAAACCTAATTTGGAAACCCTAATCTAGGACGTTTGAAACACGTGCTAAAAAATCGAGTAATAGTCGACATTTTAAGAAATTTTGGTTGGGAATAATTAGGCTTTATGACTTAGAATAGAATTTCGAGGAAAAGGAGTCTATAAAATAGTAAACGATTGCTTAAAATCGAAACCTTATTCCGGGACGTTTGAAGCACGTGCAAAAAAAAAAAAAAAAAAAAAACAGAGTAATACTTGATCATTTTAAAATTTTTGTGGGAAACGATTAGGCTTAGTAATTTAGAATAGAATGTCGAAGAAACATAGGGTATAAAACACTAAAAGAGGTCGTAAAATCGAAACCCTAATTTGGAAACCCTAATCCGGGACGTTTGAAGCACGTTCTCAAAAATCGAGTAATAGGCAACATTTTAAGGAAATTTTGGTGGGGAATGATTAGGCTTCATGACTAAGAATAGAATTTCGAAGAAAAGAAGTGTATAAAATAGTAAACGATTGCTTAAAATCGAAACCTTATTCCGGGACGTTTGAAGCACGTGCAAAATAAAAAAAATAAAAAAAACCGAGTAATACTAGATGTTTTTTAAAATTTTTGTGGGAAATGTTCAGGCTTAGTAATTTAGAATAGAATGTCGAAGAAACATAGGGTATAAAACAGTAAAAGAGGGCGTAAAATCGAAAACGTAATTTGGAAACCCTAATCCGGGACGTTTGAAGCACGTTCTAAAAAATCGAGTAATAGGCGACAATTTAAGAAATTTTTCTGGGGAATGATTAGGCTTCATGACTGAGAATAGAATTTCGAAGGAAAGGAGTGTATAAAATAGTAAACGATTGGTTATAATCGAAACCTTATTCCGGGACGTTTGAAGCACGTGAAAAAAAAATAAAAAAAAAACCGAGTAATACCTGATCATTTTAAAATTTTTGTGGGAAACGATTAGGCTTAGTAATTTAGAATAGAATGTCGAAGAAACATAGGGTATAAAACACTAAAAGAGGTCGTAAAATCGAAACCCTAATTTGGAAACCCTAATCTGTGACGTTTGAAGCACGTTCTAAAAAATCGAGTCATAGGCGACAATTTAAGAAATTTTTTTGGGGAATGATTAGGCTTCATGAGTGAGAATAGAATTCCGAAGGAAAGGAGTGTATAAAATAGTAAACGACTGCTTAAAATCGAAACCTTATTCCGGGACGTTTGAAGCATGTGCAAAAAAAAAAAAAAAAAAAAAAAACCGAGTAATACTTGATCATTTTAAAATTTTTGTGGGAAACGATTAGGCTTAGTAATTTAGAATAGAATGTCGAAGAAACATAGGGTATAAAACACTAAAAGAGGTCGTAAAATCGAAAACCTAATTGGGAAACCCTAATCCAGGACGTTTGAAACACGTGCTAAAAAATCGAGTAATAGTCAACATTTTAAGAAATTTTGTTTGGGAATAACTAGGCTTCATGACTTAGAATAGAATTTCGCAGAAAAGGAGTCTATAAAATAGTAAACGATTGCTTAAAATCGAAACCTTATTCCGGGTCGTTTGCAGCACGTGCAAAATAAAAAAAATAAAAAAAACCGAGTAATACTAGATGTTTTTTAAAATTTTTGTGGGAAATGTTCAGGCTTAGTAATTTAGAATAGAATGTCGAAGAAACATAGGGTATAAAACAGTAAAAGAGGGCGTAAAATCGAAAACGTAATTTGGAAACCCTAATCCGGGACGTTTGAAGCACGTTCTAAAAAATCGAGTAATAGGCGACAATTTAAGAAATTTTTCTGGGGAATGATTAGGCTTCATGACTGAGAATAGAATTTCGAAGGAAAGGAGTGTATAAAATAGTAAACGATTGGTTATAATCGAAACCTTATTCCGGGACGTTTGAAGCACGTGAAAAAAAAATAAAAAAAAAACCGAGTAATACCTGATCATTTTAAAATTTTTGTGGGAAACGATTAGGCTTAGTAATTTAGAATAGAATGTCGAAGAAACATAGGGTATAAAACACTAAAAGAGGTCGTAAAATCGAAACCCTAATTTGGAAACCCTAATCTGGGACGTTTGAAGCACGTTCTAAAAAATCGAGTCATAGGCGACAATTTAAGAAATTTTTTTGGGGAATGATTAGGCTTCATGAGTGAGAATAGAATTCCGAAGGAAAGGAGTGTATAAAATAGTAAACGACTGCTTAAAATCGAAACCTTATTCCGGGACGTTTGAAGCATGTGCAAAAAAAAAAAAAAAAAAAAAAAACCGAGTAATACTTGATCATTTTAAAATTTTTGTGGGAAACGATTAGGCTTAGTAATTTAGAATAGAATGTCGAAGAAACATAGGGTATAAAACACTAAAAGAGGTCGTAAAATCGAAAACCTAATTTGGAAACCCTAATCTAGGACGTTTGAAACACGTGCTAAAAAATCGAGTAATAGTCGACATTTTAAGAAATTTTGGTTGGGAATAATTAGGCTTTATGACTTAGAATAGAATTTCGAGGAAAAGGAGTCTATAAAATAGTAAACGATTGCTTAAAATCGAAACCTTATTCCGGGACGTTTGAAGCACGTGCAAAAAAAAAAAAAAAAAAAAAAACAGAGTAATACTTGATCATTTTAAAATTTTTGTGGGAAACGATTAGGCTTAGTAATTTAGAATAGAATGTCGAAGAAACATAGGGTATAAAACACTAAAAGAGGTCGTAAAATCGAAACCCTAATTTGGAAACCCTAATCCGGGACGTTTGAAGCACGTTCTCAAAAATCGAGTAATAGGCAACATTTTAAGGAAATTTTGGTGGGGAATGATTAGGCTTCATGACTAAGAATAGAATTTCGAAGAAAAGAAGTGTATAAAATAGTAAACGATTGCTTAAAATCGAAACCTTATTCCGGGACGTTTGAAGCACGTGCAAAATAAAAAAAATAAAAAAAACCGAGTAATACTAGATGTTTTTTAAAATTTTTGTGGGAAATGTTCAGGCTTAGTAATTTAGAATAGAATGTCGAAGAAACATAGGGTATAAAACAGTAAAAGAGGGCGTAAAATCGAAAACGTAATTTGGAAACCCTAATCCGGGACGTTTGAAGCACGTTCTAAAAAATCGAGTAATAGGCGACAATTTAAGAAATTTTTCTGGGGAATGATTAGGCTTCATGACTGAGAATAGAATTTCGAAGGAAAGGAGTGTATAAAATAGTAAACGATTGGTTATAATCGAAACCTTATTCCGGGACGTTTGAAGCACGTGAAAAAAAAATAAAAAAAAAACCGAGTAATACCTGATCATTTTAAAATTTTTGTGGGAAACGATTAGGCTTAGTAATTTAGAATAGAATGTCGAAGAAACATAGGGTATAAAACACTAAAAGAGGTCGTAAAATCGAAACCCTAATTTGGAAACCCTAATCTGGGACGTTTGAAGCACGTTCTAAAAAATCGAGTCATAGGCGACAATTTAAGAAATTTTTTTGGGGAATGATTAGGCTTCATGAGTGAGAATAGAATTCCGAAGGAAAGGAGTGTATAAAATAGTAAACGACTGCTTAAAATCGAAACCTTATTCCGGGACGTTTGAAGCATGTGCAAAAAAAAAAAAAAAAAAAAAAAAACCGAGTAATACTTGATCATTTTAAAATTTTTGTGGGAAACGATTAGGCTTAGTAATTTAGAATAGAATGTCGAAGAAACATAGGGTATAAAACACTAAAAGAGGTCGTAAAATCGAAAACCTAATTGGGAAACCCTAATCCAGGACGTTTGAAACACGTGCTAAAAAATCGAGTAATAGTCAACATTTTAAGAAATTTTGTTTGGGAATAATTAGGCTTCATGACTTAGAATAGAATTTCGAAGAAAAGGAGTGTATAAAATAGTAAACGATTGCTTAAAATCGAAACCTTATTCTGGGTCGTTTGCATCATGTGCAAAATAAAAAAAAATAAAAAAAACCGAGTAATACTAGATGTTTTTTAAAATTTTTGTTGGAAATGTTCAGGCTTAGTAATTTAGAATAGAATGTCGAAGAAACATAGTGTATAAAACCGTAAAAAAGGGCGTAAAATCGAAAACATAATTTGGAAACCCTAATCCAGGACGTTTGAAGCACGTTCTAAAAAATCGAGTAATAGGCGACAATTTAAGAAATTTTTCTGGGGAATGATTCGGCTTCATGACTGAGAATGGATTTCGAAGGAAAGGAGTGTATAAAATAGTAAACGATTGCTTAAAATCGAAACCTTATTCCGGGACGTTTGCAGCACGTGCAAAAAAAAATAAATAAAAAAAACCGAGTAATACTAGTTGTTTTTTAAAATTTTTGTGGGAAATGATCAGGCTTAGTAATTTAGAATAGAATGTCGAAGAAACATAGGGTATAAAACAGTAAAAGAGGGCGTAAAATCTTAAACATAATTTGGAAACCCTAATCCGGGACGTTTGAAACACGTGCTAAAAAATCGAGTAATAGTTGACATTTTAAGAAATTTTTGTTGGGAATAATTAGGCTTCATGATTAAGAATAGAATTTCGAAGAAAAGGAGTCTATAAAATAGTAAACGATTGCTTAAAATCGAAACCTTATTCTGGGACGTTTGAAGCACATGCTAAAAAAAAAACAAAAAAAAACCGAGTAATACTTGATGTTTTTTAAAATTTTTGTGGGAAATGATCAGGATTAGTAATTTAGAATAGAATGTCGAAGAAACATAGGGTATAAAACAGTAAAAGAGGGCGTAAAATCGAAAACCTAATTTGGAAACCCTAATCCAGGACGTTTGAAACACGTGCTAAAAAATCGAGTAATAGTCGACATTTTAAGAAATTTTGGTTGGGAATAACTAGGCTTCATGACTTAGAATAGAATTTCGCAGAAAAGGAGTCTATAAAATAGTAAACGATTGCTTAAAATCGAAACCTTATTCCGGGTCGTTTGCAGCACGTGCAAAATAAAAAAAATAAAAAAAACCGAGTAATACTAGATGTTTTTTAAAATTTTTGTGGGAAATGTTCAGGCTTAGTAATTTAGAATAGAATGTCGAAGAAACATAGGGTATAAAACAGTAAAAGAGGGCGTAAAATCGAAAACGTAATTTGGAAACCCTAATCCGGGACGTTTGAAGCACGTTCTAAAAAATCGAGTAATAGGCGACAATTTAAGAAATTTTTCTGGGGAATGATTAGGCTTCATGACTGAGAATAGAATTTCGAAGGAAAGGAGTGTATAAAATAGTAAACGATTGGTTATAATCGAAACCTTATTCCGGGACGTTTGAAGCACGTGAAAAAAAAATAAAAAAAAAACCGAGTAATACCTGATCATTTTAAAATTTTTGTGGGAAACGATTAGGCTTAGTAATTTAGAATAGAATGTCGAAGAAACATAGGGTATAAAACACTAAAAGAGGTCGTAAAATCGAAACCCTAATTTGGAAACCCTAATCTGGGACGTTTGAAGCACGTTCTAAAAAATCGAGTCATAGGCGACAATTTAAGAAATTTTTTTGGGGAATGATTAGGCTTCATGAGTGAGAATAGAATTCCGAAGGAAAGGAGTGTATAAAATAGTAAACGACTGCTTAAAATCGAAACCTTATTCCGGGACGTTTGAAGCATGTGCAAAAAAAAAAAAAAAAAAAAAAAAACCGAGTAATACTTGATCATTTTAAAATTTTTGTGGGAAACGATCAGGCTTAGTAATTTAGAATAGAATGTCGAAGAAACATAGGGTATAAAACACTAAAAGAGGGCGTAAAATCGATAACCTAATTTGGAAACCCTAATCTAGGACGTTTGAAACACGTGCTAAAAAATCGAGTAATAGTCGACATTTTAAGAAATTTTGGTTGGGAATAATTAGGCTTTATGACTTAGAATAGAATTTCGAGGAAAAGGAGTCTATAAAATAGTAAACGATTGCTTAAAATCGAAACCTTATTCCGGGACGTTTGAAGCACGTGCAAAAAAAAAAAAAAAAAAAAAAACAGAGTAATACTTGATCATTTTAAAATTTTTGTGGGAAACGATTAGGCTTAGTAATTTAGAATAGAATGTCGAAGAAACATAGGGTATAAAACACTAAAAGAGGTCGTAAAATCGAAACCCTAATTTGGAAACCCTAATCCGGGACGTTTGAAGCACGTTCTCAAAAATCGAGTAATAGGCAACATTTTAAGGAAATTTTGGTGGGGAATGATTAGGCTTCATGACTAAGAATAGAATTTCGAAGAAAAGAAGTGTATAAAATAGTAAACGATTGCTTAAAATCGAAACCTTATTCCGGGACGTTTGAAGCACGTGCAAAATAAAAAAAATAAAAAAAACCGAGTAATACTAGATGTTTTTTAAAATTTTTGTGGGAAATGTTCAGGCTTAGTAATTTAGAATAGAATGTCGAAGAAACATAGGGTATAAAACAGTAAAAGAGGGCGTAAAATCGAAAACGTAATTTGGAAACCCTAATCCGGGACGTTTGAAGCACGTTCTAAAAAATCGAGTAATAGGCGACAATTTAAGAAATTTTTCTGGGGAATGATTAGGCTTCATGACTGAGAATAGAATTTCGAAGGAAAGGAGTGTATAAAATAGTAAACGATTGGTTATAATCGAAACCTTATTCCGGGACGTTTGAAGCACGTGAAAAAAAAATAAAAAAAAAACCGAGTAATACCTGATCATTTTAAAATTTTTGTGGGAAACGATTAGGCTTAGTAATTTAGAATAGAATGTCGAAGAAACATAGGGTATAAAACACTAAAAGAGGTCGTAAAATCGAAACCCTAATTTGGAAACCCTAATCTGTGACGTTTGAAGCACGTTCTAAAAAATCGAGTCATAGGCGACAATTTAAGAAATTTTTTTGGGGAATGATTAGGCTTCATGAGTGAGAATAGAATTCCGAAGGAAAGGAGTGTATAAAATAGTAAACGACTGCTTAAAATCGAAACCTTATTCCGGGACGTTTGAAGCATGTGCAAAAAAAAAAAAAAAAAAAAAAAAAACCGAGTAATACTTGATCATTTTAAAATTTTTGTGGGAAACGATTAGGCTTAGTAATTTAGAATAGAATGTCGAAGAAACATAGGGTATAAAACACTAAAAGAGGTCGTAAAATCGAAAACCTAATTGGGAAACCCTAATCCAGGACGTTTGAAACACGTGCTAAAAAATCGAGTAATAGTCAACATTTTAAGAAATTTTGTTTGGGAATAACTAGGCTTCATGACTTAGAATAGAATTTCGCAGAAAAGGAGTCTATAAAATAGTAAACGATTGCTTAAAATCGAAACCTTATTCCGGGTCGTTTGCAGCACGTGCAAAATAAAAAAAATAAAAAAAACCGAGTAATACTAGATGTTTTTTAAAATTTTTGTGGGAAATGTTCAGGCTTAGTAATTTAGAATAGAATGTCGAAGAAACATAGGGTATAAAACAGTAAAAGAGGGCGTAAAATCGAAAACGTAATTTGGAAACCCTAATCCGGGACGTTTGAAGCACGTTCTAAAAAATCGAGTAATAGGCGACAATTTAAGAAATTTTTGTTGGGAATAATTAGGCTTCATGATTAAGAATAGAATTTCGAAGAAAAGGAGTCTATAAAATAGTAAACGATTGCTTAAAATCGAAACCTTATTCTGGGACGTTTGAAGCACATGCTAAAAAAAAAACAAAAAAAAACCGAGTAATACTTGATGTTTTTTAAAATTTTTGTGGGAAATGATCAGGATTAGTAATTTAGAATAGAATGTCGAAGAAACATAGGGTATAAAACAGTAAAAGAGGGCGTAAAATCGAAAACCTAATTTGGAAACCCTAATCCAGGACGTTTGAAACACGTGCTAAAAAATCGAGTAATAGTCGACATTTTAAGAAATTTTGGTTGGGAATAACTAGGCTTCATGACTTAGAATAGAATTTCGCAGAAAAGGAGTCTATAAAATAGTAAACGATTGCTTAAAATCGAAACCTTATTCCGGGTCGTTTGCAGCAAGTGCAAAATAAAAAAAATAAAAAAAACCGAGTAATACTAGATGTTTTTTAAAATTTTTGTGGGAAATGTTCAGGCTTAGTAATTTAGAATAGAATGTCGAAGAAACATAGGGTATAAAACAGTAAAAGAGGGCGTAAAATCGAAAACGTAATTTGGAAACCCTAATCCGGGACGTTTGAAGCACGTTCTAAAAAATCGAGTAATAGGCGACAATTTAAGAAATTTTTCTGGGGAATGATTAGGCTTCATGACTGAGAATAGAATTTCGAAGGAAAGGAGTGTATAAAATAGTAAACGATTGGTTATAATCGAAACCTTATTCCGGGACGTTTGAAGCACGTGAAAAAAAAAAAAAAAAAAAACCGAGTAATACCTGATCATTTTAAAATTTTTGTGGGAAACGATTAGGCTTAGTAATTTAGAATAGAATGTCGAAGAAACATAGGGTATAAAACACTAAAAGAGGTCGTAAAATCGAAACCCTAATTTGGAAACCCTAATCCGGGACGTTTGAAGCACGTTCTCAAAAATCGAGTAATAGGCAACATTTTAAGGAAATTTTGGTGGGGAATGATTAGGCTTTATGACTAAGAATAGAATTTCGAAGAAAAGGAGTGTATAAAATAGTAAACGATTGCTTAAAATCGAAACCTTATTCCGGGTCGTTTGCAGCACGTGCAAAATAAAAAAAATAAAAAAAACCGAGTAATACTAGATGTTTTTTAAAATTTTTGTGGGAAATGTTCAGGCTTAGTAATTTAGAATAGAATGTCGAAGAAACATAGGGTATAAAACAGTAAAAGAGGGCGTAAAATCGAAAACGTAATTTGGAAACCCTAATCCGGGACGTTTGAAGCACGTTCTAAAAAATCGAGTAATAGGCGACAATTTAAGAAATTTTTCTGGGGAATGATTAGGCTTCATGACTGAGAATAGAATTTCGAAGGAAAGGAGTGTATAAAATAGTAAACGATTGGTTATAATCGAAACCTTATTCCGGGACGTTTGAAGCACGTGAAAAAAAAATAAAAAAAAAACCGAGTAATACCTGATCATTTTAAAATTTTTGTGGGAAACGATTAGGCTTAGTAATTTAGAATAGAATGTCGAAGAAACATAGGGTATAAAACACTAAAAGAGGGCGTAAAATCGAAAACCTAATTTGGAAACCCTAATCTAGGACGTTTGAAACACGTGCTAAAAAATCGAGTAATAGTCGACATTTTAAGAAATTTTGGTTGGGAATAATTAGGCTTTATGACTTAGAATAGAATTTCGAGGAAAAGGAGTCTATAAAATAGTAAACGATTGCTTAAAATCGAAACCTTATTCCGGGACGTTTGAAGCACGTGCAAAAAAAAAAAAAAAAAAAAAACAGAGTAATACTTGATCATTTTAAAATTTTTGTGGGAAACGATTAGGCTTAGTAATTTAGAATAGAATGTCGAAGAAACATAGGGTATAAAACACTAAAAGAGGTCGTAAAATCGAAACCCTAATTTGGAAACCCTAATCCGGGACGTTTGAAGCACGTTCTCAAAAATCGAGTAATAGGCAACATTTTAAGGAAATTTTGGTGGGGAATGATTAGGCTTCATGACTAAGAATAGAATTTCGAAGAAAAGAAGTGTATAAAATAGTAAACGATTGCTTAAAATCGAAACCTTATTCCGGGACGTTTGAAGCACGTGCAAAATAAAAAAAATAAAAAAAACCGAGTAATACTAGATGTTTTTTAAAATTTTTGTGGGAAATGTTCAGGCTTAGTAATTTAGAATAGAATGTCGAAGAAACATAGGGTATAAAACAGTAAAAGAGGGCGTAAAATCGAAAACGTAATTTGGAAACCCTAATCCGGGACGTTTGAAGCACGTTCTAAAAAATCGAGTAATAGGCGACAATTTAAGAAATTTTTCTGGGGAATGATTAGGCTTCATGACTGAGAATAGAATTTCGAAGGAAAGGAGTGTATAAAATAGTAAACGATTGGTTATAATCGAAACCTTATTCCGGGACGTTTGAAGCACGTGAAAAAAAAATAAAAAAAAAACCGAGTAATACCTGATCATTTTAAAATTTTTGTGGGAAACGATTAGGCTTAGTAATTTAGAATAGAATGTCGAAGAAACATAGGGTATAAAACACTAAAAGAGGTCGTAAAATCGAAACCCTAATTTGGAAACCCTAATCTGGGACGTTTGAAGCACGTTCAAAAAAATCGAGTCATAGGCGACAATTTAAGAAATTTTTTTGGGGAATGATTAGGCTTCATGAGTGAGAATAGAATTCCGAAGGAAAGGAGTGTATAAAATAGTAAACGACTGCTTAAAATCGAAACCTTATTCCGGGACGTTTGAAGCATGTGCAAAAAAAAAAAAAAAAAAAAAAAAACCGAGTAATACTTGATCATTTTAAAATTTTTGTGGGAAACGATTAGGCTTAGTAATTTAGAATAGAATGTCGAAGAAACATAGGGTATAAAACACTAAAAGAGGTCGTAAAATCGAAAACCTAATTGGGAAACCCTAATCCAGGACGTTTGAAACACGTGCTAAAAAATCGAGTAATAGTCAACATTTTAAGAAATTTTGTTTGGGAATAATTAGGCTTCATGACTTAGAATAGAATTTCGAAGAAAAGAAGTGTATAAAATAGTAAACGATTGCTTAAAATCGAAACCTTATTCCGGGACGTTTGAAGCACGTGCAAAATAAAAAAAATAAAAAAAACCGAGTAATACTAGATGTTTTTTAAAATTTTTGTGGGAAATGTTCAGGCTTAGTAATTTAGAATAGAATGTCGAAGAAACATAGGGTATAAAACAGTAAAAGAGGGCGTAAAATCGAAAACGTAATTTGGAAACCCTAATCCGGGACGTTTGAAGCACGTTCTAAAAAATCGAGTAATAGGCGACAATTTAAGAAATTTTTCTGGGGAATGATTAGGCTTCATGACTGAGAATAGAATTTCGAAGGAAAGGAGTGTATAAAATAGTAAACGATTGGTTATAATCGAAACCTTATTCCGGGACGTTTGAAGCACGTGAAAAAAAAATAAAAAAAAAACCGAGTAATACCTGATCATTTTAAAATTTTTGTGGGAAACGATTAGGCTTAGTAATTTAGAATAGAATGTCGAAGAAACATAGGGTATAAAACACTAAAAGAGGTCGTAAAATCGAAACCCTAATTTGGAAACCCTAATCCGGGACGTTTGAAGCACGTTCTCAAAAATCGAGTAATAGGCAACATTTTAAGGAAATTTTGGTGGGGAATGATTAGGCTTTATGACTAAGAATAGAATTTCGAAGAAAAGGAGTGTATAAAATAGTAAACGATTGCTTAAAATCGAAACCTTATTCCGGGTCGTTTGCAGCACGTGCAAAATAAAAAAAATAAAAAAAACCGAGTAATACTAGATGTTTTTTAAAATTTTTGTGGGAAATGTTCAGGCTTAGTAATTTAGAATAGAATGTCGAAGAAACATAGGGTATAAAACACTAAAAGAGGTCGTAAAATCGAAACCCTAATTTGGAAACCCTAATCTGGGACGTTTGAAGCACGTTCTAAAAAATCGAGTCATAGGCGACAATTTAAGAAATTTTTTTGGGGAATGATTAGGCTTCATGAGTGAGAATAGAATTCCGAAGGAAAGGAGTGTATAAAATAGTAAACGACTGCTTAAAATCGAAACCTTATTCCGGGACGTTTGAAGCATGTGCAAAAAAAAAAAAAAAAAAAAAAACCGAGTAATACTTGATCATTTTAAAATTTTTGTGGGAAACGATTAGGCTTAGTAATTTAGAATAGAATGTCGAAGAAACATAGGGTATAAAACACTAAAAGAGGTCGTAAAATCGAAAACCTAATTTGGAAACCCTAATCTAGGACGTTTGAAACACGTGCTAAAAAATCGAGTAATAGTCGACATTTTAAGAAATTTTGGTTGGGAATAATTAGGCTTTATGACTTAGAATAGAATTTCGAGGAAAAGGAGTCTATAAAATAGTAAACGATTGCTTAAAATCGAAACCTTATTCCGGTACGTTTGAAGCACGTGCAAAAAAAAAAAAAAAAAAAAAAACAGAGTAATACTTGATCATTTTAAAATTTTTGTGGGAAACGATTAGGCTTAGTAATTTAGAATAGAATGTCGAAGAAACATAGGGTATAAAACACTAAAAGAGGTCGTAAAATCGAAACCCTAATTTGGAAACCCTAATCCGGGACGTTTGAAGCACGTTCTCAAAAATCGAGTAATAGGCAACATTTTAAGGAAATTTTGGTGGGGAATGATTAGGCTTCATGACTAAGAATAGAATTTCGAAGAAAAGAAGTGTATAAAATAGTAAACGATTGCTTAAAATCGAAACCTTATTCCGGGACGTTTGAAGCACGTGCAAAATAAAAAAAATAAAAAAAACCGAGTAATACTAGATGTTTTTTAAAATTTTTGTGGGAAATGTTCAGGCTTAGTAATTTAGAATAGAATGTCGAAGAAACATAGGGTATAAAACAGTAAAAGAGGGCGTAAAATCGAAAACGTAATTTGGAAACCCTAATCCGGGACGTTTGAAGCACGTTCTAAAAAATCGAGTAATAGGCGACAATTTAAGAAATTTTTCTGGGGAATGATTAGGCTTCATGACTGAGAATAGAATTTCGAAGGAAAGGAGTGTATAAAATAGTAAACGATTGGTTATAATCGAAACCTTATTCCGGGACGTTTGAAGCACGTGAAAAAAAAATAAAAAAAAAACCGAGTAATACCTGATCATTTTAAAATTTTTGTGGGAAACGATTAGGCTTAGTAATTTAGAATAGAATGTCGAAGAAACATAGGGTATAAAACACTAAAAGAGGTCGTAAAATCGAAACCCTAATTTGGAAACCCTAATCTGGGACGTTTGAAGCACGTTCTAAAAAATCGAGTCATAGGCGACAATTTAAGAAATTTTTTTGGGGAATGATTAGGCTTCATGAGTGAGAATAGAATTCCGAAGGAAAGGAGTGTATAAAATAGTAAACGACTGCTTAAAATCGAAACCTTATTCCGGGACGTTTGAAGCATGTGCAAAAAAAAAAAAAAAAAAAAAAAAACCGAGTAATACTTGATCATTTTAAAATTTTTGTGGGAAACGATTAGGCTTAGTAATTTAGAATAGAATGTCGAAGAAACATAGGGTATAAAACACTAAAAGAGGTCGTAAAATCGAAAACCTAATTGGGAAACCCTAATCCAGGACGTTTGAAACACGTGCTAAAAAATCGAGTAATAGTCAACATTTTAAGAAATTTTGTTTGGGAATAATTAGGCTTCATGACTTAGAATAGAATTTCGAAGAAAAGAAGTGTATAAAATAGTAAACGATTGCTTAAAATCGAAACCTTATTCCGGGACGTTTGAAGCACGTGCAAAATAAAAAAAATAAAAAAAACCGAGTAATACTAGATGTTTTTTAAAATTTTTGTGGGAAATGTTCAGGCTTAGTAATTTAGAATAGAATGTCGAAGAAACATAGGGTATAAAACAGTAAAAGAGGGCGTAAAATCGAAAACGTAATTTGGAAACCCTAATCCGGGACGTTTGAAGCACGTTCTAAAAAATCGAGTAATAGGCGACAATTTAAGAAATTTTTCTGGGGAATGATTAGGCTTCATGACTGAGAATAGAATTTCGAAGGAAAGGAGTGTATAAAATAGTAAACGATTGGTTATAATCGAAACCTTATTCCGGGACGTTTGAAGCACGTGAAAAAAAAATAAAAAAAAAACCGAGTAATACCTGATCATTTTAAAATTTTTGTGGGAAACGATTAGGCTTAGTAATTTAGAATAGAATGTCGAAGAAACATAGGGTATAAAACACTAAAAGAGGTCGTAAAATCGAAACCCTAATTTGGAAACCCTAATCTGGGACGTTTGAAGCACGTTCTAAAAAATCGAGTCATAGGCGACAATTTAAGAAATTTTTTTGGGGAATGATTAGGCTTCATGAGTGAGAATAGAATTCCGAAGGAAAGGAGTGTATAAAATAGTAAACGACTGCTTAAAATCGAAACCTTATTCCGGGACGTTTGAAGCATGTGCAAAAAAAAAAAAAAAAAAAAAAACCGAGTAATACTTGATCATTTTAAAATTTTTGTGGGAAACGATTAGGCTTAGTAATTTAGAATAGAATGTCGAAGAAACATAGGGTATAAAACACTAAAAGAGGTCGTAAAATCGAAAACCTAATTGGGAAACCCTAATCCAGGACGTTTGAAACACGTGCTAAAAAATCGAGTAATAGTCAACATTTTAAGAAATTTTGTTTGGGAATAACTAGGCTTCATGACTTAGAATAGATCGCAGAAAAGGAGTCTATAAAATAGTAAACGATTGCTTAAAATCGAAACCTTATTCCGGGTCGTTTGCAGCACGTGCAAAATAAAAAAAATAAAAAAAACCGAGTAATACTAGATGTTTTTTAAAATTTTTGTGGGAAATGTTCAGGCTTAGTAATTTAGAATAGAATGTCGAAGAAACATAGGGTATAAAACAGTAAAAGAGGGCGTAAAATCGAAAACGTAATTTGGAAACCCTAATCCGGGACGTTTGAAGCACGTTCTAAAAAATCGAGTAATAGGCGACAATTTAAGAAATTTTTCTGGGGAATGATTAGGCTTCATGACTGAGAATAGAATTTCGAAGGAAAGGAGTGTATAAAATAGTAAACGATTGGTTATAATCGAAACCTTATTCCGGGACGTTTGAAGCACGTGAAAAAAAAATAAAAAAAAAACCGAGTAATACCTGATCATTTTAAAATTTTTGTGGGAAACGATTAGGCTTAGTAATTTAGAATAGAATGTCGAAGAAACATAGGGTATAAAACACTAAAAGAGGTCGTAAAATCGAAACCCTAATTTGGAAACCCTAATCCGGGACGTTTGAAGCACGTGCTAAAAAATCGAGTAATAGGCGACATTTTAAGAAATTTTGGTGGGGAATGATTAGGCTTTATGACTAAGAATAGAATTTCGAAGAAAAGGAGTGTATAAAATAGTAAACGATTGCTTAAAATCGAAACCTTATTCCAGGACGTTTGAAGCACGTGCCAAAAAAAAAAAAAAAAAAACCGAGTAATACTAGATGTTTTTTAAAATTTTTGTGGGAAATGATCAGGCTTAGTAATTTAGAATAAAATATCGAAGAAACATAGGGTATAAAACACTAAACGAGGGCGTAAAATCGAAAACCTAATTTGGAAACCCTAATCCAGGACGTTTGAAACACGTGCTAAAAAATCGAGTAATAGTCGACATTTTAAGAAATTTTGGTTGGGAATAATTAGGCTTTATGACTTAGAATAGAATTTCGATTAAAAGGAGTCTATAAAATAGTAAACGATTGCTTAAAATCGAAACCTTATTCCGGGTCGTTTGCAGCACGTGCAAAATAAAAAGAAAATAAAAAAAACCGAGTAATACTAGATGTTTTTTAAAATTTTTGTGGGAAATGATCAGGATTAGTAATTTAGAATAGAATGTCGAAGAAACATAGGGTATAAAACAGTAAAAGAGGGCGTAAAATCGAAAACCTAATTGTGAAACCCTAATCCAGGACGTTTGAAACACGTGCTAAAAAATCGAGTAATAGTCGACATTTTAAGAAATTTTGGTTGGGAATAATTAGGCTTCATGACTTAGAATAGAATTTCGCAGACAAGGAGTCTATAAAATAGTAAACGATTGCTTAAAATCGAAACCTTATTCCGGGTCGTTTGCAGCACGTGCAAAATAAAAAAAATAAAAAAAACCGAGTAATACTAGATGTTTTTTAAAATTTTTGTTGGAAATGTTCAGGCTTAGTAATTTAGAATAGAATGTCGAAGAAACATAGTGTATAAAACCGTAAAAAAGGGCGTAAAATCGAAAACATAATTTGGAAACCCTAATCCAGGACGTTTGAAGCACGTTCTAAAAAATCGAGTAATAGGCGACAATTTAAGAAATTTTTATGGGGAATGATTCGGCTTCATGACTGAGAATGGATTTCGAAGGAAAGGAGTGTATAAAATAGTAAACGATTGCTTAAAATCGAAACCTTATTCCGGGACGTTTGCAGCACGTGCAAAAAAAAATAAATAAAAAAAACCGAGTAATACTAGTTGTTTTTTAAAATTTTTGTGGGAAATGATCAGGCTTAGTAATTTAGAATAGAATGTCGAAGAAACATAGGGTATAAAACAGTAAAAGAGGGCGTAAAATCGTAAACATAATTTGGAAACCCTAATCCGGGACGTTTGAAACACGTGCTAAAAAATCGAGTAATAGTTGACATTTTAAGAAATTTTTGTTGGGAATAATTAGGCTTCATGATTAAGAATAGAATTTCGAAGAAAAGGAGTCTATAAAATAGTAAACGATTGCTTAAAATCGAAACCTTATTCTGGGACGTTTGAAGCACATGCTAAAAAAAAAACAAAAAAAAACCGAGTAATACTTGATGTTTTTTAAAATTTTTGTGGGAAATGATCAGGATTAGTAATTTAGAATAGAATGTCGAAGAAACATAGGGTATAAAACAGTAAAAGAGGGCGTAAAATCGAAAACCTAATTTGGAAACCCTAATCCAGGACGTTTGAAACACGTGCTAAAAAATCGAGTAATAGTCGACATTTTAAGAAATTTTGGTTGGGAATAACTAGGCTTCATGACTTAGAATAGAATTTCGCAGAAAAGGAGTCTATAAAATAGTAAACGATTGCTTAAAATCGAAACCTTATTCCGGGTCGTTTGCAGCAAGTGCAAAATAAAAAAAATAAAAAAAACCGAGTAATACTAGATGTTTTTTAAAATTTTTGTGGGAAATGTTCAGGCTTAGTAATTTAGAATAGAATGTCGAAGAAACATAGGGTATAAAACAGTAAAAGAGGGCGTAAAATCGAAAACGTAATTTGGAAACCCTAATCCGGGACGTTTGAAGCACGTTCTAAAAAATCGAGTAATAGGCGACAATTTAAGAAATTTTTCTGGGGAATGATTAGGCTTCATGACTGAGAATAGAATTTCGAAGGAAAGGAGTGTATAAAATAGTAAACGATTGGTTATAATCGAAACCTTATTCCGGGACGTTTGAAGCACGTGAAAAAAAAATAAAAAAAAAACCGAGTAATACCTGATCATTTTAAAATTTTTGTGGGAAACGATTAGGCTTAGTAATTTAGAATAGAATGTCGAAGAAACATAGGGTATAAAACACTAAAAGAGGTCGTAAAATCGAAACCCTAATTTGGAAACCCTAATCCGGGACGTTTGAAGCACGTTCTCAAAAATCGAGTAATAGGCAACATTTTAAGGAAATTTTGGTGGGGAATGATTAGGCTTTATGACTAAGAATAGAATTTCGAAGAAAAGGAGTGTATAAAATAGTAAACGATTGCTTAAAATCGAAACCTTATTCCGGGTCGTTTGCAGCACGTGCAAAATAAAAAAAATAAAAAAAACCGAGTAATACTAGATGTTTTTTAAAATTTTTGTGGGAAATGTTCAGGCTTAGTAATTTAGAATAGAATGTCGAAGAAACATAGGGTATAAAACAGTAAAAGAGGGCGTAAAATCGAAAACGTAATTTGGAAACCCTAATCCGGGACGTTTGAAGCACGTTCTAAAAAATCGAGTAATAGGCGACAATTTAAGAAATTTTTCTGGGGAATGATTAGGCTTCATGACTGAGAATAGAATTTCGAAGGAAAGGAGTGTATAAAATAGTAAACGATTGGTTATAATCGAAACCTTATTCCGGGACGTTTGAAGCACGTGAAAAAAAAATAAAAAAAAAACCGAGTAATACCTGATCATTTTAAAATTTTTGTGGGAAACGATTAGGCTTAGTAATTTAGAATAGAATGTCGAAGAAACATAGGGTATAAAACACTAAAAGAGGTCGGAAAATCGAAACCCTAATTTGGAAACCCTAATCTGGGACGTTTGAAGCACGTTCTAAAAAATCGAGTCATAGGCGACAATTTAAGAAATTTTTTTGGGGAATGATTAGGCTTCATGAGTGAGAATAGAATTCCGAAGGAAAGGAGTGTATAAAATAGTAAATGACTGCTTAAAATCGAAACCTTATTCCGGGACGTTTGAAGCATGTGCAAAAAAAAAAAAAAAAAAAAAAAACCGAGTAATACTTGATCATTTTAAAATTTTTGTGGGAAACGATTAGGCTTAGTAATTTAGAATAGAATGTCGAAGAAACATAGGGTATAAAACACTAAAAGAGGTCGTAAAATCGAAAACCTAATTGGGAAACCCTAATCCAGGACGTTTGAAACACGTGCTAAAAAATCGAGTAATAGTCAACATTTTAAGAAATTTTGTTTGGGAATAACTAGGCTTCATGACTTAGAATAGAATTTCGCAGAAAAGGAGTCTATAAAATAGTAAACGATTGCTTAAAATCGAAACCTTATTCCGGGTCGTTTGCAGCACGTGCAAAATAAAAAAAATAAAAAAAACCGAGTAATACTAGATGTTTTTTAAAATTTTTGTGGGAAATGTTCAGGCTTAGTAATTTAGAATAGAATGTCGAAGAAACATAGGGTATAAAACAGTAAAAGAGGGCGTAAAATCGAAAACATAATTTGGAAACCCTAATCCGGGACGTTTAAAGCCCGTTCTAAAAAATCAAGTCATAGGCGACAATTTAAGAAATTTTTCTGGGGAATGATTAGGCTTCATGAGTGAGAATAGAATTTCGAAGGAAAGGAGTGTATAAAATAGTAAACGATTGCTTAAAATCGAAACCTTATTCCGGGACGTTTGAAGCATGTGCAAAAAAAAAAAAAAAAAAAAAAAACCGAGTAATACTTGATCATTTTAAAATTTTTGTGGGAAACGATTAGGCTTAGTAATTTAGAATAGAATGTCGAAGAAACATAGGGTATAAAACACTAAAAGAGGTCGTAAAATCGAAAACCTAATTGGGAAACCCTAATCCAGGACGTTTGAAACACGTGCTAAAAAATCGAGTAATAGTCGACATTTTAAGAAATTTTGGTTGGGAATAATTAGGCTTCATGACTTAGAATAGAATTTCGAAGAAAAGGAGTGTATAAAATAGTAAACAATTGCTTAAAATCGAAACCTTATCCCGGGTCGTTTGCAGCATGTGCAAAATAAAAAAAACCGAGTAATACTAGATGTTTTTTAAAATTTTTGTGTGAAATGTTCAGGCTTAGTAATTTAGAATAGAATGTCGAAGAAACATAGGGTATAAAACAGTAAAAAAGGGCGTAAAATCGAAAATATAATTTGGAAACCCTAATCCAGGACGTTTGAAGCACGTTCTAAAAAATCGAGTAATAGGCGACAATTTAAGAAATTTTTCTGGGGAATGATTAGGCTTCATGACTGAGAATAGAATTTCGAAGGAAAGGAGTGTATAAAATAGTAAACGGTTGCTTAAAATCGAAACCTTATTCCGGGACGTTTGAAGCACGTGCAAAAAAAAAATAAATAAAAAAAACCGAGTAATACTAGTTGTTTTTTAAAATTTTTGTGGGAAATGATCAGGCTTAGTAATTTAGAATAGAATGTCGAAGAAACATAGGGTATAAAACAGTAAAAGAGGGCGTAAAATCGTAAACATAATTTGGAAACCCTAATCCGGGACGTTTGAAGCACGTTCTAAAAAATCGAGTCATAGGCGACAATTTAAGAAATTTTTTTGGGGAATGATTAGGCTTCATGAGTGAGAATAGAATTTCGAAGGAAAGGAGTGTATAAAATAGTAAACGACTGCTTAAAATCGAAACCTTATTCCGGGACGTTTGCAGCACGTGCAAAAAAATAAATAAATAAAAAAAACCGAGTAATACTAGTTGTTTTTTAAAATTTTTGTGGGAAATGATCAGGCTTAGTAATTTAGAATAGAATGTCGAAGAAACATAGGGTATAAAACAGTAAAAGAGGGCGTAAAATCGAAAACATAATTTGGAAACCCTAATCCGGGACGTTTAAAGCCCGTTCTAAAAAATCAAGTCATAGGCGACAATTTAAGAAATTTTTCTGGGGAATGATTAGGCTTCATGAGTGAGAATAGAATTTCGAAGGAAAGGAGTGTATAAAATAGTAAACGATTGCTTAAAATCGAAACCTTATTCCGGGACGTTTGAAGCATGTGCAAAAAAAAAAAAAAAAAAAAAAAACCGAGTAATACTTGATCATTTTAAAATTTTTGTGGGAAACGATTAGGCTTAGTAATTTAGAATAGAATGTCGAAGAAACATAGGGTATAAAACACTAAAAGAGGTCGTAAAATCGAAAACCTAATTGGGAAACCCTAATCCAGGACGTTTGAAACACGTGCTAAAAAATCGAGTAATAGTCGACATTTTAAGAAATTTTGGTTGGGAATAATTAGGCTTCATGACTTAGAATAGAATTTCGAAGAAAAGGAGTGTATAAAATAGTAAACGATTGCTTAAAATCGAAACCTTATCCCGGGTCGTTTGCAGCATGTGCAAAATAAAAAAAACCGAGTAATACTAGATGTTTTTTAAAATTTTTGTGTGAAATGTTCAGGCTTAGTAATTTAGAATAGAATGTCGAAGAAACATAGGGTATAAAACAGTAAAAAAGGGCGTAAAATCGAAAATATAATTTGGAAACCCTAATCCAGGACGTTTGAAGCACGTTCTAAAAAATCGAGTAATAGGCGACAATTTAAGAAATTTTTCTGGGGAATGATTAGGCTTCATGACTGAGAATAGAATTTCGAAGGAAAGGAGTGTATAAAATAGTAAACGGTTGCTTAAAATCGAAACCTTATTCCGGGACGTTTGAAGCACGTGCAAAAAAAAAATAAATAAAAAAAACCGAGTAATACTAGTTGTTTTTTAAAATTTTTGTGGGAAATGATCAGGCTTAGTAATTTAGAATAGAATGTCGAAGAAACATAGGGTATAAAACAGTAAAAGAGGGCGTAAAATCGTAAACATAATTTGGAAACCCTAATCCGGGACGTTTGAAGCACGTTCTAAAAAATCGAGTCATAGGCGACAATTTAAGAAATTTTTTTGGGGAATGATTAGGCTTCATGAGTGAGAATAGAATTTCGAAGGAAAGGAGTGTATAAAATAGTAAACGACTGCTTAAAATCGAAACCTTATTCCGGGACGTTTGCAGCACGTGCAAAAAAATAAATAAATAAAAAAAACCGAGTAATACTAGTTGTTTTTTAAAATTTTTGTGGGAAATGATCAGGCTTAGTAATTTAGAATAGAATGTCGAAGAAACATAGGGTATAAAACAGTAAAAGAGGGCGTAAAATCGAAAACATAATTTGGAAACCCTAATCCGGGACGTTTAAAGCCCGTTCTAAAAAATCAAGTCATAGGCGACAATTTAAGAAATTTTTCTGGGGAATGATTAGGCTTCATGAGTGAGAATAGAATTTCGAAGGAAAGGAGTGTATAAAATAGTAAACGATTGCTTAAAATCGAAACCTTATTTCGGGACGTTTGAAGCATGTGCAAAAAAAAAAAAAAAAAAAAAAAACCGAGTAATACTTGATCATTTTAAAATTTTTGTGGGAAACGATTAGGCTTAGTAATTTAGAATAGAATGTCGAAGAAACATAGGGTATAAAACACTAAAAGAGGTCGTAAAATCGAAAACCTAATTGGGAAACCCTAATCCAGGACGTTTGAAACACGTGCTAAAAAATCGAGTAATAGTCGACATTTTAAGAAATTTTGGTTGGGAATAATTAGGCTTCATGACTTAGAATAGAATTTCGAAGAAAAGGAGTGTATAAAATAGTAAACGATTGCTTAAAATCGAAACATTATCCCGGGTCGTTTGCAGCATGTGCAAAATAAAAAAAACCGAGTAATACTAGATGTTTTTTAAAATTTTTGTGTGAAATGTTCAGGCTTAGTAATTTAGAATAGAATGTCGAAGAAACATAGGGTATAAAACAGTAAAAAAGGGCGTAAAATCGAAAATATAATTTGGAAACCCTAATCCAGGACGTTTGAAGCACGTTCTAAAAAATCGAGTAATAGGCGACAATTTAAGAAATTTTTCTGGGGAATGATTAGGCTTCATGACTGAGAATAGAATTTCGAAGGAAAGGAGTGTATAAAATAGTAAACGGTTGCTTAAAATCGAAACCTTATTCCGGGACGTTTGAAGCACGTGCAAAAAAAAAATAAATAAAAAAAACCGAGTAATACTAGTTGTTTTTTAAAATTTTTGTGGGAAATGATCAGGCTTAGTAATTTAGAATAGAATGTCGAAGAAACATAGGGTATAAAACAGTAAAAGAGGGCGTAAAATCGTAAACATAATTTGGAAACCCTAATCCGGGACGTTTGAAGCACGTTCTAAAAAATCGAGTCATAGGCGACAATTTAAGAAATTTTTTTGGGGAATGATTAGGCTTCATGAGTGAGAATAGAATTTCGAAGGAAAGGAGTGTATAAAATAGTAAACGACTGCTTAAAATCGAAACCTTATTCCGGGACGTTTGCAGCACGTGCAAAAAAATAAATAAAAAAAAAAAACCGAGTAATACTAGTTGTTTTTTAAAATTTTTGTGGGAAATGATCAGGCTTAGTAATTTAGAATAGAATGTCGAAGAAACATAGGGTATAAAACAGTAAAAGAGGGCGTAAAATCGAAAACATAATTTGGAAACCCTAATCCGGGACTTTTAAAGCCCGTTCTAAAAAATCAAGTCATAGGCGACAATTTAAGAAATTTTTCTGGGGAATGATTAGGCTTCATGAGTGAGAATAGAATTTCGAAGGAAAGGAGTGTATAAAATAGTAAACGATTGCTTAAAATCGAAACCTTATTCCGGGACGTTTGAAGCATGTGCAAAAAAAAAAAAAAAAAAAAAAACCGAGTAATACTTGATCATTTTAAAATTTTTGTGGGAAACGATTAGGCTTAGTAATTTAGAATAGTATGTCGAAGAAACATAGGGTATAAAACACTAAAAGAGGTCGTAAAATCGAAAACCTAATTGGGAAACCCTAATCCAGGACGTTTGAAACACGTGCTAAAAAATCGAGTAATAGTCGACATTTTAAGAAATTTTGGTTGGGAATAATTAGGCTTCATGACTTAGAATAGAATTTCGAAG
Organism: Cucurbita pepo subsp. pepo; assembly: GCF_057944985.1. NCBI lineage: Eukaryota > Viridiplantae > Streptophyta > Magnoliopsida > Cucurbitales > Cucurbitaceae > Cucurbita > Cucurbita pepo. The sequence continues at coordinate 5,177,555 of NC_141814.1, read as the reverse complement.
AAAAGGAGTGTATAAAATAGTAAACGATTGCTTAAAATCGAAACCTTATCCCGGGTCGTTTGCAGCATGTGCAAAATAAAAAAAACCGAGTAATACTAGATGTTTTTTAAAATTTTTGTGTGAAATGTTCAGACTTAGTAATTTAGAATAGAATGTCGAAGAAACATAGGGTATAAAACAGTAAAAAAGGGCGTAAAATCGAAAATATAATTTGGAAACCCTAATCCAGAACGTTTGAAGCACGTTCTAAAAAATCGAGTAATAGGCGACAATTTAAGAAATTTTTCTGGGGAATGATTAGGCTTCATGACTGAGAATAGAATTTCGAAGGAAAGGAGTGTATAAAATAGTAAACGATTGCTTAAAATCGAAACCTTATTCCGGGACGTTTGAAGCACGTGCAAAAAAAAAATAAATAAAAAAAACCGAGTAATACTAGTTGTTTTTTAAAATTTTTGTGGGAAATGATCAGGCTTAGTAATTTAGAATAGAATGTTGAAGAAACATAGGGTATAAAACAATAAAAGAGGGCGTAAAATCGAAAACATAATTCGGAAACCCTAATCCGGGACGTTTGAAGCACGTTCAAAAAAATCGAGTAATAGGCGACAATTTAAGAAATTTTTTTGGGGAATGATTAGGCTTCATGAGTGAGAATAGAATTTCGAAGGAAAGGAGTGTATAAAATAGTAAACGATTGCTTAAAATCGAAACCTTATTCCGGGACGTTTGAAACATGTGCAAAAAAAAAAAAAAAAAAAAAAACCGAGTAATACTTGAAAATTTTAAAATTTTTGTGGGAAACGATTAGGCTTAGTAATTTAGAATAGAATGTCGAAGAAACATAGTGTATAAAACAGTAAAAAAGGGCGTAAAATCGAAAACATAATTTGGAAACCCTAATCCGGGACGTTTGAAGCACGTTCTAAAAAATCGAGTAATAGGCGACAATTTAAGAAATTTTTCTGGGGAATGATTAGGCTTCATGACTGAGAATGGATTTCGAAGGAAAGGAGTGTATAAAATAGTAAACGATTGCTTAAAATCGAAACCTTATTCCGGGACGTTTGCAGCACGTGCAAAAAAAATAAAAAAATAAAAGAACCGAGTAATACTAGTTGTTTTTTAAAATTTTTGTGGGAAATGATCAGGCTTAGTAATTTAGAATAGAATGTCGAAGAAACATAGGGTATAAAACAATAAAAGAGGGCGTAAAATCGAAAACATAATTTGGAAACCCTAATCCGGGACGTTTGAAGCACGTTCAAAAAAATCGAGTAATAGGCGACAATTTAAGAAATTTTTTTGGGGAATGATTAGGCTTCATGAGTGAGAATAGAATTTCGAAGGAAAGGAGTGTATAAAATAGTAAACGATTGCTTAAAATCGAAACCTTATTCCGGGACGTTTGAAGCATGTGCAAAAAAAAAAAAAAAAAAAAAACCGAGTAATACTTGAAAATTTTAAAATTTTTGTGGGAAACGATTAGGCTTAGTAATTTAGAATAGAATGTCGAAGAAACATAGGGTATAAAACACTAAAAGAGGTCGTAAAATCGAAAACCTAATTGGGAAACCCTAATCCAGGACGTTTGAAACACGTGCTAAAAAATCGAGTAATAGTCGACATTTTAAGAAATTTTGGTTGGGAATAATTAGGCTTCATGACATAGAATAGAATTTCGAAGAAAAGGAGTGTATAAAATAGTAAACGATTGCTTAAAATCGAAACCTTATTCCGGGACGTTTGAAGCAGGCTTAGTAATTTAGAATAGAATGTCGAAGAAACATAGGGTATAAAACACTAAAAGAGGGCGTAAAATCGAAAACCTAATTGGGAAACCCTAATCCGGGACGTTTGAAACACGTGCTAAAAAATCGAGTAATAGTCGACATTTTAAGAAATTTTGGTTGGGAATAATTAGGCTTCATGACATAGAATAGAATTTCGAAGAAAAGGAGTGTATAAAATAGTAAACGATTGCTTAAAATCGAAACCTTATTCCGGGACGTTTGAAGCACGTGAAAAAAAAAAAAAAAAAAAAAAAAAAACGAGTAATACTAGATGTTTTTCAAAATTTTTGTGGGAAACGTTTAGGCTTAGTAATTTTAATATAGAATGTCGAAGAAACATAGGGTATAAAACAGTAAAAGAGGGCGTAAAATCGAAAACCTAATTTGGGAACCCTAATCCTGGACGTTTGAAGCACGTGCTTAAAAATCGAGTAATAGTCGACATTTTAAGAAATTTTGGTCGGGAATGATTAGGCTTCATGACTTAGAATAGAATTTCGAAGAAAAGGAGTGTATAAAATAGTAAACGATTGCTTAAAATCGAAACCTTATTTTGGGACGTTTGAAGCACGTGCAAAAAGAAAAAAAAAAACAAAAACCAAGTAATACTAGATGTTTTTTTAAATTTTTGTTGGAAATGATCAGGCTTAGTAATTTAGAATAGAATGTCGAAGAAACTTCGGGTATAAGACAGTAAAAGAGGGCGTAAAATCGAAAACCAAATTTGCAAACCCTAATCAAGGACGTTTGAAACACGTGCTAAAAAATCGAATAATAGTCGACATTTTAATAAATTTTGGTTGGGAATAATTAGGCTTCATGACTTAGAATAGAATTTCGAAGAAAAGGAGTGTATAAAATAGTAAACGATTGCTTAAAATCGAAACCTTATTCCGGGACGTTTGAAGCACGTGCAAAAAAAAAAAAAAAAAACAAAACAAAAACCAAGTAATACTAGATGTTTTTTTAAATTTTTGTGGGAAATGATCAGGCTTAGTAATTTAGAATAGAATTTCCAAGAAACATAGGGTATAAAACAGTAAAAGAGGGCGTAAAATCGAAAACCAAATTTTGAAACCCTAATCCGGGACGTTTGAAACATGTTCTAAAAAATCGAGTAATAGTCGACATTTTAAGAAATATTTGTTCGGAATAATTAGGCTTCAAGACTTAGAATAGAATTTCGAAGAAAAGGAGTGTATAAAATAGTAAACGATTGCTTAAAATCGAAACCATATTCCGGGTTGTTTGAAGCACGTGCAAAAATAAAAAATAAAAAAAAAAACAAAAACCAAGTAATACTAGATGTTTTTTTAAATTTTTGTTGGAAATGATCAGGCTTAGTAATTTAGAATAGAATGTCGAAGAAACATAGGGTATAAAACAGTAAAAGAGGGCGTAAAATCAAAAACCTAATTTGGAAACCCTAATCCGGGACGTTTGAAGCACGTGCTAAAAAATCGAGTAATAGGCGACATTTTAAGAAATTTTGGTTGGGAATAATTAGGCTTCATGACTTAGAATATAATTTCGAAGAAAAGGAATGTATAATATAGTAAACGATTGCTTAAAATCGAAACTTTATTCCGAGACGTCTGAAGCACGTGCAAAAAAACAAAAAAAAAAAAAAAATCGAGTAATACTTGAAGTTTTTAAAATTTTTGTGGGAAATGATTAGGCTTAGTAATTTAGAAAAGAATGTAGAAGAAACATAGGGTATAAAACAGTAAAAGAGGGCGTAAAATCGAAAACCTAATTTGGAAACTCTAATCCGGGACGTTTGAAGCACGTGCTAAAAAATTGAGTAATAGTCGACATTTTCAGAAATTTTGGTTGGCAATGATTAGGCTTCATTTCTTAGAATAGAATTTCGAAGAAAAGGAGTGTATAAAATAGTAAACGTTGCTAAAAATCGAAACCTTATTCCGGGACGTTTGGAGCACGTGCAAAAAAAAAAAAAAAAAAAAAACCGAGTAATACTTGATGTTTTTTTAAATTTTTGTGGGAAATGATCAGGCATAGTAATTTAGAATAGAATGTCGAATAAACATAGGGTATAAAACAGTAAAAGTGGGCGTAAAATAGAAAACCTAATTTGGAAACCCTAATCCAGGACGTTTGAAACACGTGCTAAAACATCGAGTAATAGTCGACATTTTAAGAAATTTTTGTTGGGAATAATTAGGCTTCATGACTTAGAATAGAATTTCGAAGAAAAGGAGTCTATAAAATAGTAAACGATTGCTAAAAATCGAAACCTTATTCCGGGACGTTTGAAGCACGTGCAAAAAAAAAACAAAAAAAAAAAAACCGAGTAGTACTTGATGTTTTTTAAAATTTTTGTGGGAAATGATCAGGCTTAGTAATTTAGAATAGAATGTCGAAGAAACATAGGGTATAAAACAGTAAAAGAGGGCGTAAAATCGAAAACCTAATTTTGAAACCTTATCCAGGACGTTTGAAACACGTGCTAAAAAATCGAGTAATAGTCGACATTTTAAGAAATTTTGGTTGGGAATAATTAGGCTTCATGACTTAGAATAGAATTTCGAAGAAAAGGAGTGTATAAAATAGTAAACGATTGCTTAAAATCGAAACCTTATTCCGGGACGTTTGAAGCACGTGCAAAAAAAAAACAAAAAAAAAAAAACCGAGTAGTACTTGATGTTTTTTAAAATTTTTGTGGGAAATGATCAGGCTTAGTAATTTAGAATAGAATGTCGAAGAAACATAGGGTATAAACCAGTAAAAGAAGGCGTAAAATTGAAAACCTAATTTTGAAACCCTAATCCGGGACGTTTGATACACGTGCTAAAAAATCGAGTAATAGTTGACATTTTAAGAAATTTTTGTTGGGAAAAATTAGGCTTCATGACTTAGAATAGAATTTCGAAGAAAAGGACTGTATAAAATAGTAAACGATTGCTTAAAATCGAAACCTTATTCCGGGACGTTTGAAGCACGTGGAAAAAAAAAAAAAAACAAAACCGAGTAGTACTAGATGTTTTTTAAAATTTTTGTGGGAAATGATCAGGCTTAGTAACTTAGAATAGAATTTCGAAGAAACATAGGGTATGAAACAGTAAAAGAGGGCGTAAAATCGAAAACCTAATTTGGAAACCCTAATCCAGGACTTTTGAAACACGTGCTAAAATATCGAGTAATAGTCGACATTTTAATAAATTTTGGTTGGGAATAATTAGGCTTCATGACTTAGAATATAATTTCAAAGAAAAGGAGTGTATAAAATAGTAAACGATTGCTTAAAATCGAAACCTTATTCCGGGACGTTTGAAGCATGTGCAAAATAAAAAAAAATAAAAAAAACCGAGTAATACTAGATGTTTTTTAAAATTTTTGTGTGAAATGTTCAGGCTTAGTAATTTAGAATAGAATGTCGAAGAAACATAGGGTATAAAACAGTAAAAAAGGGCGTAAAATCGAAAATATAATTTGGAAACCCTAATCCAGGACGTTTGAAGCACGTTCTAAAAAATCGAGTAATAGGCGACAATTTAAGAAATTTTTCTGGGGAATGATTAGGCTTCATGACTGAGAATAGAATTTCGAAGGAAAGGAGTGTATAAAATAGTAAACGATTGCTTAAAATCGAAACCTTATTCCGGGACGTTTGCAGCACGTGCAAAAAAAAAATAAATAAAAAAAACCGAGTAATACTAGTTGTTTTTTAAAATTTTTGTGGGAAATGATCAGGCTTAGTAATTTAGAATAGAATGTCGAAGAAACATAGGGTATAAAACAATAAAAGAGGGCGTAAAATCGAAAACATAATTTGGAAACCCTAATCCGGGACGTTTGAAGCACGTTAAAAAAAATCGGGTAATAGGCGACAATTTAAGAAATTTTTTTGGGGAATGATTAGGCTTCATGAGTGAGAATAGAATTTCGAAGGAAAGGAGTGTATAAAATAGTAAACGATTGCTTAAAATCGAAACCTTATTCCGGGACGTTTGAAGCATGTGCAAAAAAAAAAAAAAAAAAAAAAAACCGAGTAATACTTGAAAATTTTAAAATTTTTGTGGGAAACGATTAGGCTTAGTAATTTAGAATAGAATGTCGAAGAAACATAGTGTATAAAACAGTAAAAAAGGGCGTAAAATCGAAAACATAATTTGGAAACCCTAATCCGGGACGTTTGAAGCACGTTCTAAAAAATCGAGTAATAGGCGACAATTTAAGAAATTTTTCTGGGGAATGATTAGGCTTCATGACTGAGAATGGATTTCGAAGGAAAGGAGTGTATAAAATAGTAAACGATTGCTTAAAATCGAAACCTTATTCCGGGACGTTTGCAGCACGTGCAAAAAAAATAAAAAAATAAAAGAACCGAGTAATACTAGTTGTTTTTTAAAATTTTTGTGGGAAATGATCAGGCTTAGTAATTTAGAATAGAATGTCGAAGAAACATAGGGTATAAAACAATAAAAGAGGGCGTAAAATCGAAAACATAATTTGGAAACCCTAATCCGGGACGTTTGAAGCACGTTCAAAAAAATCGAGTAATAGGCGACAATTTAAGAAATTTTTTTGGGGAATGATTAGGCTTCATGAGTGAGAATAGAATTTCGAAGGAAAGGAGTGTATAAAATAGTAAACGATTGCTTAAAATCGAAACCTTATTCCGGGACGTTTGAAGCATGTGCAAAAAAAAAAAAAAAAAAAAAAAAACCGAGTAATACTTGAAAATTTTAAAATTTTTGTGGGAAACGATTAGGCTTAGTAATTTAGAATAGAATGTCGAAGAAACATAGTGTATAAAACAGTAAAAAAGGGCGTAAAATCGAAAACATAATTTGGAAACCCTAATCCGGGACGTTTGAAGCACGTTCTAAAAAATCGAGTAATAGGCGACAATTTAAGAAATTTTTCTGGGGAATGATTAGGCTTCATGACTGAGAATGGATTTCGAAGGAAAGGAGTGTATAAAATAGTAAACGATTGCTTAAAATCGAAACCTTATTCCGGGACGTTTGCAGCACGTGCAAAAAAAATAAAAAAATAAAAGAACCGAGTAATACTAGTTGTTTTTTAAAATTTTTGTGGGAAATGATCAGGCTTAGTAATTTAGAATAGAATGTCGAAGAAACATAGGGTATAAAACAATAAAAGAGGGCGTAAAATCGAAAACATAATTTGGAAACCCTAATCCGGGACGTTTGAAGCACGTTCAAAAAAATCGAGTAATAGGCGACAATTTAAGAAATTTTTTTGGGGAATGATTAGGCTTCATGAGTGAGAATAGAATTTCGAAGGAAAGGAGTGTATAAAATAGTAAACGATTGCTTAAAATCGAAACCTTATTCCGGGACGTTTGAAGCATGTGCAAAAAAAAAAAAAAAAAAAAAACCGAGTAATACTTGAAAATTTTAAAATTTTTGTGGGAAACGATTAGGCTTAGTAATTTAGAATAGAATGTCGAAGAAACATAGTGTATAAAACAGTAAAAAAGGGCGTAAAATCGAAAACATAATTTGGAAACCCTAATCCGGGACGTTTGAAGCACGTTCTAAAAAATCGAGTAATAGGCGACAATTTAAGAAATTTTTCTGGGGAATGATTAGGCTTCATGAGTGAGAATGGATTTCGAAGGAAAGGAGTGTATAAAATAGTAAACGATTGCTTAAAATCGAAACCTTATTCCGGGACGTTTGAAGCATGTGCAAAAAAAAAAAAAAAAAAAAAAAACCGAGTAATACTTAAAAATTTTAAAATTTTTGTGGGAAACGATTAGGCTTAGTAATTTAGAATAGAATGTCGAAGAAACATAGGGTATAAAACACTAAAAGAGGTCGTAAAATCGAAAACCTAATTGGGAAACCCTAATCCAGGACGTTTGAAACACGTGCTAAAAAATCGAGTAATAGTCGACATTTTAAGAAATTTTGGTTGGGAATAATTAGGCTTCATGACATAGAATAGAATTTCGAAGAAAAGGAGTGTATAAAATAGTAAACGATTGCTTAAAATCGAAACCTTATTCCGGGACGTTTGAAGCACGTGAAAAAAAAAAAAAAAAAAAAAAAAAAACGAGTAATACTAGAAGTTTTTCATAATTTTTGTGGGAAACGTTTAGGCTTAGTAATTTTAATATAGAATGTCGAAGAAACATAGGGTATAAAACAGTAAAAGAGGGCGTAAAATCGAAAACATAATTTGGAAACCCTAATCCGGGACGTTTGAAGCACGTTCTAAAAAATCGAGTCATAGGCGACAATTTAAGAAATTTTTTTGGGGAATGATTAGGCTTCATGACTAAGAATAGAATTTCAAAGAAAATGAGTGTATAAAATAGTAAACGATTGCTTAAAATCGAAACCTTATTCCGGGACGTTTGGAGCACGTGCAAAAAAAAAAAAAAAAAAAACCGAGTAGTACTTGATGTTTTTTTAAATTTTTGTGGGAAATGATCAGGCATAGTAATTTAGAATAGAATGTCGAATAAACATAGGGTATAAAACAGTAAAAGTGGGCGTAAAATAGAAAACCTAATTTGGAAACCCTAATCCAGGACGTTTGAAACATGTGCTAAAACATCGAGTAATAGTAGACATTTTAAGAAATTTTTGTTGTGAATAATTAGGCTTCATGACTTAGAATAGAATTTCGAAGAAAAGGAGTCTATAAAATAGTAAACGATTGCTAAAAATCGAAACCTTATTCTGACACGTTTGAAGCACGTGGAAAAAAAAAAAAAAACCGAGTAGTACTAGATGTTTTTTAAAATTTTTGTGGGAAATGATCAGGCTTAGTAATTTAGAATAGAATGTCGAAGAAACATAGGGTATAAACCAGTAAAAGAAGGCGTAAAATCGAAAACCTAATTTTGAAACCCTAATCCGGGACGTTTGATACACGTGCTAAAAAATCGAGTAATAGTCGACATTTTAAGAAATTTTTGTTGGGAATAATTAGGCTTCATGACTTAGAATAGAATTTCGAAGAAAAGGACTGTATAAAATAGTAAACGATTGCTTAAAATCGAAACCTTATTCCGGGACGTTTGAAGCACGTGGAAAAAAAAAAAAAACAAAACCGAGTAGTACTAGATGTTTTTTAAAATTTTTGTGGGAAATGATCAGGCTTAGTAACTTAGAATAGAATTTCGAAGAAACATAGGGTATGAAACAGTAAAAGAGGGCGTAAAATCGAAAACCTAATTTGGAAACCCTAATCCAGGACTTTTGAAACACGTGCTAAAATATCGAGTAATAGTCAACATTTTAATAAATTTTGGTTGGGAATAATTAGGCTTCATGACTTAGAATATAATTTCAAAGAAAAGGAGTGTATAAAATAGTAAACGATTGCTTAAAATCGAAACCTTATTCCGGGACGTTTGAAGCACGTGCAAAAAATAAATAAATAAATAAAAACCGAGTAATACTAGATGTTTTTTTAAATTATTATTGGAAATGATCATGCTTAGTAATTTAGAATAGAATGTCGAAGAAACATAGGGTATAAAACAATAAAAGAGGGCGTAAAATCGAAAACATAATTTGGAAACCCTAATCCGGGACGTTTGAAGCACGTTCTTAAAAAATCGAGTAATAGGTGACAATTTAAGAAATTTTTCTGGGGAATGATTAGGCTTCATGACTGAGAACAGAATTTCGAAGGAAAGGAGTGTATAAAATAGTAAATGATTGCTTAAAATCGAAACCTAATTCCGGTTCGTTTGAAGCACGTGCAAAAAAAAAAAAAAAAAAAAAAAAAAAAAAAAAAAAAAAAAAAAAAAAAAACATGAGTAAAACTAGATGTTTTTTAAAATTTTTGTGGGAAATGATCAGACTTAGTAATTTAGAATAGAATGTCGATGAAACATAGGGTATAAAACATAAAAAGAGGGCATAAAATTAAAAAACCTAATTTGGAAATTCTAATCTGGGACGTTTGAAGCACATGCTAAAAATCGAGTAATAGGCGACATTTTAAGAAATTTTGGTTGGGAATGATTAGTCTTCATGACTTAGAATAGAATTTCGAAGAAAAGGAGTGTATAAAATAGTAAACGATTGCTTAAAATCGAAACCTTATTCCGGGACGTTTGAAGCACGTGCAAAAAAAAAAAAAAAAAAAAAACCGAGTAATACTAGATGTTTTTTAAAATTTTTGTGGGAAATGATCAGGCTTAGTAATTTAGAATAGAATTTCGAAGAAACGTAGGGTATGAAACAGTAAAAGAGGGCGTAAAATCGAAAACCTAATTTGGAAACCCTAATCCAGGACGTTTGAAACATGTGCTAAAAAATCGAGTAATAGTCGACATTTTAATAAATTTTGGTTGGGAATAATTAGGCTTCATGACTTAGAATAGAATTTCGAAGAAATGGAGTGTATAAAATAGTAAACGATTGCTTAAAATCGAAACCTTATTCCGGGACGTTTGAAGCACGTGCAAAAAAAAAAAAAAAAAAAAAACAACCGAGTAATACTAGATGTTTTTTAAAATTTTTGTGGGAAATGATCAGGTTTAGTAATTTATAATAGAATTTCGAAGAAACATAGGGTATGAAACAGTAAAAGAGGGCGTAAAATCGAAAACCTAATTTGGAAACCCTAATCCGGGACGTTTGAAGCACGTGCTAAAAAATCGAGTAATAGGCGACATTTTAAGACATTTTTTTGGGGAATGATCAGGCTACATGACTTAGAATCGAATTACAAGAAAAGGAGTGTATAAAATAGTCAACGACTGCTTAAAATCGAAACCTTATTCCGGGACGTTTGAAGCACGTGCAAAAAAAAAAAAAACAAACAAAAACCGAGTAATACTAGATGTTTTTTAAAATTCTTGTGGGAAATGATCAGGCTTAGTAATTTAGAATAGAATGTCGAAGAAACATTGGGTATAAAACAGTAAAAGAGGGCGTAAAATCGAAAACCTAATTTGGAAACCCTAATCTGGGACGTTTGAAGCACGTGCTAAAAAATCGAGTAATAGTCGAAATTTTAAAAAATTTTGGTTGGGAATGATTAGGCTTCATGACTTAGAATAGAATTTCGAAGAAAAGGAGTGTATAAAATAGTAAACGATTGCTTAAAATCGAAACCTTATTCCGGGACGTTTGAACCACGTGCAAAAAAAAAAAAAGAAACAAACAAAAACCGAGTAATACTAGATGTTTTTTAAAATTTTTGTGGGAAATGATCAGGCTTAGTAATTTAGAATAGAACGTCAAAGAAACATAGGGTATAAAACAGTAAAAGAGGGTGTAAAATCGAAAACCTAATTTGGAAACCCTAATCCGGGACGTTTGAAGCACGTTCTAAAAAATCGAGTAATAGGCGACAATTTAAGAAATTTTTCTGGGGAATGATTAGGCTTCATGACTGAGAATATAATTTCGAAGGAAAGGAGTGTATAAAATAGTAAACGATTGCTTAAAATCGAAACCTTATTCCGGGACGTTTGAAGCACATGAAAAAAAAAAAATAAATAAAAACCGAGTAATACTAGATGTTTTTTAAAATTATTGTTGGAAATGATCATGCTTAGTAATTAAGAATAGAATGTCGAAGAAACATAGGGTATAAAACAATAAAAGAGGGCGTAAAATCGAAAACATAATTTGGAAACCCTAATCCGGGACGTTTGAAGCACGTTTTAAAAAATTGAGTAATAGGTGACAATTTAAGAAATTTTTCTGGGGAATGATTAGGCTTCATGACTGAGAATAGAATTTCGAAGGAAAGGAGTGTATAAAATAGTAAATGATTGCTTAAAATCGAAACCTTATTCCGGTTCGTTTGAAGCACGTGCAAAAAAAAAAAAAAAAAAAAAAAAAAAAAAAAAAAAAAAAAAAACCTGAGTAAAACTAGATGTTTTTTAAAATTTTTGTGGGAAATGATCAGACTTAGTAATTTAGAATAGAATGTCGATGAAACATAGGGTATAAAACATAAAAAGACGGCATAAAATTAAAAAACCTAATTTGGAAACCCTAATCCGGGACGTTTGAAGCACATGCTAAAAATCGAGTAATAGGCGACATTTTAAGAAATTTTGGTTGGGAATGACTAGTCTTCATGACTTAGAATAGAATTTCGAAGAAAAGGAGTGTATAAAATAGTAAACGATTGCTTAAAATCGAAACCTTATTCCGGGACGTTTGAAGCACGTGCAAAAAAAAAAAAAAAAAAAAAAACCGAGTAATACTAGATGTTTTTTAAAATTTTTGTGGGAAATGATCAAGCTTAGTAATTTAGAATAGAATGTCGAAGAAACATAGGGTATAAAACAGTAAAAGAGGGTGGAAAATCGAAAACCTAATTTGGAAACCTTATCTAGGACGTTTGAAACACGTGCTAAAAAATCGAGTAATAGTCGACATTTTAAGAAATTTTGGTTGGGAATAATTAGGCTTCATGACTTAGAATAGAATTTTGAAGAAAAGGAGTCTATAAAATAGTAAACGATTGCTTAAAATCAAAACCTTATTCCGGGTCGTTTGCAGCACGTGCAAAATAAAAAAAAAAAAAAAAAACCGAGTAATACTTGATGTTTTTAAAATTTTTGTCGGAAATGATCAGGATTAGTAATTTAGAATAGAATGTCGAAGAAACATAGGGTATAAAACATAAAAAGAGGGCGTAAAATCAAAAACCTAATTTGGAAACCCTAATCCGGGACGTTTGAAGCACATGCTAAAAATCGAGTAATAGGCGACATTTTAAGAAATTTTGGTTGGGAATGATTAGGCTTCATGACTTAGAATAGAATTTCGAAGAAAAGGAGTGTATAAAATAGTAAACGATTGCTTAAAATCGAAACCTTATTCCGGGACGTTTGAAGCACGTGAAAAAAAAAAAAAAAAACCGAGTAACACTAGATGTTTTTTAAAATTTTTGTGGGAAATGATCAAGCTTAGTAATTTATTATAGAATGTCGAAGAAACATAGGGTATAAAACAGTAAAAGAGGGCGTAAAATCGAAAACCTAATTTGGAAACCTTATCTAGGACGTTTGAAACACGTGCTAAAAAATCGAGTAATAGTCGACATTTAAGAAATTTTGGTTGGGAATAATTAGGCTTCATGACTTAGAATAGAATTTCTAAGAAAAGGAGTCTATAACATAGTAAACGATTGCTTAAAATCGAAACCTTATTCCGGGACGTTTGAAGCACATGCTAAAAAAAAAAAAAAAAAAAAAACTGAGTAATACTTGATGTTTTTTAAAATTTTTGTGGGAAATGATCAGGATTAGTAATTTAGAATAGAATGTCGAAGAAACATATGGTATAAAAAAGTAAAAGAGGGCGTAAAATCGAAAACCTAATTTGGAAACCCTAATCCAGGACGTTTGAAACACGTGCTAAAAAGACGAGTAATAGTTGACATTTTAAGAAATTTTGGTTGGGAATAATTAGGCTTCATGATTAAGAATAGAATTTCGAAAAAAAGGAGTCTATAAAATAGTAAACGATTGCTTAAAATCGAAACCTTATTCTGGGTCGTTTGAAGCACGTGCAAAAAAAAAAAAAAAAAAAAAAAAACCGAGTAGTACTTGATGTTTTTAAAATTTTTGTGGGAAATGATCTGGCTTAGTAATTTAGAATAGAATGTCGAAGAAAGATAGGGTATAAAACACTAAAAGAGGTCGTAAAATCGAAACCCTAATTTGGAAACGCTAATCCGGGACGTTTGAAACACGTGCTAAAAAATCGAGTAATAGTCAACATCTTAAGAAATTTTGATTGGGATAATTACGATTCATGACTAAGAATAGAATTTCGAAGAAAAGGAGTGTATAAAATAGTAAACGATTGCTTAAAATCGAAACCTTATTCCGGTTTGAAGTACGTGAAAAAAAAAAAAAAAAAAAAAAAAACTGAATAATACTAGATGTTTGTTAAAATTTTTTTGGGAAATGATCAGGATTAGTAATTTAGAATAGAATGTCAAAGAAACATAGGGTATAAAAAAGTACAAGAGGGCGTAAAATCGAAAACCTAATTTGGAAACCCTAATCCGGGACGTTTGAAGCACGTGCTAAAAAATCGAGTAATAGGCGACATTTTACGACATTTTTTTGGGGAATGATTAGGCTTCATGACTTAGAATCAAATTTCGAAGAAAATGAGTGTATAAAATAGTAAACGATTGCTTAAAGTCGAAACCTTATTCCGGGACGTTTGAAGCGAGTGAAAAAAAAAAATCGAGTAATACTAGATGTTTTTTTAAATTTTTGTGGGAAATGATCAGGCTTAGTAATTTAGAATAGAATGTCGAAGAAACATACGGTATAAAACAGTAAAAGAGGTCGTAAAATCGAAACCCTAATTTGGAAACCCTAATCCGGGACGTTTGAAGCACGTGCTAAAAAATCGAGGAATAGTCGAAATTTTAAGAAATTTTGGTAGGGAATGATTAGGCTTCATGACTTAGAATAGAATTTCGAAGAAAATGAGTGTATAAAATAGTAAACGATTGCTTAAAATCGAAACCTTATTCCGGGACGTTTGAAGCACGTGCAAAAAAAAAAAAAAAAAAAAAAAAACGAGGAATACTTGATGTTTCTTAAAATTTTTGTGGGAAATGATCATGCTTAGTAATTTAGAATAGAATGTAGAAGAAACATAGGGTATAAAACAGTAAAAGAGGGCGTAAAATCGAAAACCTAATTTGGAAACCCTAATCCGGGACGTTTGAAGCGTGTGTTAAAAAATCGAGTAATAGGCAACATTTTAAGAAATTTTTTTTGGTAATGATTAGGCTTCATGACTTAGAATAGAATTTCGAAGAAAAGGAGTGTATAAAATAGTCAACGATTGCTAAAAATCGAAACCTTATTCCGGGACGTTTGAAGCACGTGGAAAAAAAAAAAAACCGAGTAGTACTAGATGTTTTTTAAAATTTTTGTGGGAAATGATAAGGCTTAGTAATTTTGAATAGAATGTCGAAGAAATATAGGGTATAAAACAGTAAAAGAGGGCGTAAAATCGAAAACCTAATTTGCAAACCCTAATCCAGGACGTTTCAATCACGTGCTAAAAAATCGAGTAATAGTCGACATTTTAATAAATTTTTGTTGGGAATAATTAGGCTTCATGACTTAGAATAGAATTTCGAAGAAAAGGAGTGTATAAAATAGTAAACGATTGCTTCAAAACGAAACCTTATTCCGGGACGTTTGAAGCACGTGCAAAAAAAAAAAAAAAAAACCCGAGTAATACTAGATGTTTTTTAAAATTATTGCTGGAAAGGATCATGCTTAGTAATTTAGAATAGAATGTCGAAGAAACATAGGGTATAAAACAATAAAAGAGGCCGTAAAATCGAAACCCTATTTTGGAAACCCTAATCCGGGACGTTTGAAGCACATGCTAAGAAATCGAGGAATAGTCGACATTTTAAGAAATTTTTGTTGGGAATAATTAGGCTTCATGACTTAGAATAGAATTTCGAAAAAATGAGGGTATAAAATAGTAAACGATTGCTTAAAATCGAAACCTTATTCCGAGACGTTTGAAGCACGTGCAAAAAAAAAAAAAAAAAACTGAGTAATACTTGATGTTTTTAAAATTTTTGTGGGAAATGATCAGGCTTAGTAATTTAGAATAGAATGTAGAAGAAACATAGGGTATAAAACAGTAAAAGAGGGCGTAAAATCGAAAACCTAATTTGGAAACCCTAATCCGGGACGTTTGAAGCGCGTGTTAAAAAATTGAGTAATCGGAACATTTTAAGAAATTTTTGTTGGGAATGATTAGGCTTCATGACTTAGAATAGAATTTCGAAGAAAAAGGAGTGTATAAAATAGTAAACGATTGCTAAAAATTGAAACCTTATTCCGGGACGTTTGAAGCACGTGGAAAAAAAAAAAAAACCGAGTAGTACTAGATGTTTTTTAAAATTTTTGTGGCAAATGATCAGGCTTAGTAATGTAGAATAGAATGTCGAAGAAACATAGGGTATAAAACAGTAAAAGAGGGCGTAAAATACAAAACCTAATTTGGAAACCCTAATCCAGGACGTTTGAAACACGTTCTAAAAAATCGAGTAATAATCGACATTTTAATAAATTTTTGTTCGGAATAATTAGGCTTCATGACTTAGAATAGAATTTCGAAGAAAAGGAGTGTATAAAATAGTAAACGATTGGTTAAAATCGAAACCTTATTCCGGGAAGTTTGACGCACGTGCAAAAAAAAAAAAAAAAAGAAAAACCGAGTAATACTAGATGTTTTTTAAAATTTTTGTGGGAAATGATCATGCTTAGTAATTTAGAATAGAATGTTGAAGAAACATAGGGTATAAAACAATAAAAGAGGGCATAAAACCGAAACCCTAATTTGGAAACCCTAATCCGGGACGTTTGAAGCACGTGCTAAAAAATCGAGTAATAGGCGACATTTTAAGAAATTTTGGTGGGGAATGATTAGGCTTCATGACTTAGAATAGAATTTCGAAGAAAAGGAGTGTATAAAATAGTAAACGATTGCTTAAAATCGAAACCTTATTCCGGGACGTTTGAAGCATGTGCAAAAAAAAAAAAAAAAAAAACCGAGTAATACTTGATGTTTTTTAAAATTTTTGTGGGAAATGATCATGCTTAGTAATTTAGAATAGAATGTTGAAGAAACATAGGGTATAAAACAGTAAAAGAGGGCGTAAAATCGAAAACCTAATTTGGAAACCCTAATCCAAGACGTTTGAAACACGTGCTAAAAAATCGAGTAATAGTCGACATTTTAAGAAATTTTTGTTGGGAATAATTAAGCTTCATGACTTAGAATAGAATTTCGAAGAAAAGGACTGTATAAAATAGTAAACGATTGCTTAAAATCGAAACCTTATTCCGGGACGTTTGAAGCACGTGCAAAAAAAAAAAAAAAAAAAACCGAGTAATACTTGATGTTTTTTAAAATTTTTGTGGGAAATGATTAGGCTTAGTAATTTAGAATAGAATGTCGAAGAAACATAGGGTATAAAACAGTAAAAGAGGGCGTAAAATCGAAAACCTAATTTGGAAACCCTAATCCAAGACGTTTGAAACACGTGCTAAAAAATCGAGTAATAGTCGACATTTTAAGAAATTTTTGTTGGGAATAATTAGGCTTCTTGACTTAGAATAGAATTTCGAAGAAAAGGACTGTATAAAATAGTAAACGATTGCTTAAAATCGAAACCTTATTCCGGGACGTTTGAAGCACGTGGAAAAAAAAAAAAAAACAAAACCGAGTAATACTAGATGTTTTTTAAAATTTTTGTGGGAAATGATCATGCTTAGTAATTTAGAATAGAATGTTGAAGAAACATAGGGTATAAAACAGTAAAAGAGGGCGTAAAATCGAAAACCTAATTTGGAAACCCTAATCCAAGACGTTTGAAACACGTGCTAAAAAATCGAGTAATAGTCGACATTTTAAGAAATTTTTGTTGGGAATAATTAAGCTTCATGACTTAGAATAGAATTTCGAAGAAAAGGACTGTATAAAATAGTAAACGATTGCTTAAAATCGAAACCTTATTCCGGGACGTTTGAAGCACGTGCAAAAAAAAAAAAAAAAAAACAAAAACCAAGTAATACTAGATGTTTTTTTAAATTTTTGTGGGAAATGATCAGGCTTAGTAACTTCGAATAGAATTTCGAAGAAACATAGGGTATGAAACAGTAAAAGAGGGCGTAAAATCGAAAACCTAATTTCGAAACCCTAATCCAGGACGTTTGAAACACGTGCTAAAAAATCGAGTAATGGTCGATATTTTAATAAATTTTGGTTGGGAATAATTAGGCTTCATGACTTAGAATATAATTTCGAAGAAAAGGAGTGTATAAAATAGTAAACGATTGCTTAAAATCGAAACCTTAGTCCGGGACGTTTGAAGCACGTGCAAAAAAAAATAAATAAATAAAAACCGAGTAATACTAGATGTTTTTTAAAATTATTGTTGGAAATGATCATGCTTAGTAATTTAGAATAGAATGTCGAAGAAACATAGGGTATAAAACAATAAAAGAGGGCGTAAAATCGAAAAAATAATTTGGAAACCCTAATCCGGGACGTTTGAAGCACGTTCTAAAAAATCGAGTAATAGGTGATAATTTAAGAAATTTTTCTGGGGAATGATTAGGCTTCATGACTGAGAATAGAATTTCGAAGGAAAGGAGTATATAAAATAGTAAATGATTGCTTAAAATCGAAACCTTATTCCGTTTCGTTTGAAGCACGTGCGAAAAAAAAAAAAAAAAAAAAAAAACCGAGTAAAACTAGATGTTTTTTAAAATTTTTGTGGGAAATGATTAGACTTAGTAATTTAGAATAGAATGTCGACGAAACATAGGGTATAAAACATAAAAAGAGGGCGTAAAATCAAAAACCTAATTTGGAAACCCTAATCCGGGACGTTTGAAGCACATGCTAAAAATCGAGTAATAGGCGACATTTTAAGAAATTTTGGTTGGGAATGATTAGGCTTCATGACTTAGAATAGAATTTCGAAGAAAAGGAGTGTATAAAATAGTAAACGATTGCTTAAAATCGAAACCTTATTCCGGGACGTTTGAAGAATGTGGAAAAAAAAAAAAAAAAAAAACCGAGTAATACTAGATGTTTTTTAAAATTTTTGTGGGAAATGATTAGACTTAGTAATTTAGAATAGAATGTCGACGAAACATAGGGTATAAAACATAAAAAGAGGGCGTAAAATCAAAAACCTAATTTGGAAACCCTAATCCGGGACGTTTGAAGCACATGCTAAAAATCGAGTAATAGGCGACATTTTAAGAAATTTTGGTTGGGAATAATTAGGCTTCATGACTTAGAATAGAATTTCGAAGAAAAGGAGTCTATAAAATAGTAAACGATTGCTTAAAATCGAAACCTTATTCCGGGACGTTTGAAGCACATGCTAAAAAAAAAAAAAAAAAAACACCGAGTAACACTTGATGTTTTTAAAATTTTTGTGGGAAATAATCAGGCTTAGAAATTTAGAATAGAATGTCGAAGAAAAATAGGGTATAAAACACTAAAAGAGGTCGTAAAATCGAAACCCTAATTTGGAAACCCTAATCCGGGACGTTTGAAGCACGTTTTAAAAAATCGAGAAATAGGCGACATGTTAAGAAATTTTGGTGGGGAATGATTACGCTTCATGACTAAGAATAGAATTTCGAAGAAAAGGAGTGTATAAAATAGTAAACGACTGCTTAAAATCGAAACCTTATTCCGGGACGTTTGAAGCACGTGCAAAAAAAAAAAAAACAAACAAAAACCGAGTAATACTAGATGTTTTTTAAAATTCTTGTGGGAAATTATCAGGCTTAGTAATTTAGAATAGAATGTCGAAGAAATTTAGGGTATAAAATAGTAAAAGAGGGCGTAAAATCGAAAACCTAATTTGGAAACCCTGATCCTGGACGTTTGAAGCACGTGCTAAAAAATCGAGTGATAGGCGACATTTTAAGAAATTTTATTTGGGAATAATTAGGCTTCATGACTTAGAATAGAATTTCGAAAAAAAGGAGTCTATAAAATAGTAAACGATTGCTTAAAATCGAAACCGTATTCTGGGTCGTTTGAAGAACGTGCAAAAAAAAAAAAAAAAAATACCGAGTAGTACTTGATGTTTTTTAAAATTTTTGTGGGAAATGATCAGGCTTAGTAATTTAGAATAGAACGTCAAAGAAACATAGGGTATAAAACAGTAAAAGAGGGCGTCAAATCGAAAACCTAATTTGGAAACCCTAATCCGGGACGTTTGAAGCACGTTCTAAAAAATCGAGTAATAGGCGACAATTTAAGAAATTTTTCTGGGGAATGATTAGGCTTCATGACTTAGAATAGAATTTCGAAGAAAAGGAGTGTATAAAATAGTAAACGATTGCTTAAAATCGAAACCTTATTCCAGGACGTTTGAAGCACGTGCCAAAAAAAAAAAAAAACCGAGTAATACTAGATGTTTTTTAAAATTTTTGTGGGAAATGATCAGGCTTAGTAATTTAGAATAAAATGTCAAAGAAACATAGGGTATAAAACACTAAAAGAGGGCGTAAAATCGAAAACTTAATTGGGAAACCCTAATCCAGGACGTTTGAAACACGTGCTAAAAAATCGAGTAATAGTCGACAATTTAAGAAATTTTGGTTGGGAATAATTAGGCTTCATGACTTAGAATAGAATTTCGAAGAAAAGGAGTGTATAAAATAGTAAACGATTGCTTAAAATCGAAACCTTATTCCTGGACGTTTGAAGCACGTGCAAAAAAAAAAAAAAAAAAAAAACCGAGTAATACTTGATCTTTTTAAAATTTTTGTGGGAAACGTTCAGGCTTAGTAATTTAGAATAGAATGTCGAAGAAACATAGGGTATAAAACACTAAAAGAGGTCGTAAAATCGAAACCCTAATTTGGAAACCCTAATCCGGGACGTTTGAAGCACGTTCTAAAAAATCGAGTAATAGGCGACAAATTAAGAAATTTTTCTGGGGAATGATTAGGCTTCATGACTGAGAATAGAATTTCTAAGGAAAGGAGTGTATAAAATATTTAATGATTGCTTAAAATCGAAACCTTATTCCGGGACGTTTGAAGCACGTGGAAAAAAAAAAAAACAAAAGAGGTCGTAAAATCGAAACCCTAATTTGGAAACCTTAATCCGGGACGTTTGAAGCACGTGCTAAAAAATCGAGTAATAGGCGACATTTTAAGAAATTTTGGTGGGGAATGATTAGGCTTCACGACTAAGAATAGAATTTCGAAGAAAAGGAGTGTATAAAATAGTAAACGATTGCTTAAAATTGAAACCTTATTCCAGGACGTTTGAAGCACGTGCCAAAAAAAAAAATAATAAAACCGAGTAATACTAGATGTTTTTTAAAATGTTTGTGGGAAATGATCAGGCTTAGTAATTTAGAATAAAATGTCAAAGAAACATAGGGTATAAAACACTAAAAGAGGGCGTAAAATCGAAAACTTAATTGGGAAACCCTAATCCAGGACGTTTGAAACACGTGCTAAAAAATCGAGTAATAGTCGACAATTTAAGAAATTTTGGTTGGGAATAATTAGGCTTCATGACTTAGAATAGAATTTCGAAGAAAAGGAGTGTATAAAATAGTAAACGATTGCTTAAAATCGAAACCTTATTCCTGGACGTTTGAAGCACGTGCAAAAAAAAAAAAAAAAAAAAAAACCGAGTAATACTTGATCTTTTTAAAATTTTTGTGGGAAACGTTCAGGCTTAGTAATTTAGAATAGAATGTCGAAGAAACATAGGGTATAAAACACTAAAAGAGGTCGTAAAATCGAAACCCTAATTTGGAAACCCTAATCCGGGACGTTTGAAGCACGTTCTAAAAAATCGAGTAATAGGCGACAAATTAAGAAATTTTTCTGGGGAATGATTAGGCTTCATGACTGAGAATAGAATTTCTAAGGAAAGGAGTGTATAAAATATTTAATGATTGCTTAAAATCGAAACCTTATTCCGGGACGTTTGAAGCACGTGGAAAAAAAAAAAAACAAAAGAGGTCGTAAAATCGAAACCCTAATTTGGAAACCTTAATCCGGGACGTTTGAAGCACGTGCTAAAAAATCGAGTAATAGGCGACATTTTAAGAAATTTTGGTGGGGAATGATTAGGCTTCACGACTAAGAATAGAATTTCGAAGAAAAGGAGTGTATAAAATAGTAAACGATTGCTTAAAATTGAAACCTTATTCCAGGACGTTTGAAGCACGTGCCAAAAAAAAAAATAATAAAACCGAGTAATACTAGATGTTTTTTAAAATGTTTGTGGGAAATGATCAGGCTTAGTAATTTAGAATAAAATGTCAAAGAAACATAGGGTATAAAACACTAAAAGAGGGCGTAAAATCGAAAACTTAATTGGGAAACCCTAATCCAGGACGTTTGAAACACGTGCTAAAAAATCGAGTAATAGTCGACAATTTAAGAAATTTTGGTTGGGAATAATTAGGCTTCATGACTTAGAATAGAATTTCGAAGAAAAGGAGTGTATAAAATAGTAAACGATTGCTTAAAATCGAAACCTTATTCCTGGACGTTTGAAGCACGTGCAAAAAAAAAAAAAAAAAAAAAAAACCGAGTAATACTTGATCTTTTTAAAATTTTTGTGGGAAACGTTCAGGCTTAGTAATTTAGAATAGAATGTCGAAGAAACATAGGGTATAAAACACTAAAAGAGGTCGTAAAATCGAAACCCTAATTTGGAAACCCTAATCCGGGACGTTTGAAGCACGTGCTAATAAATCGAGTAATAGGCGACATTTTAAGAAATTTTTGTGGGGAATGATTGGGCTTCATGACTAAGAATAGAATTTCGAAGAAAAGGAGTGTATAAAATAGTAAACGATTGCTTAAAATCGAAACCTTATTCCAGGACGTTTAAAGCACGTGCCAAAAAAAAAAAAAAAAAACCGAGTAATACTAGATGTTTTTTAAAATTTTTGTGGGAAATGATTAGGCTTAGTAATTTAGAATAAAATGTCGAAGAAACATAGGGTATAAAACAGTAAAAGAGGGCGTAAAATCGAAAACCTAATTGGGAAACCCTAATCCAGGACGTTTGAAATACGTGCTAAAAAATCGAGTAATAGTCGAAATTTTAAGAAATTTTTGTTGGGAATAATTAGGCTTCATGACTCAGAATAGAATTTCGAAGAAAAGGAGTCTATAAAATAGTAAACGATTGCTTAAAATCGAAACCTTATTCCGGGACGTTTGAAGCACGTGCAAAAAAAAAAAACAAACAAAAACCGAGTAATACTAGATGTTTTTTAAAATTCTTGTGGGAAATTATCAGGCTTAGTAATTTAGAATAGAATGTCGAAGAAATTTAGGGTATAAAATAGTAAAAGAGGGCGTAAAATCGAAAACCTAATTTGGAAACCCTGATCCTGGACGTTTGAAGCACGTGCTAAAAAATCGAGTGATAGGCGACATTTTAAGAAATTTTATTTGGGAATAATTAGGCTTCATGACTTAGAATAGAATTTCGAAAAAAAGGAGTCTATAAAATAGTAAACGATTGCTTAAAATCGAAACCTTATTCTGGGTCGTTTGAAGAACGTGCAAAAAAAAAAAAAAAAAAAAAAAATACCGAGTAGTACTTGATGTTTTTTAAAATTTTTGTGGGAAATGATCAGGCTTAGTAATTTAGAATAGAACGTCAAAGAAACATAGGGTATAAAACAGTAAAAGAGGGCGTCAAATCGAAAACCTAATTTGGAAACCCTAATCCGGGACGTTTGAAGCACGTTCTAAAAAATCGAGTAATAGGCGACAATTTAAGAAATTTTTTTGGGGAATGATTAGGCTTCATGACTGAGAATAGAATTTCGAAGAAAAGGAGTGTATAAAATAGTAAACGATTGCTTAAAATCGAAACCTTATTCCAGGACGTTTGAAGCACGTGCCAAAAAAAAAAAAAAAAACCGAGTAATACTAGATGTTTTTTAAAATTTTTGTGGGAAATGATCAGGCTTAGTAATTTAGAATAAAATGTCGAAGAAACATAGGGTATAAAACAGTAAAAGAGGTCGTAAAATCGAAAACCTAATTGGGAAACCCTAATCCAGGACAAACACGTGCTAAAAAATCGAGTAATAGTCGACATTTTAAGAAATTTTGGTTGGGAATAATTAGGCTTCATGACTTAGAATAGAATTTCGAAGAAAAGGAGTGTATAAAATAGTAAACGATTGCTTAAAATCGAAACCTTATTCCGGGTCGTTTGGAGCATGTGCAAAATAAAAAAA